>NC_133341.1:39249223-39849223 GCF_030506205.2 Paramisgurnus dabryanus | reverse complement strand
ATTTTAAACACTAAATTAAAAAAAGAATTCTAGTAAAATTTGCTTACCCCATTGGCAGATTCTTTACTTGTTTTATGCACAAAATCACTTAAATTTGATATTTTTGGTCTAAAAACTAGACTTATTTTCTTGGGTCATTTTGCTCATCAAGAAAAAGCATCTTAATTTAAGAATTTTTAGATATTTTTACTGAAAACAAGACTAAAATACTAAGAATTTTTTTCTTGAAAATCATTTTTTGCAGTGTGCAGTTTATGGGTCGAATGTTAATGAAACAGTTTTAAAAAGTCAGGTAGCTTCCTGATTAGAGAAGTGACCAGGTGTAAAAAGGTCCTTTAATAATATTTTATTGTTAAATAATGTGAAATAAATATAGTAAAAAGCACATTCTAAAAAATAGTAACTTGTGCAATGGTGAGAAAACAAAATAATTTGAAAAATGAAAAAAAAATGTGTTCAGTTAATCTGCCTTCCGCTGAGTTTTTTTCTTTTATGCATCTTCAGCCAAGTATTTTTCTTTCGGTGCATCCCTAGTATTTTTAACAAATTATTCTATTTATAACCTGATATATATATAATGCACTGGGATCTGATACATATACTGTACCTTCTTTCGGCCTTTACAGATGAATCACACTTCTTTCCAAAGTCCTCTAGATCTTCACAGACGTCCTCATCTTTCCCATCCTCTGTAGTGTTGCCCTCATCCTCGAATTTCTTATCTACAGAGTTAAGGTCAGTCAAGGCCATGGGTGGAAAATCAAAGAGGAACTCACTGTCTGAGCTTGTTTGTGCGAGGAAACCAGGGGGCGCAGAGCCACATTTGCTTCTAACGGACGAGTCGGACAAATGACCGTCTTCCTTTTTGTCTGAGGATTTCCTCCTTTCAAGGTGAGTCTCGCTGGTCTGTTTGCGGATCTTTGGCCTCACGACCATTTCTGACTGTAACGTTTCTTGGGGGTTCAAATTTCCCATGCTTTTACAGGAAGCAGATCCAGCACCGGCAGTAACCTCATGACATTTCAGAGCTTGGTCTTCACCGAGCAATAAGTGGCCGACGTTCCCATTTTCTTTGACAGTTCTTTGTAAACGTGGTTCGTCGCTGCAAAGCTCTTTTGACCCGTAGGATGCCGCTTGACCTAAACGTTCTGTATCTTTACTCGTAATTGCATCGAGATGCGAATCATCTACATCGCCTTCCAGTTTGCGAATCATATGGTCAAGTCTCCGGTGGATGGCCCGAGATGGATTAAAACTCAAGTCCTCATCCTCAGCACCACTACTGTCAGGCTCATAGGCGTCAATGTTAATGTAACTCAGAACTTCAGGGCTGGTGGGGTTTTCTTTAACTCTTTCTACTTCACGTTGTCCTTTATTAGAACGACAGATATCATACGGCACAACCCGGTCACTCTTTGGTCTCTGGAAATGATTCGAAGGGGCCTTTGCGGCTCTTTGTTTCCTGTTGTGGCCGTCCTGATTTGACGTAGGTTTCAGCTCGGGGAAAACTGAATTTGAGGATGCCATTGGCAGAATAGTCTGAAGTACTGAAGAAATACTGCTCTTTGTGTCTAGAAATGGAAAAAAATGTATTATTAATGCTTCTTTCTTACTGGATTACATTTATAAAAGTGTAATATAATATATACGTTTATGGCGTAGCTGCGACGGCGTAGGCTATACATCGGTTTTCCTGTATACTTCTGATTTGACATGCAAACACACATGTCGCTGGTAGTCAGTATCCACTTTTATTGCAGTTTGAGTTAAATCACTCCTCAACTTGACCCATCTTTGTTTTCTTCGTCGCAAACAGTAATACCCATGACACAGTTTTTTACCTGACGGGAGGTTCCAGTGGATCAATCACAGCGCTTGCGGTCCGCGTAGGACGGACAAATTTTGTCGAGGTGTGTGTCAGGCTACATGTAACCCAAGCGTAGACCTTACCAGTGTTGGGGAAAGTTACTTTTACAAGTAATGCATTACAATATTAAGTTACTCCGAAAAAACTAACTAATTGCGTTACTTAGTTAATTTTCATGGAAAGTAATGCTTATTGCTTACGTTACTTTTTAGTTACTTTTGCGTTACTTTTTATTGGCTGAGGCTTGATCTCTTTCAGGTCTTGCAGGTGTTTTTTATGACTGAAAAGTAGAAATTGCATATTTCATCACAAAAATGTTGAGCTCTGGCCTGCCATCTCCGTTTCTGACTCAAACTGTTCCCACACAGGCGTGTACGCATTGAGTGCATAATGTGACTATATTTAGTTGGATTCAATACATTTTTTTTTATTAATTAAACTAAAAAACCAACTTGCATTACTTTTTTAAAAGAGTAACTCAAATATTAATGTGTATATTTAAAAAGTAATGCGTTACTTTACTCGTTACTTCAGAAAAGTAATATTATTACTTAAAGGAACAGTATGTAGGATTGTGGCCAAAACTGGTATTGCAATAACAAAACTTGTGGCTAAAACTGGTACTGCAATCTGGTACTGGTGGCCAATACACAAAATGACAACATAAACATCAGTTGAGGGCTGCAACTCCACTTTTTAAATTACAATAACCTGGCCGGACCACTGTTGTCAGTGATATAAGTATTTGAAATGAAAATGATTTCTTAATGTCTAGTGACATATCAGGGCCATTTTATGATTCATTGATATAAATTTCTTACATACGGTTCCTTTAATGCACATTACTTGTAATGCGTTACCCCAACGCTGGACCTTACGCACGACTATAACTTACACTTTAGTTTCAGTCCTTGATTTTGGTTGGTCAATTGACGTTTTGTTTACAATAAAACACAGCTGTGACCGCTGCACCCAACGATTCTGTGTATCACTGCGCACCATTCTTAGCAATGTTAACAGGGACTATTTTTCCAGCGGAAGGAAGGCTTTTACACCAGAATACCTCCGCTCTACTAGCGCACATTACAAAGCTTTTTTATATTAAAATATTTTTCCCAAGCTGGTTGACTACAGATTCCAAAGCCTGAATAACTTGACTAGCTCTTAATATTTTTATAAGGTGCATTAAAGGGTTAATGTGCTGAAGCATCAAAAATACAATTTGGTCCAAAAATTACGACTTTATTCAGCATCATCTTCTCTACCGGTTCTGTTGTGAATTCACGCTCACCACACTGCAGACGTACAACGCTGCTGACGTGTTATCTGGTGGGCCCGAGCCAAATTTAACTGACCCACTGATGTCACATGGACTACTTTGATGTTTTTACTACCTTTCTGGACATGGACAATATACCGTACATACATTTTCAATAGAGGGTCAGAATACTCTTGGTATAAATACAAAACATCTTAAACTGAGTCACGAAGATGAACGGAGGTCTTACAGGGTTTGGAACAACATGAGGGTGAGTCATCATTTTCATTTTTGAATGAACTAACCCTTTAAAGGATTACTCCACTTTCAAAAAAAAAATTCTGATAATTTACTCACCCACACGTCATCTTAAGATGTTTATGTCTTTCTTTTTTCAGCCGAGAAGAAATTAAGTTTTTTAAGGAAAACATTTCAGGATTTATTTCCATATTGTGGACTTTTAGTGGACCTCAGTTTGCAATTTCAGTGCAGCTTCAAAGTGCTGTAAATGATCCCAACCAAGGCATAAGGGTCTTATCTAGCAAAACTATCATTTAAGCAAAAAAATAAATAAAAAATAAGTACTGTTAAACCACAACTTCTCGTAATGCACTAGCAACCAGCACGACCTTAACCACCCCTAACCCTAACGTATTACGTAATCAGGTCACATGTTATTATTTTTTTGTCAAAAATGCAGATCCTTTCGCAAGATAAGACTCTTATGTCTCTATTGGGATGGTTTAGAGTCCTTTAAAGTTGCATTGAAACTGCAAACTGTTGAGGTCCACTAAAGTCCACTTTATGGAGAAAAATCGTTTATGTTTTTCTCAAAAAACGTAATTTCTCTTCGACTGAACAAAGAACGACATAAACATCTTGGATGACATGAGAGTGAGTATATTACCCGATTTTTTTTTTAAAGTAAAGTAGAGTTATCCTTTAATATTTTTCAATACCGACCGGTACATACCCATCACTTTGTCCTTATGATCACTGTTCTCATTCATGCTCTGACTGTCCATCGCGGATGTGGGTCTTTGCTTCTCTGTAATGGGTCGAAAGCTGACATACGCGTGCCTCCGGCCGTATCTCCTGCCCGAGATGGTTTGATATCCTCCAGTTGTTTTGGGCCATGCAGATTTGCCTGCTTCTTGACCCATTCCTTAAAAAGACTGATGATGTAATGAATGTACCTACAAGACGGTTACTTAAAATTTGATTTTAACTTATACATGTATGCATTTGGAAGATGCTTTTATCCAAACATTCAAGCTAGGCAATTTTTTAATAACGTTATGCGTGTTCTTTAGAAAACCCATTGCTTACCAACTTAATGGTTTAGACAAGTACAAGAAATATAATACAAGCACAATTTACAAAAGCTTTCATCTAAAAATTTAAATGAGAAAGCACCAAAACACATGCTATACTGACACACTACATTTTTATGATTGTTTTTATAGACTGAAA
The DNA here is from genome assembly GCF_030506205.2 of Paramisgurnus dabryanus. Taxonomy (NCBI): domain Eukaryota; kingdom Metazoa; phylum Chordata; class Actinopteri; order Cypriniformes; family Cobitidae; genus Paramisgurnus; species Paramisgurnus dabryanus. The sequence continues at coordinate 39,844,625 of NC_133341.1, read as the reverse complement.
GCAAAGTTGATTTATTGTAATCACTTATGACAGAAGTTAAAATCAGCATCTTTTCAATTCCTATATATGTGAAAATACAGATACATCTGTAAGTGTATCGCTATACTGATGCAAAACTTTTGCATTTTTGGACCAAGCCTGCATTAAAGCATCATCACCAAGCACATCACATCTGTCAACCATACGCATTGTATGTGCTTGACCCGAGATCCCTTACCACGTTAGCCGTCCAAACCGATCATTATAAGAACAAACATCTTGTTATTAATAAGATCAACTGGATCATTTGAGTTCAATACGGGCCCCGACACAAGTTCAGCGCAGCTAACAAGCTAAAAGGTGTTTGTCTGAAAGCACTGCGCATTCAAAGACGGGTTTTATAACGATTGCTAATGTATTTATTTGTTTTATCTCACGCAGAAACCTCACGCGATGTTTAATTTTAGTGAATGTGTCGTATGTTATAATACTGTACCTGTGTTCCTGGATGCGTCTTGTGTCACAACTCTGAGTGCGAACGTCACCACGAAACTTAAGAGTCATGTGACACACTTCGTCCAATCAGCTTTGAGTATAATGGTCAACGTTAGGCTTGTTCGACTTCATACAGCGCCGAAAGAAACGACAAGCGGATGACGTCAAAGTACCGCGAGTTCGATTCGAGAAATCATATGGAGAAATCTAATTTCGACTAGCTCTCGCGGTACTTTACGTCATCCGCTTGTCAGTTCTAGTTGCGCCGCATAAAGTCGAACAAGCTTGTTATGAAGGGGCGCTGCAAGCCAACTGCGAAGTCACGTGTGCAGTTTAAAGCCCACCTAGACAACAGAAATGAAAGGATAGAATGGGATGGAAAAAGGACAGTGTAATTGTATAATTTAGAAAAGGGATTGATCTTTTAATTAAACACTTGCTAGATACTTCATTGAAAATTAAGTGATAAGGTGCAGCCCTGGTTACATGGTTAATTTTCGTAAGGGAGAATATGAGCAACAATACTGTTTAGAACTTTGTAAACAACACAGAAGAGTACAGTGAAATTATATTTCTTTTATTATAATTTTATTTAAAAATAAAAGTGAGTGACAAACATTATCACTGAGAAAACTAAAATATTAGCTCACAGCTCACTCAAAGTTATACAGAAGTATCAGACCCTGTTAGGCCATGTGTATTGAATTTGTTAAACAGTTTTGTCCTTTATTTCCAACAAGGTCAATTCTAACAGTAAATGTGCGCGTGATTCAGCACTGGGATTTTCATAATCTCACTAACCTTTGTTCTGTACACACTGCTTTGTTTAGAATGAATGAATATTTGGTTTGCCTATCTAAGCCTACAATGCCATAGTACATTGCCAGATTAAATGTATGTGCAGGTTTGTTTTAATCATTTGTGCATTGATAAAATAAATTATTGCTATAATTATGTACCATGGTATTTACACAGGCTACTAGTCAGAGGTAACTCAAAGAAAACCATGTACAAAAGATTAGTGGCACCATGGCTTAATTAATTTTAATGTTGTTTATGTGGTGTTTGGCTTAAAAAAAGCCAAAAGCAACTTGCAAGACATTTTAATAGCAAATACAGAACAACATCGGAAATTAACAAAAAAAAAACAAAAAAAGTATTATAATATAATAATTATAGTCAGGCAAAGTAAAGATGAAGTTATATGACGATATATACTTTAACAACATTTTAAAGGGGTCATAGCGTGAAAATCTGACTTTTTCCATGTTTAAGTGTTATAATTGGGACAGCACAATTGATTTTAGGGATGTCAATTTATGCAATTTCCCATATTCAATGATCGTTTAAATTAACGATTAATCAAACGAATAATCGTTAACTGTCTGTAATAGTGCAATAAGCCATTACTGCAGTGGCAAAAAAGTGTGCGTAAAAACGTAATTTTTTTTATTTTGTCTAAATAACATGCTAGTGGGATTGTAAAATGAGTCAATGCAGTTGGTGTTTTGATAAAAAAATCATCAATTTAATCTCGTAATGAAATATAATGACACAGTAAACTCCGCCTCATATGGGCAATCTGCCTAGTCCCATGAAAGTCTGTGCGTCCATGACAAAATAAAAGTGTCATTATCATCAAGTGTTATTTTTCCAGTTGTTCACCTCGCTTTCCGAGTCGTTGATACACCGTTTGTTGTAATTATATGCTATCCAAGAAGCACACGAACGGCACTTGTCCCGTTGTCAACTCAGCTTAGTCTGCAGCGTACTTTCAGCAAAGATGCTTATATTATGAAGACTTCTACTTACAAAATATTTTTTTTCCTACTATGGGGGTCTATGATTGCTTGCTGCTGTGTGTTTGCCATCATTTCTCGGGGTATCTTCTTTTGTTTTCGTCGGAGGGGGGGGATGTGTGCAGGTTTGGAGCAGTGTGGGGATGGGTGGATGGTGGCAGGGTTTTTCATTTTGAAGTGAATTATCTTTAACTCAAGTCACTTTTACTCCTGTTTTATTCTTTTTAACATTTTAAACTGTTTTTATTAAAATCACATTTATTTTCTTTAATTGTTATTTTAAATTCTCATATATCTTTGTTTTTATTGTGATTTTATCGTGTATCTCTTATTTTTACATTTTCTTTTTTATATATTGTTTTCTCATTTCTGTGTAAAGCACTTTGAATGACCTCTGTGTATGAAATGTGCTATACAAATAAACTTGCCTTGCCTTGCCTTGCCTTTCATTAGAAAACCCGTAACAGTGTTTAGCGTGTAGCGCCTCAGCCAGTCAATAATGATGACCAAGATTTGAAGGCATCATTGGCACTTTCTAACATCTCTGTTCATGAATCTACAATACATAAAACACTGAACAAGCAGGGTATCCACAGCAGGACACCAGGAAGGAAGCCACTTCTTACAAAAAACATTGCTGCATGCCTAAAGTTTGCAAAGGAGCACACTGACACTCCACAGCAGTATTGGCTAAATTTTTTGTGGAAAAAACACACAGCACTACATCTGGTGTAGAAAGGGAATGACATATGATCATGAAAACATCATCCCAACTGTAAAGTATGGTGGAGGAAACGTCATGATTTTTGGCCTGCTTTGCTGCATCAGGGCCCTGGCTAGCTTGCAGTCATTAAGGGGAAGATGAATTCCCAAATATATCAGACAATTCTTCAAGATAATGACTGTATGTCAGCTGAAACTGTGTAGAAGGTGGGTGATGCTACAACGACCCAAAACACAGAAGAAAGTCCACAACAGAATGGCTTCAGAAAGCAAAATCTGCCTTTTTGAGTGGCCAATTCAGAGCCCAGACCTCAACCCGATACAGATGCTATGGACTGACTTGAAGAGGGCCATAAACATGAGATGTCCAAAAAATATGAGAGACCTAAAGCAGTTCTGCCAGGAAGAATGGGATAAAATTCCTCCTCAACAATGTGCAGGTCTGATCCACAGCTACAGGAAGCGCCTGGTTGAGGTTATTGCTGTCAGGGGGACAACCAGTTATTCTTTCTAAGGGTTCACTTACTTTTTCCCGGCCATTTTGAATGTTGAATGAGTGTGTTCAATAAAGGCATGAAATCAGAATATTTTTGTGTAATTATTTTTAGACACATTATGTTTGTCAATGCAAAGCTTAGATGAGGATCAGATCACATTTTGGGACAAATTTATTTAGAAAACCATGAAATTCCAGAAAGTTTACATTTTTCTTGCCACTGTACCATGCAAATTTTACCACATAATTGCTGTGTTTCCTAGAATCGACGACGTTTTGTGTTGCTAACGCATTGCTTTACCAACTGACCTACATGAACACATGTCAAAAAAGACAGTATATTATAATTATTTGCATTAATGTATCAAAATGTGCCAATATTGGAGTATAGCAGTGTCTCACCTGAGCTCCGTAGATCCGTCGTTAGGCGGCGCAGCTCCATACACACGCGCGCGCGCACGCTTGATGTTCAGACAGCGCGAGCGCAGGAAGGAGGCAGGGTCGACGGTTTCCCTTTGCCTGTTTGACCATCACAATTTGCTGAATCACACAAACTCTTCCGCATCGTAAAAAACTTTGAAGACAGATCGCATTTGTTTGTAGTCAGAGCCTAGATAAAGCGATTTTTCCGTCAGTGGAGAGAGTAAAGGTGTTCCCTTCCGAGAACTCTTCATGGCGAAAAGTAGCACTTCCTCGTGCATTTTGGATCTTTCTTTTTCACTTTTGCCTTGCGTTTACCTACAAGACTTGTGTTCATACGACATTTGACCGGGATTGTAAAGTTTCACGTAAACGTGCATTGACTTTCGACAACACGCATGTGAGAAATGAAGCTCAGCAGACAGTTCACATTTTTTGGCAGTGCCATATTCTGCGTGGTGGTATTTTCTCTGTATTTGATGTTGGATCACATAGATAATGGCAAAAGCCCAAATGGAGAGAGACATCCAAATGTAAGTACTCTTTATATGTTTTCGTGTACGTGTTACAAAGAAAGACTCCGTAACAGTTACAAGTTTATCGTCTTTTTCATCAAACAGTTCGTCTGGTAATCATTAACTTTATGGTGATGTGGAGAACGCAAGACATTCTGACAGCTTGCACTCGTAGTTTGTTTTGTTTACACAATTAAAAATAAAAGAGGAAAGCTATTTTAACTCGCAATAAAACGCATTTCCTGTTTGTCAAATATGTTAGCATATGCTTTTACATTTAAAAATCAATTAGCATAGCAAATTTTAACATGCGAGTTGGACAATGAACTCTCATCGAAGGTCATGTTCTCGCAGTGAAAAGCTGTTTCCCAATTCTTAGTGAGGTATTTAGAGGGCATTTTTGGACAACGTAGACATATCATTCGTAACTATTTATTCGTATAAGCTGCCCTTAGCGATTTTGGTGCAACTTATAAAATTGACATTTTATTTATGCATTTGACAGACGCTGTTATCCAAAGCTACAGTGCATCACAAGGTATACATTTGTTTCAGTCAGTTTGAGATCGAAGCTATTTGAAATACGTCAAACAGTAGGCTATACTATCATTTAATATGCTTAAGAAACAGAAAGACATTACTGAAGTGTCATGAGAAACCTCTCTAGTCTCTGACAGCCCACGGCTCTGTTAAAAACACAAAAGACCCGAACAAGACACCTGGGTGTAAGACAAACAAACAACTCCAAGACAGTTATTGGTGTGAGTTTTTGAGACAACCTGTTTGCCCGACCAATGGCAAATAAGGGTGTGTTTAGAGAAACCTGTTTGAAGACTATTAAAGTTCCTTCCCCATTATTGAACTAAAATGCAAAAGTAAACAGGATTATTTTATTAAAGGCACAGTAAGATTTTTGCATTAAAGGTGCAGTGTGTACATTTTGAAAGGATCTTTAGACAGCAATGCAATATAATTTAGATAACTGTGTTTTGAGTGTTGTATAAAGACCTTACTAAATAAATGGTATTGTTTTTATTACCTTAGAATAAGATGTTTTTATCTACGCACTAGGGGTGGCACGGTTCACAAAACCCTCGGTTCGGTTCGTATCACGGTTCTATGGTCACGGTTCTTGGTTCAGTACAGTTCTTGTTGTTATTTTTTCTTTTAATTTTTAACACTCCAGAAATGTATTATCTTATTATGTATTAATTATCCATAATTTAGGATACAGTATTAAAAAAAAGTTGTATCATGTCAGTGTTTCCCACAGGATTTTGAGAGACTGTGGTGGTGATGACGCCACCCACTAATTAGCATATATGTGACGTCATCATGTCATGTTTCATTTGATCTCATGTTGGCACCTGAAATATGTTTCACTTCTACTCTTTGATCTGTATCTGTTTTTGATCTGTATTATATGTCAAATTATATTTTAAGCCGAATTAAGCTGTTTTAAATAGTGAAATAAAAATGTAAATGGGAATCATGAAAATTCTGTTTGTGGGGGGCAGTGTTGATTCTGTGGTGGGCCACCACAAATAAATCAATGTATGGGAAACACTGCATGTAATCATGCACAAACTGAATTTGACTTTAAGCACATTATTGCGACCATCCCTGAGGAAAGCCAGATGAGATTTTGATACAGCAAGGCCGGTGACACACTGGATGCGTGGCGTATCTGTTGCGTGTCAGTTGCGTGGTGGATGCGTCGCGTTTTCTGTGTCTGTACATACCAGAAGCATGCCTGACTCGGCGCTGACGCGCTGCTGTTGCTATAGGTGACATATATTTTGGCTGGAAACGCTTCCAAGACGCTTGCGTGTGGCGTGAAAAATAGGCGTCGGTTCTATTTCTAGCAAGCCCGCGTTTTCAGTCTCATGCAGAGGCAGTCTGCAAGCTCTAACCTGTTAACATGGAAGCCGAATTAAAAACGGACACGCCACGCAGCTGAGACGCTCACGCCACGCATCCAGTGTGTCACCGGCCCAACAGGGAAGACATTGATGATTTCAACATGCTTTTCATTTATTTGGCAAAAAAGAGAATGTGTATTGCCATCTACAAGAACTTTATCAAAATGCCAACTTCAGTGTAGCTCTTAGATTTATCACTGAGAGGCTGCTTAAATACTGCAGAGAGAATATGTGGACGAGAGAGAAACATAACGTTTACACCTGTAATATTTACATCCGTCTCTTTTGTCCACTTTTGACCACTTCTGTCCTGATTCCTTTGAGGGGCAATTTATGAAATAAGATCGCGCAACTTTTACACGCTAGCAAAATGAAACTATGCGGAAATCAGCCGCTTTCGTTTTATCAATGTAAGGCTAAAAATAGCGCTGAATACGAAAAGACGTAAAACAGTGTTTTGTACCTCAGATTAGATAAATGGTCGGAGAGAAAATGGTCTCCTGGGGCTGTTCGAACACATTCAACCCATAGACTGCAGTTCTATCTATTGTTTTATTTCCGCTGTCATCATAGGTAACATGAAATAAAAAAAATTTCACACACCAAACTTATACGACGCTGGCGCATCCTCCAACTGCGGGCAGACTTCCTTTTCTCTCCCACTTGCCATTTCTACACGTAACATAACCTGCAGTTACTTATTCTCCAAACCAGTCACCTCTTCTTTCGCGCGAAAGGGAAACACGCTATCTGAGGTCACATACAGGGCATGAGGCTACATTGCGCATGCCATGAACCATTGAACCGTGCGACACACACGCGCTCCGGACCGAGACAAGCGAACCGAGCGGTTCGGATTTTTTTCATGGACCGTGCCACCCCTACTACACACACCGCGGGTCACCTTACATGGAAGCCGCCATTTTGTGCCTTCATGTTTTCCCTAAACGGACAAACTTTTCTATAGAGCGCGCTTGTCACTTCGTTGTCTCAAACGATGACATGTTTTTTCCTGTGACGGCTACCATAGCTTAAAAGGGAGGAGTGCAATACGCAACCCCACCATGTATAAACCTGCAATATATCAAATAAAAGAACAGACCCACTGCTTTCAAACAAAAAAAGTTTCATCCTACCTTCATTTGTTCTTTTTCTATCACCTCTCAATTATGGGTAGGTTTCTTCAAAAATACAAAAACACTTTTTAAGGACTTTTAATACAGATTAGATTCAGAGTGATGTTCAAAACATACACACAGTTAATCAGAGGTGGAAAGTAACGAATTACATTTACTCACGTTACTGTAATTGAGTAATTTTTTTTGTGTACTTTTACTTTTTTGAGTAGTTTTTAAAATCTGTACTTTTACTTTTACTTAAGTATGTTTTGTTTAAAGTATTGTACTTCGCTACATTTTAAATCATATCCGTTACTGAGTAAAAAAATATTTAAAAAAGCAAGGTGATAAAGACGCGCAACGGATGATTGATGGGCGGGGGAACTCGCAAAAAGAATCATGTAGACGGACGAGACAGGCGCGCGCTAATGCAGACCCACCTCAGTTCAAATCTTATGAAAGAAATCCCTAGTCATATTTAAGCGACCACTTTCCACTGACGCGAAGCGAGTGTTTCATTCCCATGAAAGGTAGGATTCAAGCTCTGGAGTACGAAATTGCAGGCCGGGTTTTACTGCTCATTTGCACGACGCGTTTTTAATACAATGCGCATTATCCTCCGCAGTCTAGCAGCTTCGCGTCAAGTCAAACACAACTTCAGAACGTCCTCGAGAATGCGCAGGTCATTAGACATTGGAGAGAGAGAGAGAGAGAGAGAGAGAGAGAGAGAGAGAGAGAGAGAGAGAGAGCGAGAGAGAGAGAGAGAGAAGAATAAAGGTCTGACATCAGGTCAGGGAAGCTAGAAGACAATAAACGTGTCAAAAGTATATAGACATGGCACTCATCTCATTATATGCTCATTTAAACTATAGTTTAATAAAATAATGTATGTTACCAGCAATACATCAATTACAACCTTACTATAGTGATTGTATTTACAAGCTGCTGACCACCTTCAAAAGTGCATAACTCACATGTAAAATCATTAAATAATTCCATAAATGTTTCTAAAAAAGCTTTTTATTTTATTAACTTTTTGTTATTGCACTTTAATTGTAAAGATGTTCCTACAATTAAAAACAACTAGTTTGAGATTTATATTCCCGTCGTTTTTTGAACTATACTAAAATCCTCCACCTCTCCCCGCTGTAAAAAAGTAACTTTTACTCTGAGTAAAGTTAAAATGATTTACTTTTTACTTTCACTTGAGTAGATTTTTAGACCAGTAACTTTACTTTTACTTAAGTAAAATATTATTAAAGTAACTTTACTTTTACTTGAGTACAGTATTTTAGTACTTTTTCCACCTCTGCGCAGTTTGAACTGTTTGCCCCAAGGGAATACTTCTGGGTTTTATAAGTTGGATAAGAGCACCACCTGGTGGATAATAACGGAAATACGGATTGCCAGAAAAACTCGTCATTGACAGAGAAGCGTTTTCTCTTAATTGACCAGTTAACTCGGCAATGGCGGGGAACGAGTTAAAACCGTATTATCTGTCGCATTGTCTGAAGGTTGCGGTATCGGGCTGTATCAGCATGATCTTGATGGAAGCCAGGTGAAGTTCTGTGTTATTTCTCACCGTTTCTCTATATTTTACAGAGCCAGCTTAATATTCTGCAGGACAAAATCGACCATTTGGAAAGACTGCTTGCAGAGAACAATGAGATCATTGGCAACATCAGGGACTCTGTGATTAACCTGAAGGAAACTGTGAAAGATGGGAAAGCATATCCTGAAAGGAACATCAGTCAGGGGATCTCTGAACTGCTTCCACCTGCTCCTGTGATGCTGCCCATTGAATCAGAGGACTGCCAGTTTGCCGAGCGAGTATACTCCAAGGCGGCTGATGGAGTGCAGGTATAAAGGAAAATCTATTAAAGCTGTGCCAAAATGAAGTAGACCGATTGTTCTTGCTGTCACACCGGATGCATATCAATACGTATAAGGTGTTAGATTAATGCATGTTTTATCTAGTAGTGGCTTTACTTGCACTTTTTAAATGCCTAATTCAAAACCATCTTAAATTAGAATAGGTTTTGTAAATGAAACCTAGTAAATCCACACTGGCATGCATAAAGGTGTGATGTTATAAAGTCTACCAACAGACTTTTCAGCATTCTCTGTTAAAAGAATAATTTCACAATTTAATGATGAAGAAAGAAAGGAGGGAAGAAAAATAGTTTATTTTATGCAAAATATGCATACATTTTATGCACATAATCGATCTTTGCATACATTTGCATGTGCTTGTTAGATTGTCTGCCATTATGCTTCTTTGGAGTCCTCATATTCTTTGTCAATTCATTATTATTATATAGCTTCTCTCCATCCTTACTATGTGATTTTTATCTGTAAATCTTTGCGTATGAATTTTTTACATAATTCAAACACAAATGATGTTTTTGCAATATTAGCATAGCAATAAGTGATGTGCTATACCAACATGTATTCACGCTGACATTCATGACATGTCTGTATAAAGTCAAAGGATTATATTATTATTTGCTAATGTTTTATGAGGCGTTTTCCCAGATTAATCCAGGACTAGGCCCTTGGTTATATTTAAATAGATTAGGGCTGGAACGACGCGTCGACGTAGTCGATTACGTCGATTACGTAATTACGTCGATTTGCCGGAAATGCGTCGATGCGTCGCACTGTTTACATTTTGAAATGAAGGCGGCTTCAGCTCCGACCGGGTGATACAAGTGTTATACCAAACAGACAGAACGCGATCAAAAGTGTGGGAATACTTTAAGCAGAGACCAAATAAAACACATACTGTGTAAAACTGAAATGGCATACCACAGCAGCGCAACACCTGTGTATGATCATCTTAAAAGAAGAAAACCTGGAGCTCTCCGACCTCAAAATGACGAGACGTCAGCGTAAGAATTTGAACTATTACAGTAAGTTTTTATACTTACTCTATAAACAATAGAATCAATACATATTGTGCTTAATACAGCTGCGTTTACATCTTCGTTTAATACGAGCTGCGAGACGCCTGACAGACGTGACATTGCATCGCTTCTGGGCAGTATGTTGAAACAGTAAATAAAGAGCAGGACATGTTTTTATATTAAGAAGTTATGAAATAATAAGTTACTGTCACATTGAGAACTGATAGGCATGTGCCCGCGTGCACTGAAAGCCAGCTGGCAGTGCGGAGTTCCCAATGAACGTCTTTTTTGCGAATATGTGCGCAGATATTACAGAAGCTCGTCTTGTAAGGTATTCCTGACATGCGTTTATTTAAAGTAACAGCGGCGTAAACGCTGTTTATAAAATATTAGAAGATCATACTAACTAAACTTGTTTTTTACCCGGAAAAGTTAAATGTTAAAGTTAAATGAGAATGCAGTACTACTAATAGTAATAATATTAACAGTAATAATATAACCATTACATCTTATATAAGGGTTCATGAATCACAATGAACTTATTTTTACTTCAGTCTGAACTAATGCTGAGTTAATGCATGTACTAATCATAAACTAATGTTTAAAATATTAATATATGCCTATTTTATTGTTTAAGGTGAATAATGCCTCTTTTAAAGTGGCACTGCCACTTTATTTTTCATGTTGAAAATTTTGGTTTGTGTGTTTGTTTAATTAAGAAAATGCTTAAATAAAATGTTGGCGTTAATGGCAGATGTTACATTTATTATTTGTTGGGGAATTATATGTATAAAAAAATCATTAGACTATTCGATTAATCGAAAAAATAAGCGATAGATTAATCGGTTGAAAAAATAGTCGATAGTTGCAGCTCTAAAATAGATTTTACAAACAAACCTTACAAATAATAAAAACTGGTGTGCATCTTGAGACAAAACAAAGGCACTGATATATGTTAAGATATGCAACGTGTTTTAAATTAAGGCACACATACATTTTAATCTTGGACTAAGAAAAGCCATGTCTGCAAAACCGCCCATATGTGCTTTAAAGTAATAGTTTTCCAAAATATGAAAATACTCTCATAATTTACTTACCCTCATGCCATCCTTTATGTATATGACTTTTTTCAGATAAACATTTACATTAAATAATGTTCTTAAACTGTATGGGAGCCAACATTGTGAGCCTCAGAAAAGCACATCCATCATTAAAATAATCCAAATGACTCCAATGGGTTAATATATTGTTTATCTTATGAAGTGAACCGATAGATAACCATTCATATTTTGAGTTAACTTAGCTATCAATGCATCAAATATCCATGGAGACATAAAAAGTACTATTTAGGCTTAAGTAATATCTTAAATCCCAGATTAGATTTTGAGATTTTGCACACTGCTGTATCTGTTTTAATTGAATAATGTTTATTGAGTATGAGTTTACAAACTAATTAGATGAAATCTTTCCTGTTTTATTTTAGATGCTGGATGTTTATGATTTGCTCAGCTTTGATAACCCTGATGGTGGAGTGTGGAAACAAGGCTTTGATATTTCTTATAAGGAGAATGAATGGGATAATGAGTCGCTCCAAGTCTTTGTTGTGCCCCATTCTCATAATGACCCTGGTAAGTCATAACATTAAATTATTTTTAGTGGGGAGTATTATGACCACATGCATGAAGTAGTCTGTAAAGATGACAGATATTTATGTATCAAATGAAAATAGATGGCCTTTGCATCTTTGCAATAAACAAAACATACTTTTCTTATGCTCTAAAGTTAAAGGCTGTTTTTGATTTTTGAAAAACAGTTTGAAATGTTGTTACAATGCTAAAAACAAAGTTGTGACTGAGTTAGCGCTACATGCTAATTAATGCTATATGGTAGCGTTTAGGTGCAAGTTTGCTACGATTGACGTTACAGTTACATTTTGAAGGTCCATCCATACAAAAAATACACAAACTTACCACTTAGAAGCGTCCATTAACAATCTTCAAACAGTTAATTGTTCCTCAAAATCTGTATCTTTGCTGATACAGGCTCAAACATATAAGGTCTGTTTACTAATGTGAGCTACTGACATGAGCCTCAGAGCAAGGCAGAGCCAATCAGAGCAGAGCTCAACATTATTATTTATGACCCCTCCAAATAGGGCAAAAAATAGACCATTTTATTCAAAGGCAAATCCTAGGGTTGTAAATGGACATGTAAAAACGTTTCTGGATAATTTTTGCACTTCAACTAAAGTTATATACCTTCTATGTAGGTATCAGAGAACAATTTAACAGATTATTTCAATGCATTCTTTGGCACCTTTAAAATCTCTATATCATGCATAAAACAGTGTGCAAAAGCATGGAAATATATTTTAAGGTATTATTATTTCACATTTGCTGTTTAATAACAAGGTCAACCTTGCATGTAAAATATTTCATAAAGCTATTTAAAATTGGGCCTTTGAAATTTTTGGATAAGAGAATGAGTCTAGCAGATGCCTTGCAGACCTTTATGAAAGTAATATTCTGAATTATTTAGTTTTAGTATTGTTGAAAGTATCTACAGCAAGCTGCCCATTACAGCAGAAAGCAATAAAAAACACAGTTTGTAAAAATAAACAAAAATGTGTGTTCGTTCGATGTGTTAAAATGTTGTGTACTAGTGTCAAATAAGCATTTGGCACAATTTTGAAAATGCGACTTTTCAAAAGGTTTTCTGCAAACCAATACTGACTGATACATTCTGTTCTCACACAAAGCACACAGTGAGACATTAGCAACAACTTTTCTTTGGTTTCTGTGTGGTAACTTTGGATTAAGGAACTGACACGAGAAAACCGGGATAATTCACCAAAAAAGGCCTAGTTCCAAACTTAATAAATATATAAATATATATAAAAATATATTAAATATATTTGGAATAAATATATTTATTCCACTCAACGCAAATGAAGACATCTTGAAATTTTTTTGAAACCAAGCAGGGCAGTATTGGTTTCTATAGTAAGAAAAAATAATTCTTTGGCAGTACAATGATTTTTCAAAATATCTTCATTTGTGTTTAGTAGAACAAAGAAATGTAAACTCATTTCTTTTTTTCATTTCAGGACAATTTTATATTCCTTTAATGGGACACTTTTATTTCATACAATTTATGGATCATTACCGTAACTGTATTTACTAAAATATAGAAGAACCGCATGTTAGTTCTCTCAGATTACATCCGCAAAGGTTTCTGACGTTTATGGGTATACGGAAACGTTAACATAACATTTAAAAATAAGTAAAATGGGTTCATTTGGGTATTGTTTGTAGCTCTGAAGCACAAAAACCAGTCAGACTGAGACACAGATGTTGAAATGCAAAACACAATGTGTTTTATTTACAGGTGCACTGGGAGAAAGCATGAATTGTGTTGGTATTCCTTGCTAGGTAACTAGATGTCGGTGGGAAAACCAGTTATTCTAATGTGTCGTTTTTGTGGGTACGGACGGTCATCTTTCTCTGTGATTGAGAGAGATATACAGCTCCTGTCAATCAGGTTCTGTCACGTTTTACAAAATACAGGTTAAAAGTTAAATGTACATGTTTTTTAGTGTTAAGTAAATCATAGTTTACTGTTTCATGACAGAAATAAGTATTTTGGAGCTTGGACTTCTGAACGGTGTAAACACTGTGCTGATTTTGAAACATTGCTTTGTTGTTTGAGGGTTTTGACACGTCAGCTTAACCAATGGTAGGACTACCTGTCTGTCTGAAATAAGAGCTGTTCAGTTTGTAGTCCTTAAACCAGGAAAATAATTTGCATTTTTAAACTATGGGTTCCTTCAGGAACTTTCCTTTATTGTTTGAGTTTGAAAAATATATTTTTTACTTAAGAGATTTTTCGTTTTTATTACATGCAGTCATACCATAAATGTAAATTTTAATACAATTTGGTTAAGTTGCTGCTTAAGGACACCAATAGCTGTCTGTTCAATTACATGTAATCTATTACGCATACAAATTTGAATCCCTGTTCTGCATCAGTAAGTGGACATCAGCGTTAACAAAATATCTTTTTGATGTGTATCACAAATCAAATCAAATGATTTCGGATGCATTTTCCATATATTTTCTGTAATATAATATAATTTCTGTGTGAAAAGGGCTTAATATCATATACAGTATGAAAAAAATCATTATTGCATTTTTTGAGAATTGATACAGTATCGGCAAACACAATGTCCCGATATGTATTGATATTTTCTTACACCCTTATAATATACCTAAAAATTCCTTACATTTATGTTTTCATCAATTTAACAATTTAACGTAACTTTAAAAAATATATTTTGTAGTGCTGGGCAAAGATTAATCGCATACAAAATAAAAGTGATTTTTGGCATAATATATGAGTGTGTGCTGTGTGTAATTATTATGTGAATAAATACGCACACATTCGTGTTTGTATTTAAGAAACGTGTAAATGTATGTGTATAGACCGTTTCAGCAGTAACAACATAAACAAGTGGCTGTCGTGGTCCGCACTTAACTTCCGGTAAACTCCGCTAAGAATAAATAACAACAAAGTTCTTTAAACGTAGTTTATTTATATAACAAGCAAAAAAACAACACATTGATTACCTAGGAAACCAAAACATTTGTTATTTTTGACGAGGCATTCGTTCAAGAGATCAGTTTAGTAACTAGTCAGACCATTCATATATATATATATATATATATATATATATATATATATATATATATATATATTTATTATTCTATATTATATAAATTATATATTAATACAAATTTTCTGAAATGAATATATGTGTGTGTGTGTGGTTATAGTGAAAAAACAATCACTTTTATTTTGTATGCGATTGATCGCGATTAATCTTTGCCCAGCAATAAAAATGTACTTTTAAGAAGAAAAGTTTTAAGTTAAAATATGCAAAAAAGCCTCTCCACTTGTTCCAAATAAAGCAAATTTTTTGTTTTGTTTGGGTAAGGTTGGCTGAAGACATTTGACGACTACTATCAAGACCAGACGCAACACATCCTCAACAACATGGTGGTAAAGTTACACGAAGACAATCGAAGGAAAATGATCTGGATGGAGATTTCTTACTTTTCAAAATGGTGGGAAAGCATAGATGAGCAGAAACGAGATGCTGTCAAGAGGTGAGGCTTTTCAATGCCTTTATTTTGATATGGGTGTTGGCGCTATGACCAAAATCTTATGTTACAGTGTAACTGTATAGCACATGGTTTGTACTTCACAATATGAACTCAACCCAGAATGATTCATATTATGCTCATAATAATGTTGTAATGCCTTTTTTTTATTTTAAACTTTGTTTGACCTGTGGCTTAGAGACCCATTGTTTTGCTGGGCTGCTATGGGACGTCTCTAATATATATTTTTATGAACGATAAATATATTCTGTGCATAACATTTCTATATTTAAACATTTCAATGAGGCCTTGTAGAAGATCACAATTGTATCTATAAGTCAAATAGTTTAGGAGCTGCAAACATTTTAGTGTGGGCATCCCAATTTCATGGTTTTTGCTGAAAGGGGGGCTTAACAGGTGAAACAGTATAACAAAATCTTTACTACTTAATACATTTCTGCTGTCATACCGCCTAACCTGGTGTCCTGGCATTCATCTTCATGGATCGGTATAATATATGGATTTAATAATTGCACCATTACAGTCAGACCTGAGGTTGGCAAGACTGAATATTGGTCTCTACTGTGCTTTTCTACTCATTTGAATTAAGTTTAAGGTTTTCTTTTACTTTATTTTACCCTTTACAGTTTATGAAATTATAAAGAAACATAAATCGTGACATTGGTCAAATCTGCAGACTCTTTTAAAAGTGATCATAATAAGAAATGTGCCTTTAAGTAGTGTTTCATAAAAATCACATCTTCAATGTGTACCAGTAAATGAATAAATAATCAAATGTATTACGTCCATTTATTGCAATCCCTTAAGCCGCCTTTCCACTGCACACGATAGGGTTGTGCCGATAGACGATAGTATCGTGTATCGACGATCTTCAGACATATCGGCAATGGCAGGCTTTCATGGCGATAGTCATGACGATAGTTGGCGAATGGTTATTATTATTATTATTATCATCATAGTTTTATATTAACACCCACAATTCATGCTTTTCCTCACATGAGGGTTTGTGGGGTTCAATTTACGTGGAGAGCTTGTAAAGCGAGAATTCCTTCTTGCACGTACCTGCACTTAATGCGCGCGTCTTGGTCTCCTTCTTCCACTAAATCCAGCGCGCCCCGTCATTAGCAGCTGCGCTTCTCTCTGTCACACGTGCACGCACTCTCGCGTCTGTCCGAAGTCTAAACATAAACTAAAGTAGTAATCCTTATGTATTTGTTCAGTTTAATGCGTTTCATGCGAGCTGAGGCAAACTTTACTTTTTGTTTAAAATATGACCCGCTGCATATTAGCGCCTCTCTCTCACTCTCGCGTACGTGCTGAAAGCTGCGCTCTGTCCGAAGTCAGATCACTAGGTATTAATCCTGTTTATGATATGCATTTCAAGGAGTTGTAGCAACACGTCCCTCGTGTTTAATATATGATTGTGTTTAAGATATGATCGCGTTCCGCTGGACCGATGCGTTTAAAAAGGCACCTCATGAGAGCACCACTGCTTCACACGTGTAGTCTTCTGCAACAGCACTAAACCAATGCATTGAATTGTTTGTATGTGCGCGCACGTGTGTGTGTGTGTGTGTGTGTGTGTGTGTGTGTGTGCGCGCGCGCAGATGCATGTTTTTACAGTTAAGTAATCATGATAGGGTTTTAATGACGCGCTCGCATTAATGGCATCAGGTTTAAGAAGGTTGCGGTCATGACGCTGTTGCTTTTGTTTTTTTTGTCCACCCATCAAGTGACTTGTTATGAGTAAAAAAATTAACAAATAAAAAAATGAGTAAACGTCTGCCCCGCCCCCCGATAATATCGTGTATCGCCGATCTCACAGGCTGACGATAGGACGATCTGAAAATAGGGCATATCGCCCAACACTAGCACACGACATTCGGAAACAATTGTAAGTGTTACTGATAAACAAATAGGATTAAATAATTTTCACCTCGCACAGTGGTAAGCGTATCACATGCGGTGTAGTCGCATAAGTTCACATTTTTTAAAGGATCCAACTGTCAAAACGGATCCGAAAATTACGTATCCGACTTCGGGTTTATCAGCCGTCATGTGCAGTGGAAAGTCTGCTTTAAAGGTCGTGTGTGGAAATTTTAGCAGCATCTAGGGTTGAGATTGCAAATTGCAACCAACAGGTCAGTCAACATCTCACCACTCCCTTTCGAATTGCATAGAGAAGCTACGATAGCATCACATTACAAACATGTTGTCGTCTGAGACAACATAGTGATAAAATGTGCTCTGTAGAGCAGTTTGTCCATTTAGGGCTACTGTAGAAACATAAAGGTGCAAAATGGCAACATTCACATGTAAAGACACATGTATGTAGATAAAAAACTGCTCATTCTAAGGTAATAAAAACAGTTCATTATGTAAAGTCTTTATACACTATTAATAATATAGTTATGTTTATTATATTGCATTTCTGTCAATGGATCCTCCTAAAAGTTACACAGTGCACCTTTAAGTCGTAGTGAATTATTGAAAGGTGCAAATCTGTATTATTTATGATGATACACATTACATACAATCACAAGGTCAACAGTCTCACTGGAGATTGGTTGTAAATCTAAATTTATGCAAAATTGGCACTCTTATGCCAGTACAGCCTTGGGAAAAGACACAAATGCCACATGAAAATGCAATAAACATTTCGATTATGGGTTATAATTTTGAATAAGAGCATCTTTCAAACAGCCAGAGGTGAGGGCTGAGGCCAAATGAAATATTCAACCCCAATATTTATTCACTATTGATTGGAAGCGCATGGGAAGTGTGACGCAAGCGTGCTCTATACCTTGTGAACATTTATCCCCCATTTATTTCCAAGATGGCCTTGACGGAGTCTAAATTAAGATTTTTGGCAGGCACAAGTGAGTTTTTTCATTTTTGTATTGCATAATGGTGCAATTTCACTGCTACATGCATGTGTATGTTCAGAATAAATCTGTGCTCTAGAGTCTCCCCGGTGCGCTATGGAAAATAAAAGTCTATAAATTCCGTCTGTGCTGTCGCATGTATATCGATTACATGGCACTCTAAAATGCTTGGTTTTGATTGGCCAGTTGCGACATTCCAAGGTATTTTATTCTGAGATAACCCGGATGCTGCAAATTATTTTTACAGGTAAGGTTTAATATTACACAAAAATGTAATATAAATATCATAGACATTTATAAATGATTAAACCAAATAGTATGTTTGTGACTTTGAACGTCTTTTCTTAAAACCAAAAGTAAATGTGTTTTCATCGTGGAAGGTTAAAAATTAGCAAATAAAATGTTTCAAATCAATATTGAATGCGCCTTACCTTATTTATGAGGTTAATAGCTGTGTAATAAGTGGGATAATGTACATGCAGTGCAGGGTTTCCCGCAGAAAATTTGTTAGTTAAGGTGGTACTGGGGCCAGGGCTGGGGCATTCAAAGGGGCGGGGCTTACACGTCATGATGAAAATTAAAATATTTTTATTTTAAAACACTCAAATAAAACTTAATTTTGAAGAAACTATGACAGAAAATGAACACATACTAGATTATTAATGAATTAAATGTTTTTACCTCTAATGGGAATAGCTGCGTGATGAAGTGAAACTAAAGGGTTAATAAACACAAACTAAAGCAGATGTTGTAGACCGTCTGGCGAACGATTATAGATGGCGCAAAAATTGTAAAAACTGATTATTTCCCACTATTAATTACATTATCTTGAGTGAACTACTGTAGCATGTAAATAAGGCACATAAATAAAGTTATATCTAATCAACAGGAAGGTGAAACCTAGCTAGCAGGTTGCTCAAACAACGAAATCACCAGCTAACTTACTTTAAATTTGCAAGAACTATAGAGTAATACAATAGCAGGTTTAAATAAACCCAAAACATTAGTCCACTTACAGTTCTCACAGACACACGTTTTATCAACTGGCTATCCTCCAGACATGATGAACCACGTATTTATCTCATTTTGGCCGTGTGGTGCGCATGCATGCTCGCGGTGTTAAGCGCGTCCGCGCTATTCTCCAAGATACACTTGATGGCTTTTGTGCAGCAATTTTTTTTTATTTTTGGACGACCTAGTTAAGGCGGTAGGGTTTCCCAGCTTAGGCGGGCCACCCGAACTGAAAAGTGCTGCAGGAAACCCTGTGCAGCAAGTTGTTATTACTAAATAAGCCCATTCAGTGTGATAAAAGTGTGATTTACATCCGATCAGGGATTCCAGTTTCGTTGCCGTCCCGGAGAGCGCGGCTCATGGTTTGCTAAGCTACAAAAGATGCCACGGGAGCGCACTTTGGAAGGAAGAAGCACCGTAACCCGCGTTTTTAGAAGTGACATTTGAACGGCCACAGGACGCTGTAATATATATCGAAATATCGGTAATGTGTTTAGAAACCATATCATCGTTACTGAAAATTTTTTTCAGCCAAATATAATGATATTGAATTATTGTGCAGCCCTGCTTTCACCAGATTTTGCTTTAAAACTCCATCTTCCAGAATCAGCCTGTGTCTGAAAAAGCCGCTATATAAGTTCAACTTAAAATTTATTTGTCATGTGTACAGATATCAGTGACGAAATGTACATTGAAATGCTTTATGTGAGGCTTAGGCGGTCAACAGCTGTAGTTGCAAGAGGTATACAGGTGTGATACTATTGAATATATATACAATGTCTTTAAAGTGCAGGTGCTTATGTTATGCAGGAATTGGCTTGAGGTATATGATATACATTTGCATTTTAAACCTTTGGAATATCTACAGACAATGTATTAGTGACATTAACTAGGATGTGATGTTATATAAGCTTGGGGGGGGGGGTTTGCTAATGATGCAATCTTGTTTGTACACAATTTAGTACACTTACACTATTTAGGGAACAGTCATTTGTAGTAGTGGCTGAGACCACAGTGGACATTGAGTGCCCAAATTCAATCCCACGATGCACTTACAACAATGAGTGTAAGCCACTCACAACCAGCTGCTACCCCTCCACTGTGAAAGTTGTGGCAATTGAAAATGACATCTAGGTAGAGTAGATGACACCGGCAGCACTTTCAGACCCATTGCCTGAATTGACTCATTCATTTTCATGCACTCCTAGTAAAGTAATGTAGGGAAAAGGAAATTAGTACAAAGGAGTAAATTTTGGACAAAGCCTCAGCAAAGCCAAGCTGTGACCTGTAAAAGTGAATATCTCTCAGGGACATTTTATGTGTGTTGTTCCATGTTTTGGGGTGTTAGGAACCCTAACCAAAGGGCTACTGACACATCTTCTTACATGGCCAATAAAGCATCCTCATAGATTTAAGACATAACGTTTCTTAGACAGGGAAATAACGTGTAATTTTGAAAGTTTCTGTCAGCAACATGCTGAGCTGGAGCTCTTTGTTTTGCTGCCACCGCTCTTATTATTTACCTCCAGAGGGTCGCGTTGTACAAATCGGCATCTGAAATATGCTGCATTACAGACAAAAGCTGCTGACTGGCATTCAGGGCTGAAGATTTCTTCTAATAAGGGATGGTGTTACCCAAGGTGTCTGAAAATAATTGTTTGCGGCGCTGCCCTTGATAACCGAGCGGCACAGCTCAATAAATCTGAAGATAAAAAATGTTAGTTATAGTAAAGCTATAAATCTGGAGAAGGTGCTTCGTAGTAAAACCCTGAATAAAAGTGGTCGATGATAATGCAGTTGTAAAACATTTTTAGCATTTCTCACACCATCTTAAGGCTTTTATTATCCTACACTGCAAAAAATTATTTTCAAGAAAAAAATCTTAGTATTGTGTCTTGTTTTCAGTAAAAATATCTAAAAATTCTTAAATTAAGATGCTTTTTCTTGATGAGCAAAACCTTTTTCTTTTTCACACGTGAATGGGTGTTTTTGCTGCTGCTTGATAAACAGTGTGGCACAAAGCTCAGGGTGCTCGTCGTTTATTCATTATGACCTGAAATAGATGCCCAGCGATATTTGGAGGATGGCTTGTATGTGTATCTTGAAACAGCGCGAAACTATATTTGTGCAATGTGCGTATGTCAAATAATCAAATCTGATTTGAAACTTGTACCATATAAACATACACATCAATCTCATCTAGGGATGCACCGATAGGATTTTTTTGGCAGATACCGATTTAAACAGACAACTTCTGGCCGATACCGATATTAAACACTTGTATACAATACTATACAGTTGGTCTATTAGCTAGTTTATTTCTGCATCAAATTATTTTTACTGAACATTATCTAATTAACATTGAACTGACCAACATAATAAGAGAGGCACAAATTAAGCTAAAACAAATATAATAAGACAGCATGACAACCGTCAAAAGGTGGTTTTTGCTATTCAGCATTTATTTTATTAACGACATTAACTCATTTTTTACATATAATGGATTTCTTTATGCAGTTAATTAATAAACAGTTGGTATCGACCTTTCTCGTACTATTGCTGATATGCCGATGGTTTCAAATCCATCAAAAATCGGCCGATAAATATCGGCGGCCGATACATCGGTGCATCACTAATCTCATCACATTATTAAGTGTTCATGGAAAATCTATGATAGGATTTATCAATGATTTCATTCCATCTGAGGCAAAAGGTGTAAACGTAGATGTAAACGTAGCTACTGTTGCATGTAGGCACCATTACTTAGCAGTGTAAACATCATTACCTGACCAGATATTTATAATCACACCCCAATCTAATAAACAGAACCACTGTTAAAACCACTGTCTGAAATAAAGTTTTAATCCAAAGTATGAATCTCTTTTTCTGACACAGACTGATAGAAAACGGTCAGTTTGAGGTGGCTACAGGAGGCTGGGTGATGCCCGATGAAGCCAACAGTCACTACTTTGGATTGATAGATCAGCTCATTGAAGGCCACCAGTGGCTGGAGAAAAATTTGGGTATGTACAGTTTCTTATTTTTGCTCTTTGATATCTCTCCTGAAAATCTTTCCAGCCATTGATCCACCTGTACAAGCCTACTTGTTTCTCTTGTTACTCCAGATAGACGAGTTTTGGAGAAGATCTTGTAGTTTCACCCCATCGTTATTTACTCTCACACTCTTTGGGTTATCATGGGTTCTTGAAATCCTTGAAAGTTTGTGAATCTGGGGGAAAAAAATTCAAGGCTCTGGGAAGTTTTTGAAACTATACATACATAGATACAGGTCATTGAAAGTGCTTGAATCTATTTTATGCAAGAAGTTTTCTGGAAAAAAATCCATATTATTCCCTGTGTAGTGTAGGATAATATCATAAAAATTCTAGACTTTAAGCACACGTGCTAAACTTAAATGCTTATATTTTCTGCATGTGAATGTTGATTCATACCAAAATGCTTTTTTGCATAGTTGTGTTTGACACATGAAAACGTCTCGGGTTACGTATGTAACTGTTGTTCCCTGAGAAGGGAACGAGACGCTGCGTCTCCCTTGCCATACTTCCTGCGTCCCCTCTGTTTGCCGTCTTTGGCAATATTTCAGATAGCGATATACTTCCTGGCTCCCGCGTCACCCTGTCTTTGTCGTTAAGCCTCACCATTGGTTGAATTTGATATACACATTCAGACGCACTTACCCCTGGAGGCGTCCCCAAAGTGTCACCGAAGTGACGCAGCGCGAGTTCCCTCGAAAGGGAACTGTAACAATGTATCTTAAAAGGTAACACAATGTAACCTTGCTCTCACTTTAAATGTGTCCCCACATTTAGTCCTTGAATTTGAGGGTATTGTATCTGGACATATTATTCTAGACATACACATTTAGTGTTTTTAATATAGATGGATTGGAGAAGCAAAGAGTACAGTGAGTCTTGGGCTTCCAGATAACATTTCACTGGATTATGCCATATGATGATATTCAGTGATATTTCTTTAAGAAAGAACTTTGTGGTGCTCTGTTAAAGGAATTTACACTTTTATAAAAAAGTTATAATTTACTCACCCCCATGTCAACCAAGATGTTTATGTCTTTCTTTGTTATTAAGTTTTTTGAGGAAAACATTCCAAGATTTTTCTCCATATTTTAGTGGACCTCAAAAGTTTACAGTTTTAATGCAGCTTTAAAGGATTCTAAACGATCCCAATCGAGGCATAAAGGTCTTATCTAGAGAAACGATCGTCATTTTCACCAAAAAATAAATAAATTAGGTACTTTATAACCACAACTTTTCGTCTTGCACTAGCTGTGTGATCCATCAGGGCGACCTTACGTATTACGCAATCACGTCGAAAAGTCACACATGAAACTAACGCCCCAATGTTTAGAAGTGTGGAGAAAGAAGACTGTTCAGACGTTGTTGTATGATACTTATTAACAGCGTTGGGGAAAGTTACTTTTAAAAGTAATGCATTACAATATTAAGTTACTCCCAAAAAAAGTAACTAATTGCGTTACTTAGTTACTTTACATGGAAAGTAATGCTTACGTTACTTTTTAGTTACTTTTGCGTTACTTTTTCTTGGCTGAGGCTTGATCTCTTTCAGGCCTTGCAGGTGTTTTTATGACTGAAAAGTTCTGCATTCAGAAATTGCTTATTTCATCACAAAAATGTTGAGCTCTGGCTTGCCATGTCAGCTTCTGACTCAAACTGTTCCCACACAGGCGTGTACCCCATAAAGTGCATAATGTGACTACGTTTAGTTTAATTCAGTACCTATTTTTTATCAAATTATTTAAACTAAAAAAGTAACTTGCATAACTTTTTTGAAAAAGTAACTCAAATATTAAGGTGTACATTTAAAAAGTAATGCGTTACTTTACTCGTTACTTCAGAAAAGTAATATTATTACGTAATGCACGTTACTTGTAATGCGTTACCCCCAACACTGCTTATTAATGTCTTTGTGTCCGTTTTTAACATTTTGAGTCCCTATATTTTATTGAGAGGAGTACCTAACTTAACTCAAGCTGATTGAGCCATTTCTACTATTTGGTTGAGCTATGTTATGCCAAAAAAATCCACTAGATGTCAGAGTGTCAATCAACAGCACTAGTCACAACACATCTTCCTAGACGGATGTCAGAGAGAAAGAAATCACTCCTGCCATGTGAATGGTTCTTGTTGAAATTTGTGAAATATTACACTGTAAGAGCCCTACCTTTATAAAATTATGTTACTTGGTACCATGAAAAAAACTTTTGTATTTTTTTTAAAACATTTATTGAGATAATTTCTCATAAGTATGTTTTTTGCCACTTCTGGATATTTTTGTAAATAAATAAAATGAATTCATATGATTAATGTATGGAAATCATAATGACTGATTAACTAATCAAAAATTACTTCTTAAATTATGTTTATATTTTTTGAAGGATTGTTTCTAATGTTGGCTTACTCTACACAGCATTGCTGGTTTACATAGAAATGTTCATTTATCAAAAAAAGGGGGAAAATCCTGTTGCACTACCACATTTGGCAGTGTGTTTCTTCAATCATAAATTAAACTAAAATGCCATTGTATCTTTTTCCTTCTTTTAATTTAGGTTTTAAATGCAGAAAGAATGTAATATCTTTATTTTTGTTACTTTTAGTAATTTTTTATTCTTTAAAAACAAGAAAACATTTCATTTCCTGTGTTAAAATGAAAACCTGAAATATTTTGATATTTTAACTTCAATAAATAAACAAGACTTAATATAAAAAACCTAAAAAAAAAATTAGTATTATAGTTCATATTTTCTGATGGGATGTGTTGAAAAAAATACACAAGGTGATAAGAAATGCATACAAAATTGTTTTCAAATGCCTTTTTCTTGGTGTGGTAGTTAAAGGGTTAAGATGGTCTGTTAGTGTTCATTAAAGTCGCGATGAAGCGTCACACAGCTAGTTCAAGACAAGAAGTTGTGATTCAAAAGTTTTTTTGGGTGAAATGATGACCATTTTACTAGATAAGACCCTTATATCTCTGTTGGGATCGTTAAGAGTGCTTTAAAGCTGCATTGGAAATGTAAACTGTTAAGGTCCACTAAAATATGGAGAAAAATCCTTGAACGTTTTCATTAAAAAACTTAATTTCTTCTCGACCATTCTCTGCAAGCATATGAAAAATATTTCATAAAAATGTGGCTCTCCTTGTGATGTCAGATTTATTTTACCTCTTGAAAAGGTTTTGTGAAGTGTCCACTTTAAACACAATCGGATGAGTAACTGCTAACATGCTAGCTAGCAAATGGTAACATTAAAAAAGTGTCACAATCTTTTCAATCTGCTACCGCCCATGAGGTCATTTGATACACTTCCTCTAGCACAAAAATCTTAAATCAATTTTAGTTTGTGACCTTCCATGATTTTCAGATCTTGTAATGTGATCATGTTTAAGATTTTAAGAGAAGAAATCTTCGCATGTTTGTGCTGCAACCAGATTTAATAATCGGCTAGGATTTTAAAAGTATTGTAATGTGAGCCAAGCCAAGCTGTAATAACTACTACATTAGTTAGTTTTAGTATCAAATTTGGTAGAAACATTTGTTTATAAAATAACACTTATTAGAAAAGTAGTAGTTTGCATTTATATTTACAAGAGAAGCTTTTAGATGTGTTAAATTGAAGTTGTTTTTCCTTTTGAACGTGCTATAGTATTTGAATAATGTGATAATTTATAAAAAAATTGTTGATATTAATCGGAGGCTTCTGTTAATATTTAGTTCATATTTGGTGTTGTATCTTAGTTTAGTAGTTCAGCTCACTAACCATAGTTTATAGTGCAGAAATTATACTTCTATCACAGTTGGTGAAAGTCAAATGTCTCCCAAAGACAGTTTAGCTAGTGACTGCCAACAAATGTCAATTAATTATAAGGTAATAAATATTTAAATATCCCTTAACATCTCATTTTTTAATTGATCTTTTCTGTATAGGAGTGAAACCCAAGACCGGCTTGGCTGTGGATCCATTTGGCCACAGTCCTACCCAAGCATACCTGCTTAAACAAGCCGGTATGTCTAACATGCTGATCCAAAGAATCCACTATTCCATAAAGAAACACTTTTCCTTGGAGAGGACGCTAGAGTTCTTCTGGAGACAGAACTGGGGTGAGCCGGCCATTGATCAAATGTTTTTTCCTCATAACTCTAAACTGGTAAATTAGTGTTTGTTTGCAAGTCGCTGATCAAAAGTTACAGTTTGAGAATATAGTTTGCAGTGCAGGACACCTAACTAGCAATTTCCATTCATTACATTAGACTATTGCTGCCCACCATTGTCAAATTTATTCGCTATTGTCTCAAAACAAACCGAAAAATATTTTATACTCCTATTAACATAAATATCTCCGTTGTGTTGTCGTTTCCCTGTTGCACTATTGTTCTGATAACAAAATAATCGCGATTAATCACATACAAAATTAAACACATTTCTAAGTCTCTTAATAGCTTTGTACAAGAAACAATAAATAACATTTTCTCCGTGAAGATTGTGTCTAAATTAAGAAATGGCAGTGTTGTTGTTTCATGCGTGTGACACGCTGTTTTTAAATCATCAAGCCGTAGAGGCTTTTATTATTTGTTGGTAGGGATGCTCATATCAGTTAATTTTCCCGACCGGCAACCGTAGCTTCTAAACCGAATATTAACCGTTAACTTATAAGATTTTAATATGAAATTGTCATCGAGTAAAAATACAGTTGACGGTTGTCTGTGAACTAGTAAAAAGAAAAGATTTAATTTGAACGTGCAAACAGCAGCAACAGATCAACAACAGAACCAGGATTCATACATTATCAGATATTCACGCAACATTACCTTATTAAAAAGCACGCGATCAGTCCAGAGGATTAATATCCAAAAAGGGCAGATTGTCTCTGTTTCATCTACCACAGTGGTCATTTCTAAAGCAGGATGCGTTTCAGAAAGTTTTGCTTTTGCGTCGTCTTTCTCCGTTTGTGCAAAAAGAGAGATGTTTATGGACAGGGTCAGAGGCCATCAGCGAACGTCTGTACGGATGTGCGTGAGACGGACCGCGTCATCTTGCGCGGACACGCGCGCGTCTCCGTTCAGCTTCCAAACACGCATACAAATGATTTCTCATACAAATTAGTACTTTATCAGATTGTCAGGGCAGCAATCATTTGTGTCATTTACAGGACATTCACAAATTAAAGATGCGAAAAAGTGGCGAAATGTCTGTCGGCTCATGACGACACGCACCATGTATTAATCGGTCATAAATTCTTACCTTCGGTTAACGGTTAAACGGTCGATGTGAGCATCCCTATTTGTTGGTAAGGTGTTTTAGCCCTTTTTAGACATTTTCAAGGAATAGTTCACGCAAGAATAAATGTCGCTCATAATTTATTTACTTTCATGTCATTCCAGATGTATACTCTTACATGGTTTTAAAAAAACACAGTTACTATAGTTAAACCATGGTTTCCACAAAATAACCATCGTTTCGCTACAAAAACCATGGTTACTGTAGTAAAATCATGGTTTAACCAATAGCAATCAATACACCAAAAAACCACCGTTACTACAAAAAAACATGGTTAATTTATGACTTTCGTTCTTCGGTTAAAGGCAAATGATTAATTTTATATTAAAATACAGTCATCTTTTTATATGGAATCCAAAATGTTGATTCTCCAAAAAACTCAAAGATCTAAAACAAAATAATTAGAAAACCTAGGGCTGTCAAAAGATTAATCGTGATTAATTGCATACAAAATAAAAGTTTGTTTTTGCATAATATATGTGTGTGCACTGTGTGTAATTTTTTTGTATATATAAATATACACATGCATGTATGTATATTTATTTAGAGTTGAATATATTTCATAAATAAATAAAAACTACATAAATAACAATTTTCTAAAATGTATACATGTATGTGTGTGTATATAATCGTGATTAATCTGTTGACAGCCCTAGTTTTAAGCTTACTTTGCAGTCGATATGTCTTGTATCCATTGCAACATACAGATGAACTAGTGAACTAAATACCTAAAATGTTGTATGTCGATCACTTCAAATCGTATTGGTGCATGCGTGTCTCGTAACTAGTTGTCAAAACATGCAAGAACCAATTAGATTTTTAGTTGTCGACATGTCGCCATATTTATTTTTTCTGTGCTTTTGTTTTTTGTAGTAATTAAGAAACTTTGTCAAAAATGAGATAATGATATCAGCAATCGGTTTGTTGGCAAAATTCATTAAGAGCCTGATAAAAAAAGGTTAATTTACAAAAATAAACATTTCAGATGCACTTAGAGGGTTTTGCATATGAGCGTTTCAATAATTGTAACATTGTGGTGGCAATCATATGGATGCATACGATTTATCTCATAAATGCAATCATCAACACATGACTTCAGAGCAATATCTTATAACACTTGAAATATAATAATTCATCATAGTAGGTAAATGATGACAGAATTTAAAATTTTGTGTGAAATATCCCAACTCTCAGAAGTGTTTTGCATTATAAGGACCTCGTATGTTCGATTGGAAATCTCTATAGGAGCCAGAAATCACACAAGCGGCTCTCCAACGCCATTTGTTCTTCTCACTGATTGAATCCATTTTTATACTTTTATTTAGCAATTACATTGATTAAACCCTGGGCAGGTGGTGGGGTGCTACATTTTAGCCATGATTTAGAAATAAAGGTAAATGAAAGATAAATCCAGTTTTTTATGAACCATCTGTAGCTGCTGGCACTGAAGCATTTGCTTACAGACCCAAATGTGTGTGCGCTTAGCTGATTCTCCATTCCAGATATTCATCTTCACAACTGGAAGTCATTCAGCTTCTCGCCCTAAAGGAAAAGTGCATTAAACTGAGCTTTTGCAGGATCTGTAATGACCAGCCCCAGCAGAAAGTGCTTGAAGCTCTGTGGTATCATGCGAGGGATATTCTGGGTCTCCGGCGATATTTATTGTCCAGTTGATTTGCAGTTGATTGCATTTCTTATTCATGGAAACATTCTGTCGATTCCAGGTTACGCAGTTAAGTCTGGCTAAGGAAAACCGTAAAACTCCTTGACGTGGCCAGGGTCTCAGAAAGCTGTTATCACACAGCAAGCGTTAAATTAGAGCCAGATTAATGATGGCATACCGCTGCATCTTGCACCCTGGGCTCTGCCCTCAATTTTCATTAGATGCAGCTAAATAAATGCTGTTCGATAACATCCTGTATGTGGCTGCATGTTTTTAGTTTCAGTTGAGACCGTTAAACACCTTGTTTTGAAAAACAAATACAGACTTCCTGAAGAAATGTGTTGACCGGCACATTTTAAGATACAGTGGTGCCAAAACAGCGCGGTTTAGCGCGGTAGACGTGATTCCGACTCATTCGTGCGTCTAGTTCACGTTGCCGCGGAAAACGGGCGTGTTTGAACTTTGGCGGAAAAACATGCCGCGCTAACCAATCATGAGCTTGCTGTAGTAGTGACGTGATTACAGAAAGCGTGCGGAGTTGCAGAAGCCCGCGTGAATGTCTCGATAACTAGAATTTTAATAGCTAGAATGAAGCGAGTACACTCAAAATGTTCAGGCGGCAAACTAGACGCGGTACATGCGAATTTGACGCCTCAAATGCGGCTGGTGTGAACCCACGGTAAGAGAAAGGGCCTGTCCCTTTTTTACTCCCTTAAAACTTCCACTTGGTTTTAAGTGCCCTCGGCAGTAAAGTCCCATCAACGAGGGAAGTGGGGGTTAAAATCTTTCCCTATCAAATGGGACACAACTACATGGAAAGTATCGTAGCGAACGCATTCACCTACATCATGCGCGGCGTCTACCGGTCTCGCAAGGTATCCTGGGTAATTTCATCTGTATTTCAGTCCTGACTACATTTTAAGGGTTGATTCTGAGGGGAAAATAGCACTCCGTCTTGCTCCCTAAAGTATTGGGAAGCCCTACACGTGCATGCGCAAAAGCGTGAAGTCGCCCCAACTATGCGGCCATATTTGCAATACCTCCAGAAAGACTAAACTCCTATCTACCTGAATGGGGAACAACAGATCTCTCTTAAATCACTTTATTAACTTAAAGTTACAATTAAACATGACATCACCTGTACCATACATTTAGTATCTTAAAGGGACACTCCAATTAAAAAAAAAAAAGGCTCATTTTCAGGCTCCCCTAGAGTTTAAACCATTTTGGAATCCATTCAGCCGATTTCCTGGTCTGGCAGTACCACTTTTAGCATAGCTTAGCATAATCCATTGAATCCGATTAGACCATTAGCATCGCGCTCAAAAATGACCAAAAAGTTTCAATATTTTTCCCATTTAATACTAGACTCTTCTGTAGTTATATCAAGTACTAAGACCGACGTAAAATTTAAAGTTGCGATTTTTCAAGGCCAATATGGGTAGGAACTATACTCTCATTCTGGCGTAATAATCAAGGACTTTGCCGCCTCAACATGGCTGCAGGAGGCGCAATGATATCACACAGCGCCAAAAAATTGTCCCCTTGGTAATTTTCAATAGCTGTGGACTATGGTTTATAATCCAAACACACCAATGCAACATTCATAGAAACGTTTGAATGCATTTTAATAAAATATTTGCATAAAGGGCTAGACGCAACTTTGACGGTCAGTTGTTCAAAGTTGGGCATTGCTTTTGGCCCCTACTGGATATGAATGGCACCGGTGCCGTACATTTTGATCCCAGTTGCACTTTGCAAGTAAAACATTTCAAGAAAAACTGTTAATGATAAAACAACAAATCTTTTCAAAGAGCAGGAAACAAAAGAGGAGTCAAGGGAAACGTCCTCCCACGTCCCTATTGTCTGCCTGTTCAAAAAGACTGCATCTGTTTGGAAAATGCTGTTTTTCCCAAGGCCTAGTGCTAAAACACTGGCAAAATTGACTTGTAACTTAGATTTCTGACCATAGACGGTGCTGAACAAATATGATTACAGTTCATTTGGCTGCAACAGCGTACACTCCATGCCAAACTGAATTAGCTTCCTACTCCATGTAATTCCATATATCACCATTTACCAGACGACCAGACTGCTTCGTGCTTCACATCTGCTCTCTTGTTTAAAGGAAAAACCTGCATTATTTATTCGCTTGCTTGATATGAAGGTCACTCTGGTGCACACGCTGTGCTGAATGAGTAATTGAATATTTTTATGGCAAATAAAATGTGATTTGATTTTGACGTTAGTGGGTAATTTCAAGATTTGTCGCTATGACACTGGATGGTTTTCCCTTTGATATTTAATGACTTGTGGTTCTCCACAGGTTGTGTATAAGACTGGAAATATGAATTGGACTTGCAAATTGACAAATTACTCTAACATAATTCGAAGAATTTACGCTGCATAGCGTTTGATCTTCATGTCAGCAGAATGTAGCAGCATCAGCAACCCATTTTGTTCGTAATCTGAAAATAATTTCACTCATGTTTACATGTTCAACATAAAGGAGATTCAGCTTGATTTTATCCATCAGGAAATAGTTGGATCCTGAAAAATGGATGTTACAACCTGATGGTGCAATTGGTAGATTTTGCTCATTACAAAGGAAAATCAGAGATGCAGATCTGAACTTTGGGCTTGACATGAGCCTCGTGTTCAAGCTCCTTTTGAGGGAAGTTTTAATTTTAAGACTAAATGGGCAGGCAAACTTGTGAAATTACATTAAATTTAGGGATTCCTCCGCCGCGTACCAATGGATTGGAGGTACCGCACTTTAAGAACCATTGATATAGTAGCCTACACTAGCAATGTTAAATTTGTATTCCCTTATTTTTACAGATCAGGATGCTACTACAGACATTTTGTGTCACATGATGCCGTTCTACAGCTACGATGTTCCTCACACATGCGGCCCTGACCCGAAGATCTGCTGCCAGTTTGACTTCAAGCGACTGCCTGGAGGAAGAATCAGCTGTCCGTGGAGAATTCCACCTCAAGCCATTACAGACAGTAATGTACAGGAGAGGTACAAATTTATAGTCATAAATATATGAGATTTTTAAGCTAATGTGTAGACATTAAGCTATAGCTTTACTGACTGTTATAACTGTTATGTTTATTACGACTCCTCAGTTAAAGTAAAATTTTTCCATCTGAATTCAAAATGGCTTTGGCAAAAGTAAATAAAACAGAGTTACCTGAGCGTTGCAAGTCTTTTTAAAACAAAGATATTTAAACTAAAGCATTTGTCGTGACTTTGTAATGGCTAAGCGCTACTCCATGTTTTGACACATATGTTAAGTATTCTGCTAGGAATTTGTAGCTAGGCGTTGGAAAACAATATATGTGATTTAATTGTCTCAAGAGCATTAATATATAAAGTGAGGAAAATAAGTATTTGAACACCCTGCTATTTTGCAAGTTATCCCACTTAGAAATCATGGAGGGGTCTGAAATTGTCATGGTAGGTGCATGTCCACTGTGAGAGACAAAATCTAAAAAAAAATCCAGAAATTACAGGGCTACCGGGAAATTGCCAAGCAGCTTGGTGAAAAAGGTTCACTGTTGGAGCAATCATTAGAAAATGGAAGAAGCTAAACATGACTGTCAATCTCCCTCGGACTGGGGCTCCATGCAAGATCTCACTTCGTGGGGTCTCAATGATCCTAAGAAAGGTGAGAAATCAGCCCAGAACTACACGGGAGGAGCTGGTCAATGACCTGAAAAGAGCTGGGACCACCGTTTCCAAGGTTACTGTTGGTAATACACTAAGACGTCGTGGTTTGAAATCATGCATGGCACGGTAGGTTCCCCTGCTTAAACCAGCACATGTCCAGGCCCGTCTTAAGTTTGCCAATGACTATTTGGATGATCCAGAGGAGACATGGGAGAAAGTCATGTTGTCAGATGAGACCAAAATAGAACTTTTGGTCATAATTCCACTAAACGTGTTTAGAAAGACCTAAACCCAATAGAGAATCTTTGGAGGGAGCATAAACTCCATGTTTCTCAGCGACAGGCCAGAAACCTGACTGATCTAGAGAAGATGTGTGTGTGCAAACCTGGTGAAAAACTACAGGAAACATTTGACCTCTGTAATTGCAAACAAAGGCTACTGTACCAAATATTAACATTGATTTTCTCAGGTGTTCAAATACTTATTTGCAGCTGTATCATACAAATAAATATTTAAAAAATCATACATTGTGATTTCTGGATTTTTTTTAGCTTGCAAAATAGCAGGGTGTTCAAATACTTATTGTCACCTTTAATCATACAGTGAGGAAAATAAGTACATACAGTATGTAGCCGGTTATGAACCCATAAAGCCATCACTTCCTGTCAGAAACATTACTTAACATTTTATGTAAACTTTGTTATGCAGTAGAACATAGTGCTTTTATCAGTTTAACTTTAAAGTTTTTAAACCTGATCACTGAGTTTAATCTTTCACTGTTTAGAGCTCAGACGCTGCTGGACCAATACAGGAAGAAATCAAAGCTCTATCGGACCAAAGTGCTACTGGTTCCTCTTGGAGATGACTTCCGTTACACTGACGCTCTGGAATGGGATCAACAATTTGAGAACTACCAAAAGCTCTTTGACTACATGAATTCTCACCCTGAGCTCCATGTCAAGGTCTGTCACATGCAAATAGGGTCAAAGCTTGCTTAAATGCTTGATTTAAAGAAACACTTCACATAAATCATTAACTTGTGTCCTTATTTGCTCACCCCCGTGTCTAAATCTGTATCTGTTTCTGAGCATAAAAATATGTTATATTGAAAAATGTCCCAGTCTCCTATAAACAAATCTTTGATGCGTTTCTTTGATGTAAATCTTAGACTTTTAATTTAAATTTGACACATCAAGACAAGTTGCACCAGTTTTGAGGTTGCGATGCCAAAAATAATTTGCGTGCCTTTTAGCAGTTTAGCAAACTTGGCCAAGTGATGGACTACATTTTTCTATATAGAGTTCCCACAATCTTTTCATATTTTGGAATATCAGGAAAAGACAAATTTAAGTCACATAGCTTTACGAGCTAGGTTTGATTTTTTTTATTAGGTTTTGTTGGGCAAAACTATTCCTTAAAATAAGTTTCTGGGTGTGTTTTGGGACATTTAAGTATACACATTGTTTTTTTTTTGCAGGCCCAGTTTGGCACAATTTCAGATTATTTTGATGCGCTGCGTAAAAACATTGGCATGGATCCAGTTGGTAGTAGTGTTGGTGAGCTGGCCCTGCCCGTGATAAGTGGAGACTTTTTCACTTACGCAGACCGCGATGACCACTACTGGAGCGGATATTTCACATCACGACCCTTCTATAAACGACTGGACCGTATGCTAGAATCATATCTCAGGTAGAGCACAACCTTACCAAATACACTTCATTTATCTCCTAAATAGCCAATTATACAAGACATTATTGTCACTTGGCTGGAAGTCTTCTCAATTCACCTGCAATTGACATTGCATTACATTTATGAATTTGACAGATTTTTTTTCAAAGCAACTTACCGTACATTTAAGAGATACATTTATCAGTATGCGCTCCCCGAGGATCAAACCACTTTACATTGTGATTTCTCTGATCTCCTAAATGAGCTATGGGAACAGTTGTGACTAATACACCTGTATTACTACATCCCATAAAATGTTCTGGGCAGACTTGTCTGTATTGTCGTAATGAGACTGAAGCCTTGTAATGAGGTCATCAAAGTAATAGTTTACCCAAAAATGAAAATTCTGCTGGTAACAACACAGTTGACGGCACCCATTGACTTCTATAGTAGGAAAAAATACAGGGTTCCCACTGGTCATGGAATTTCTGGAATATCATGGAATTTTAAAAGGTCTATTATAGAGGTTGAACAATATTCCTTTTCTTTATGGCCGATGCCATGTGGCCGATATAAGGACAATATATAAAATATATCATTATAGTAACTGAGAAACATATAAACAATTAGTGAACACATGCACAGCTTTCTGGGCTTCGAGTGACGCTGTTTTTTTGTGCAGGGAAAACATGGTCTACCGACAACGCACATATCTGGGGAAGATGCATTATAACAACATGAGGGTGAATAAATAATGACATAATTATGATTTTGTTTTGGTAAACCATCCCTTTAAAGCAGGGGTGTCCAAAGTCAGTATTTGGGGTGCGTTCCACTCCAGTTTTAGACACACACTCGCGAACTTCCCTAAGCACTTCCCCTCGGGGGAATCCCTGTCGCCATTTTGAAGTGCGTTCCACTTCGTCAAGTGGACGAGGGAAGTTTGTATGGACAGACCCTCGCTCCCTCGATTTTGACAGAGGGAGCGAGTCTGCTTCATATGTACACTTCATGCAGCTTCATATCCCACAATCCAACACGATTGTGACGTCACTTCAGCAACTCGCGCTTTGCACATGGAGGGGGCGGTCTCCACTTTCCATGTGATCAAGGGCTTAGGGCGATCCATTTGAACCCACTTCAAGTGTTCTAGCAGTAATGGGCACTCGTACAACGTAAGCAATGACGTACATCCGAGTGAACGAGGCTGAGGGAAGTTAGCGAGGGAAGTTCATAAAAAAACGAACTGGAACGCAGGGCTAGTCTGCCTAGTAAGACCTTGATTAGCTGGATCAGGTGTGTTTGATTAGGGTTGGAATAAAACTCTGCAGAGACACCGGCCCTCCAGGAGCAGGATTAGACACCCCTGCTTTAAAGGGACACTCCACTTTTTTTGAAAACATACTAATTTTCCAGCTCCCCTAGAGTTAAATATTTGATTTTTACTGTTTTTGAATTCATTCAGCTGATCTCCGGGTCTGGCGCTAGCACCTTTAGCATAGCTTAGCATAATCCATTGAATCTGATTAGACCATTAGCATCACGCTAAAATATCACCAAAGAGTTTGGATATTTTTCCTATTTTTTCCGAAGCCCCCCTTCCGTACTCCATTGCCTACACTGAAGGGTGAGGATATCACTGCGCCTGCTGCAGCCATGTTACGGCAGCAAAGTCCTTGATTATTACGCCAGAATGAGAGTATAGTTCCTAGACGTATTGGCCTTGAAAAATACAACTTTTAATTTTCCGTTGGTCTCAGTACACGATGTAACTACAGAAGAGTAGGAAAAATATCAAAACTCTTTGGTTATTTTTTAGCGCAATGGTCTAATCAGATTCAATGGATTATGCTAAGCTATGCTAAAAGGCGTAGCACCAGACCTGGAGATCAGCTGAATGGGTTCGAAAATGGTAAAAATCAAATGTTTAACTCTAGGGGAGCTGGAAAATGAGCATATTTTCAAAAAAAAAAATGGAGTGTCCCTTTAAGTGGGCTAGTTTTAATCTAGCTAATGTACTGTATTTGACATGGACACCCCACTATGAGAGTTTGAAAAACTTTACTCTTCTCATCATTTTTAACTCGACATCATATATTAAACCAATTCTTTTTATTAAATTGATCATCACAAATATGTCAAATTTGAAGGGAACGTCATCTGCGGCTTGTTTTTCAGAGTAAGAAGATGTAAAAGTCATTTGCAATTTGCTCGGTTCTGGATAATGAGAAGTTGAGGTGGTAGATATTGATTTCTACATTGTGCACAGGCTACGGTGAAAGACAGAAAAGTTGCTTGATATCTCACTTGTTTTTTCGTAATTGCATATAAACTTCAAATCATCTCTCTCAGCTCACTCATAATGATGAAACACAAGACAGACCTCCTTTACCTTTAAAGCTATAACAAGACATACCACTGTGATTGTACTGACTTATTTTGACATGCACTATGCTATATAGTACTATTGCAATACCATGATTACTTGGACGTGTCCCGTTATCAAAATTATTTCATGTTTTGTGTACCATGGTGGTGATATTTCAGACATAACCCAGTTTATTCCTTGCTATTATTTGCAATGCATTGGATTTCCATGTCAGTTTCATAGTATGTGGTAATAATTAGTACAGTGGTTCACAGTTTATTTTTCGGTGTGTTTGTTAGTGTAAATATACATAAAAGTACACAAAAAATAAGTAGAATTTACTTTTTGCACAAATATTTTTCAAGTAAATTTCACACATAAATTAAGTAAATCTACTTAAGTTATTTAAAAATAAATTATATTTACTTAAAAAATTTTGGTAGCAATATTATAAATAATATTTTTTAAGTGCTTTGAAAGGATTACTTCTTAATCTTTCTGATTTAATCATGCAAAATTTCCTCTTTTTTACATATTTATTATTATATACCACATTATGTGAATTAACACACACATGCAAAGTCCATTGCCTAGTTACTAAAATCATTCACAGTTTAAACACAATATTATTAATTTCCTTCTTACAGATTTAAGTGGATTTGAAATGATAAAATTAAGTAAAATTTACTAAATAATGTCATAATTTAGAAAGACTCAAATTACTAAATTTTTATGTTATTTTTAACTAAAATTTAATAGAGTTTACTCATTTTATTTTGTTAAATCTGCAAAGACACAAAATAATTTTTTTACAATGTGCTTGCTTAGTAACAATGGGTCTCATTCACTATGCGTACGCACAAATTTGTTCGTAAAATGTTTGTGTGGACATTAACTTAAAAATCATGATTCAACAAAAACTTCATGATTATTGCATATGTGTGGTCTAAGTTGTTTTTAAGTTTTTGCATACATTTAAAATAAATGTAAGTACGAAAGTTTTTGTTGAATCACGATTTTTAAGTTAAAACGTCTGTACGCACATTTTACGAACAAATTTGTGCGTACGCATGCTAAGTGAATGAGACCCAATGCTTACCGAAATGTACTTACTATAGGGTTAGGAATAGGATTAGGGTTGTATGTAATTATGCATAATCTACTAATTTTAGTATAGATATTACATGTAACTTGTTTACCAAAAGCATTGTAAAATAAAGCATTACCGTGAAATGTTAAAATACCACGTTTTCTCATTTCCATGGTACCAGCACACTTTTCTTCCTAGAATTTGCTTTATGTAATCTTTCAGTCGTTTGTAAATATGTATGTAGGTGTATAAATGTCAGCGGCTGCCGTACATTTCATTGTTTACTGTAGGAACGTGATACGGATGTGAATTTGGCACATTTCACCCTGCATTGTACGCCGGATTCCCGCTCTCTCAAAGGTGGTCGTACCCAAGTGCACAAGTTAATAGATTGGATACACCTTCAGCGTACGTGCACAGAGAACCCTTAAACACATTATTTTTGCATTTTGATAGGTGTATGTTTATGAATGTAAGCAGTGTTCATCAGTATGCAGTTGTTAAATAACTTCCCCGTTTTACACAGTGACAACTTTCACACTGCAAATAGGACTTTGTTGAGTTTTGTTTAATTACACACACAAATGTGCAAATCTAAACACGCATCAGATTAGAGATATGCTTTCTGTGCTTTCTGTCCAAGGTCATTTAATGTTGAATTAATTACTAAAGTCAGTGTTTGGTTTGCAACAGTATGTATGGCAGACGTTTGTTTGATGTGAGGTATGTAGGTCGCTCATAGTGAGGGGTTTTGTCTTTTTATTGTGCGCTGCTTGCAAGGCTGCTTGTGAACGACGAGACACAGAAATGCTTTTTGATCTGCTGGCATTAACTTCTGATTTGAGAGGTCTGTTTGGAAGCCAAATCAATTTAAACTACAAGTAACTTTAAAATGTCATTTCAGTTTGGTGATGTACACAGTTAAGAGGTTTGTTGTAAAGCAGGAGGATGTCAATAAAATCGTTCAGACAACCAAAAGCAAAAGATAAAACAAGTGATTATATTTATTATTTTGCATTGGGAATTTGGATCTATTTTTGAAAACATTGATTTTCTTGTATATTTATTTGAGCGTTTTACCATTCTGTTCAACTGATTCATGATCTTTTAGCAAACATAACATTTAAAAAAAGCATGGTAGATACAAATCATACAGTTAAAAAGGCATACAATTTTTGTATAGTCAAGTCAGCTTTTTGCCATGCTGACATAAAGAGGAATAAAAATGTCATGTGTCACAGGGTCATATTGCATAACACACACTTTTTTATACTTTTTTAAATATATAAATATTTCACAAACCTGTCTAGTTTTAAAAAGCAATCTGACTATACATATATGCGTACGTTTGTGCACAAATAAAAAAACAGACTATATTTCAGGCTTTAGCCACCAATAGATTTTCATCCCCAATGGAATAGTGATTTTAACGATATGTGCACTTACAATATATTTACCCAACAAAATACTGGTAGCTACATGTATTTAGATCTTTCCCCGCCATTGACGAGTAATTTTATTGACAAGTTATCTCGTCAATTAACTCATTCCCCGCCATGCTTTTTTGTGATTTTCACAAAAGTTTCACAAAATGCCTTCCAAGAAAAAAAAATTGTAACAATAAATAAACCAAATATATTAAATAAAGGAACAGACCCTCTGCTTTCAAACGAACAATAAACAAAAAACAAACAAACAAAAATGGGATAAGTGTCATACTATCTTAATGTTTTCTATCTTAACTCTTTCACCGCCATTGACGAGATATCTCGTCAATTAAGAGAAAACGCTTCCCCGCCAATGACGGGATTTTCTGTCTTTCCGCAATACCGCTATTATCCACCAGGTGGCGCCCTTCCGCAACTTTTAAACCCGGAAGTATTGCCCTATGGCAAGCTGCTGCATGTCCGTGTCTGTTTTAAAGATCGCTCTGAATGGGATCTCTATGAAAAGTCCGTCACAAAAATGGAATTATCTCTGCTTTTTGCTCAAAATGTGGTGTTTTTGCAGAAACCTACCCATATTCAAAAGCTGATTGCAAAAGAACCACTGAAGGTAGGATGAAACGTTTTTTTTTGTTTGAAAGCAGAGGGTCTGTTCTTTCATTTGGTATATTGTATGTTTATATATTTAAAGAAGAACATTTTCTGTGAAA
This sequence comes from Paramisgurnus dabryanus, assembly GCF_030506205.2. Taxonomy (NCBI): domain Eukaryota; kingdom Metazoa; phylum Chordata; class Actinopteri; order Cypriniformes; family Cobitidae; genus Paramisgurnus; species Paramisgurnus dabryanus. The sequence goes on along the minus strand of NC_133341.1, from coordinate 39,804,223 downwards.
CTTTGGTGAAAATCATAAAAAATACTGGGGTTGGCTGACAACTTAAAAAAAACGCTGTCGGGGAAAGAGTTATTGTGGGTTAGGGATACATTCAGTGCTGGTATCTAGTAATTACACAGTAAGTACATAGTATGCACTAATTCGAGAAGGTCACCTTTATTTGTTGCCATAATTTGTGTGCCATAATCCTGTTATTATTTCCGTTGTGGCAGTGCTCAGACATTGCAAACACCTGACCACATCAGGTCTTGAATACACTTACATTTTGATGCCAGATGTATAAATCTCATCTAAAGTTATTCTACAGTGCATCAGCATAAGTAAACATTTAATATCTTGGCGTGCCTGTTTCAGATGTCCTTTCATTTCTGTTTCCAGGGCAGCTGAGATCCTCTACTCTTTGACCCTGGCTAACTTTCAGAAGTATGGCAAGCCTAGCGATTACCCTACCATTGATAATTACAAGTTACTGACTGAAGCCAGACGCAATCTGGGTCTCTTCCAGCACCATGATGCCATCGCGGGCACAGGCAAAGACTTTGTGGTTGTGGACTATGGAACCAGGTAGCACATTTGGGGGGGGGGGGTTGATTGGTGTCTATCTGTTGTTACTAGTTTTTCTACCACTGGGTCTCTTTGGAGCAAACTACATTACTAAGAATTTTTTTCTTGAAAATAATTTTTTGCATTTTTGTCTTTTTTTTTTTTTAATTGTTACATTTAAAATATGTTTATCTGTGCAGTTCGGTATTTAAATATGGATTAATAGCAGACCCAGTAAAAGTGTATTTCTTTTTCTGGTGTTATGTTTAAACATTCATCTCCATGTATGTCTTTTTTTAAGGTTGTTTCATTCCATATTAAATGTGAAGCGAGTAATCGTGAGCTCGGCTCATTGGTTAGTGCTTAAGGACAAACAGACATACAGCCATGATCCTTCAAATCCCGTTCTTCAAATGGTGATTATTCCTCAATGTATATTGACAACATGTCGACATTCAACCTAAATCTGTTGTTCCCAATTAATTTTTTTGTTTTGTTTACTATTATAGGATGATGTTCAGGCAGCACAAGATGCCCTACCTCACAAAACCGTTATTAAAATTCATAAAAAGCCAAGGTAACCCATAAAACATTTCGACTTCTTAACATTCACTGTTTTTGTATGATAATAAAGTCATTAACCTGAAATGTTTTTGGTTGCCAGATTGGTTGTGGTTTTTAACCCCATAGAACAGGCCAGGAGATCTGTGGTTACATTATACGTGAACACCCATCACGTGCGCGTGCTTGATGCTTTTGGGCATGTAGTTCACGCTCAGGTCAGCGCCGTATGGAATGATGCCACCCATGCTGCTACTGATGTCTTCCAGGTGAGATGATCACATCTACCATATCACATCAGTAGTGCCCTAAACAGATTTTGCAAATGCAGTGAAACAGTTTTGGCAATTCCCTGTGTGTCATCTTGTTGTTTTTGGCATGACCTCGATATCTTTCTCCGCAGTTGTCATTCATAGCTCAGGCTCCTCCGCTGGGCCTTAGCGTGTACCAGCTGATCGAAGGAATGGAGATCCGGACAGAAACCTCCAAATACATGTTTCTTAAGGACGGCAGGCACATTTCAGTCAGCGGATTGGATAATTTCAGAATGTCCTACCAACAAGATGCCACTTCTGTGGAAATCGAAAATCCTCACCTGAAACTGTCCGTCTCTACCGCCACGGGTCTTTTAGAGGTTAGGCCGTAAATTGCTTCTGTTCGCAGTTATTACTAGGTGATAACTCACCAAAGGCTTTTAAACAAACAGAATGTGTCTTTAATGTACAGAGAATGAGGCTGAAGGACGACGGCTCGGAGCACCAGGTTAACGTGGAGTTTGCTTGGTACGGTACCACCAGTAACAAAGACAAAAGCGGAGCTTACCTGTTTCTACCAGACGGAGATGCAAAGGTAAGTCAGTTTATGCAAACCAATACATAAAGTTTGAAAAAAGTGTCTGTATATCTGCCACTTACTGGTTATGTTTACATGTACAAAATTATGTCTACTTTTTATGTCTATATTTATTTGAAATTTGGCGTTTCCATCACTCGTTTTTTGATGCGATACTTCATGCGCATGATATGCAACATCTTGACTTGCATATCAACGTGGAGCCTGCATGCTGGCATTTTTTATCTAATGTTTTTACATTCAAACATGATGTATCGATTGCTAAATACACTCAAAATATGAATTGTTTTCTCTCACAAATATATAAAAAAATTATATACTTACCTGTATCTACCAGTCAAGTCAATTTATACACACCAATACATAAAGTTTAAAAAAATTATTGTCCGTCTATCTGTCACTCACTGGCTATGTTTACAATTATGTCAGTCCGACTGATTTAATCCGATTGTAGGTTACGACAATACATTTTATATGTGCACTGCAAAAAATTATTTTCAGGAAAAAAATTCTTAGTATTTTTGTCTTGTTTTCAGTAAAATATCTAAAAATTCTTAAATTAAGATGCTTTTTCTTGATGAACAAAACGACCCAAAAAAATACGTGTAGTTTTTAGAGCAAAAATATCAAATTTAATTGATTTTGTGCATAAAACAAGCAAAAAAGTCTGCCAATGGGGTAAGAAATTTTTTCTTGAATTTAGTGTTTAAGAAGAATGTTCAAGATTTTTTTGCTTACCCCATTGGCGGATTTTTGTGCTTGTTTTATGCACAAAACCACTTAAATTTTATATTTTTGGTCTAAAAACTAGACTTATTTTCTTGGGTCATTTTGCTCATCAAGAAAAAGCAACTTAATTTAAGAATTTTTAGATCTTTTTACTGAAAACAAGACAAAAATACTAAGAATTTTTTTTCTTGAAAATAATTTTTTGCAGTGTACCCTAAACATTGCAATCTGATTCAAAAGTTTGTACATTTTATATAATCCAAACCAAAATTCACACCCACAGCCAGCGGATTGGACAATTTTAGAATGTCGCACCAACAAGATGCCACTTCTGTGGAAATCAGAAATCCTCACCTGAAATTGTCCTGACCAAAACCAGCCCAATATACATTCAAAACTAGCCCAAAAGCATCCTACATTGCAAAAAAATACTTTCTTACTTAGTATTTTTGTTTTGTTTTTAGTACAAATATCAAAAAATTCTTAAATCAAGATGTATTTTCTTGATGAGCAAAATGACCTAAGAAAATAAGTTTAGTTTTTAGACCAAAGAACTTACACTTCAAGTAAATGTGTGCTTAAAACAATCAAAAATATCTGCCAATGGGGTGAGAACATTTTTCTTGAATTAAGTGTTTAAGAAAAAAGTAAACTTATTTCAAAATTTTCTTTTAAATCTTGTTTTAAGCACAAATTTACTTAAATTTAATATTTTTGTCCAAAAACTAGATGTTTTTTCTTAAGTCATTTTGATCATCAAGAAAATTTTAATTTAAGAATTTTTAGATATTTGACCTGAAAATAAAAATACTACGTAAGAAAGTCATTTTTTGCTGTGTATTGACTATTCACAGCCCAATTACCAATAACTAATCAACAAAATCCTGTCATGTTCAACCCGCAAAAAAAACAACTCCGTTTAAAAGTATCACAAATTTAAAGCCACCAAAAAGCAGAGGATTTGGCAACGCAGCGCACAGCATCTCTCGTCGAGTCGACGCTTTATCTTATAAATATAAATGTACAAAGTCAAAGTTGAGTTGGAGAAAGTTGTTTTAAAGGAGACATATCATGCTAAATCCACTTTCTTGGCTCTTAAATGCATTTTGTTGTATATTTGTAGTGTTTATAAGTACATAAAAGTTGAAATTAGTCTCTTCAGGTGCTTTGTTGATATCTTTATATTCTGTTTTGGTCATATTTTCCAACCGGTTCTGATTTTTCTATTATCTATTACGTTTTTTGAACAATTACGTCACAGTATTTGCAGCGGAACTGCTAAATAAGGACATCGACTTCCAGCCCAACACTACGAGCAATCCGCCATTTTATATTTCTCGCTGCGATATTGTAGTCCAAGCTCAAGGATGCAGAAGTTACGAGAGCGTAAGAAATGTACTCACATCTGTGGGTAAAGTCATTTTTGTGTGCCCGAGGCACTTTAAGGATAACTACTTCACCAATCTCCGCCAGTATAAAGAAGGATTTGCCGATAGACTTCGTCTGATTGAGGGGTCAATTACTTCTTTCTTTGGAGACGACGAGCAGAGCACTTCGGTAAGCAGTTTATAATTTAAAGTAAAAAAGTAAAGTACACGGTGGTCATGGTTTAGCAGTGCTGTTTCTCACTCCGAAGGCTGCAGCCTGCGGAGATCGCTTTTGGGCATCAAGCCTGGTTTAAGTTAACTGAGCATCACATTTGCAAGTCATGAGCATATTACAACAACTTACGATTAACTAAGAATAATAGTCAACTTTATAATTGTTAATATTCTGAAATAAGACCGTCTTGATTACGTATGCAGCCTAGATATGCGACCTCCGGAGGCTGCAGCCTCACACCATTGCGATACCTCCATATGAAGACGTTGTTCTGCAGGTTCGTCGTCTTCATTTTCCTCTCAGTCCGTTTCCGACTCTGGCGCGAACATATAAGGCTGGATGGACAAGTCTTCCGTTGTTGACATTTTGTGAATAACGAGTAAATAAAAAGTTTCTGTGCAGCTAGATAATCGTATCTCTGCTATAAAACTACAAAAATGGCCGAACGGGGTGGAGTTTAACCGAGTGTCACCTCTGCAACCTGGAGAGGGGGCAGGGTATGACGTGCATTTAAAAAGACAGTACCAAAACGAGTTGCTCTCAGATGCACATCAGAAAAGGGGTAGAAAGGGGGCCTGTGGGGCTATAATAATGAGGAATTCAGACCCAAGCATTGCAGTTTCGCTTTACATAGACCACAAATAGATGATTTATATGTAAAAAGGACAGATTTAAAAGCATGATATGTCTGCTTTAATAAGTTTTCATAGCTTTTAAATATAGGCAAAGAAAACATACTTTTCGAAAGGCACAACACTATTTTATTGCTTTATGTAATGTTATGAAAGTACACATCAACGCTGCAGAATTTAAAGCACGTGACCCCATTACCTTAATAATGTGTTGCCATCACCTTTCTCTTGCATGTTTCTATGAAGAAAATCATATGATACATAAATAAGAGGTAAATATAAGACATGACCTTAAGCACAGTTATTCTGCGCATGTGCACAAGGCTTTTTTGCATCCAATTAAGAAAAATCTATATCATTCATGCGTTTGCATGCATACTTTTCTCTTGATGATCAGATCACAGATCGGAGTATACCACCCCTTTTAATACGATCGAAATTTGTATCCTATAGACCCTGAATCAATTGTATTGATTAAGGTAATTACATGAACGCTTTTCAATCTGATTAAGCCATCAATCCAATCACAAACAGATTATTTGGTCGCATGTAAACGTACCTATTGTTGCTCACTGACTGCAGGTATGGTCAATGCTTATAACTTTGTGTTATCTAGTACAAAAACTATGCAGGTTCATAAGAGCCAGACTCTTTCATCATAACATTAGGCAATTTTGTCAGGGAATCTATTTTTTGTTCTTTGCCAGCGAAGCTCCGAGGGGATTTTTTGAGCGTGATTGGATTTACATTGATTTTTTTCTCCTGCAGATTTACTCTTCCTCTCAGCCGGCTGTGATTCGAGTCACTAAAGGGCCCCTGTTTTCTGAAGTCACCACTACTTTAACACACGTTACACACACTCTTAGACTCTACAACATTCAAGGTAAGAGCATTCACTTTCTTTACTACATATTGTTAGCATTGATTTGTCGCTGGCCTGTCTGAACGTCCAACTAATTATTCTTAATGAAGCTTTCTTATTAAAGTGTTTTGGATTTACCGAACTTCTGATCAGATGCACACTAAAAGGGATAAATCACCCAAAATTTGAAATTCTGGCATTATTTTCTCATCCTCATGTTGTAAATCTGTATAAATGTCTTATTTCTGATGAACACAAAAGAAGATATTTTGATAAATGATGGTAAGCACACAGCTAATTGTAACCATTGACTTTCATAGTACAGTCCCTCCATGATCGCAAACATGATCGCAAGATTCAACGCATAATCAGCCAAAGTCGGCATATTTATGCAGGGGGACGCATTTTTTTTCAAATACGCCGCACTTTCGCAGCAAAAATTGCAGATTTCCGTGCGCAAAATATGTGGGGCTTGCATGATTTCAAACGCAGCCATGTCCCCTGTTGCCATGGGATCGTTATAAAGTGTTCCTGCAATTTCATTGCATACAATTGCATTAATATCTCGCATATTCCATCGCATTTTTTTAAGAAAACGTGCCGCAAGATCAAGGATTTTTGTCGCAACAATCACAAACAAAATTGTTTTTCTGGAAGGACATATAGTAGGAAAAACAAATACGATGAAATTCAATGGGTATCGTCAGCTGTGTGATTACCATCATTTATCAAAATATCTTCTTCACCATTTATCACAATACTTGACAAATGACTTTCGTACTAAATATTTTTTTCTTGTTTTAGTACAAATATTTAAAAAAAATCCTTATCAATATGCATTTTTTGATGAGCAAAAATGAGTAAGACATTTTGTGATAGTAGAAGTAGAAAAGTTTTTTTTTTTTGCTTGTTTTAAGCACAAATTCACTTATATTGTATATTTTTGTCTACAAACTAGACTTATTTTCTAAGGTCATTTTGCTCATCAAGAAAATACATCTTGATTTAAGATATTTGTGCTAAAAACAAGACAACTACTAAATAAGAGCCATTTTTTTTTGCAGTGTACTCATTCTGTCCCTTGTGTAATAAAGAAAACAGTTCAGAAAATTTTCCTTATTTTCAAATCACAATGTTGATGGGTATGCTGTAAGGCAGTGTTTCCCAACCAGGGGTGGGCATCAGCAGATTTCCAAGGGGGCCTCAAGATGACTTTAAAAAATGTAAAAGTTGGTCAAAACAAGCATTTAAATTAGATAAAACATGCAAAAGTCCAGATGTGTTTTTTGGCCATTTTAGTAGCGAATATACATCTGTCTAGTCATTCTAAGTTCCATTTAATTTTATTTGGAAAAATTTGAGTGAGTGGGGGGCCTTTACATTTTGGTGTGGGCAAATAGGGGGCCTTCTCTAAGGGGTCACAATTATTTTGGGTTTTACTAGACTCATTACCTTTAAGGTCGGGTAGGACATTGGGGCTCTAACTGTGTAAATGAAGCTTATGACTGAGAATTTTCTGAAAACTTTGGCTTGTCAGTCACTTTATCATCTTAAGGGTATGAAACTGTGATGAGAGTTGATGTCTGGTCAGCTGACAGAGTAATGCATGGGTGTAAGAGATGTACATGCTAGAAAAGAACTGTAATGCAAATACAAAAACTTGTGAGTTTTGCTGCACAACGCTCGTGTACACAATAACCGATAACTGATTTCTATTCTCGGCTGTGTGTTAGTCAATGAGCTTATGTTGACTTGCTGCAAAAACGAGGCGGTAAAATGTGACAGTGAGTTGGTGGGAAATGTCAGCTATACTAATTGATCAGCCCTCTTCTATTTGCACGCCGTGAATGTGACAGCCCCACAAATGAGATGCGGTGAGTTTTCAACATTGGCTAATTGTGACATCCCCTGCTGTCATTGTGGATTTTAAAGTTGGAACGTTGCTCCGAACCCCAGACGGAGCGCCCACAGACCCGCTTGCTGTCCGTCTGAGGATATTGCACACAAAAATGAAAGCTTTTTTTACATACAAGCTCCTGAGTACCATGAGTATGCAAATTATGGGAATCAGATCAAAGGTTTTTATCAATCTGCTAGGAAACCGTGCCATGCTTTAAAGGTGCCAGGATGCTACATTAAGTCTTTATTAAACTGGCAATGGTTGCCATCACCCTCTTCTGTCATCAAATGTACATACTTTGAGCATGTGTAATGGCCCCATGGGATAGTTATATAATATGTTGTTATATGATCATTTGCACACATTTGCCCCCAATTTTGTATATTTATTTGATAACTGCGGTTGTTCAATATACATATCATATCAGAGAGTCGTGTCCTGTTTCAGTTGCTGGTTTTTGTGCAGATAGGATTGCAAAGTGCCCTAGACTATTTGGTTCTGCTTGACAATTGGCTACTGGCTTAATGTGTCTTTCATAAAGTTGCAGCGGAGGAATGTCAGTATTGTAACCTCAGGAAACCTCCAGTTGAACGACCCCTGCAGTAAAATTCATTTAAGGAATTTTTGTCACAGTAATGATCAGTGCTACTGTGGGTTTTAAAGGACGTGAACATTTCTTACCAGACAAAAGCCTGACAGCAGGCTCAATGGATTGTTAAAAGGACAATTATCTCATGATATAAATTGAGACAGATACAGACACAGAAGAACTTTCAAGACTTTATCAAGAGGGTCCCACCTTCTGGGTGGGTGAGATACAGTGTATGTTTCTGAAAAAGTTAAAGAAACCGTTGGCCTCACGGACTTTAACCCCCGTCTCTCCAATCATGTTTTACCAAAACGACAAAGATAGGGAGAGGATTTGGGTTACTCCCGCAAGTTAAAACTGAAATTTTGTGAGGACAAGTCTATCTTACATGCAGAGCACTAAAAGGGCTCGTCCCAAGGCTAATGCAAAACTACCGCAATGCAAGAGTGACTCATGTTGTTTCAAAGCAGTTTTTACGAAGATAGTGCCTTACTGGGATTCTCTCATTATATCATTCTTCTATATTTATGAATGTATGTATAAATATTTCTCTGTAGAAATCAGATTATTATTGTGACAGCTATAGTAAAGTAGCTCATCTCTCTTCACCTAGACACACTCTGTTCAAATGGACTGGTAAATGGACTGCATTTATATAGCACTTTCATAGACCAATGGCCATCCAAGCGCTTTACATATTGCCTCACATTCAACCATTCATACACTGATGGCCATGCAAGGCGCCTTCCAGCTCATCTAGAGCAGCTGGGGTTAGGTTGCTTGCTCAAGGACACCTCGACACTTGGTCAGGTGGAGCTGGGCATTGAACCACCAACCTTCCGATTTGTAGACAACCTACATGAACCACTGCCGCCCCATAACCACTGCCGCCCCATACTTTCAACTGCAGCTCTTTTGTCGAAAAAGACCAGCATCGGGCGCATCTTACATTTTAAATGCACGCAATAGGTTTATTATTGATTGCTTAAGACGCAACGTGCAGTCTTTTTTGTGCAACGGTACTTAAACTGCAAAGGGCGAGGCATAAAGTTAAAGTTAAGATATCTGTGGATAAAGAGAGAGAGCACGTGCTTAGGAAAGGAGTGCACTTCAGAAGCGTGTGCGCGCGAAATGAAGAAAAATTTATTGTAGTATTTTTGTCTTGTTTCTAAAAATTCTTAAATTAAGATGCTTTTTCTTGATGAGCAAAACGACTCAAGACAAGTCTAGTTTTTAGACCAAAAATATCAAATTTAAGTGGTTTTGTGGCATAAAACAAGCAAAAAATCTGCCAATGGGGTAGGAAAAAAATCTTGAACATTTTTCTAAAACACTAAATTCAAGAAAAATTTGCTTACCCCATTGGCAGATTTTTTTGCTTGTTTTATGCACAAAATCACTTACATTTGATATTTTTGGTCTAAATACTAGACCTGTTTTCTTGGTTCAAGTTCTTTCGCCATTTCATTTAATTGCAGAAGTTGCAAACTTAAAAAGTAATGGCATACTGACAAATAACGATGTTTGTTGGAAACGTCAAAAGGATAGAGATACTTTTATTTATTATATTTGGGATTGTACAATTATTTAGCCTTTATGGCACCAAACTTTAGATATTTTGAGCAAATGTCATGGAATAAATATACCGTTATTCGTCTGTTGGGTGACAAGTAACAGATGCTAAATATTATAAAGGAAGGGGAAGTCATTTTGAAACACTTGAAAACTCCCAAAACCTCAGTGAGTTATGACAATCGCCCTGTCCCAAATGGCACACTCCGGACTTGTGGTCCTCCTCAGAGTCCACACTTTGATGACATCACGTAGTCCAGACTTTATAGGGACCCTTGATGCGAGTCCACGTGGGTGCACCGGAGTCATATTTTGGGACAGACTCGAGCATCACACCGGAAATAGGTAGAGAAGTTGCCCGTCTGTGTGAACTCCTCCCTTCCGTTCCTGATTGGTCTGATTGCCCTTTCGCAAGGACTTCTGGGTTGGCAAAGTGCGCGAAGCCTGCTGCAGTGCGGGCTTCGCTGAAGACCGCATCAAGGGGGCAAAGGAGGCGCTGATGAGCACACTTCAAAGCGTAAAAATGACAGATGGGACACCCTACGGACTCGTAGACTAAGCGAGAACGCGCAATTTAAGGCCACGAAACTGAAAGTCCACATGAAGTGCGCCATTTGGGACAGGGCCTAAGACTTCATATGAACATTTGCTTTACAAACGACATAAGAAGAACAAAGCAGGGGTCCCTGTGGGTATTCCGGTCTGGGGAGACCTTTGGTGTTTTGTGAAGCTGTCTTTCTATGTAACACAATCATTTTGGCCTTTTATTAAATTATTATTAATTTATTTATTTTTGTTTTTCTCTTTATTTACTATTTTGTCTAACTCTGTTAATTTCAGCTACTGTAAATATTCTGGCCTATCATGCAGTACTTGCATAAAGTCGTTGTCATGTATGTACAATAACAATATAAACTTGAATTGCGTAATGGCACACCAATGGCAAGACACCAACAAGCCACAGAATAAATTTAAGAAACGACCTTGCCCTTAGCACAGACTACACCCTGTCACTAGCACCAACATGTTTCAGACACAAACCTACAAACTAAAATTTAAGTTGGCAAATTTATTTTGAGCTTACCATCTCCATGTGCGTTAATAAAAACACATCCATGTTGATAATATCTGTTGTACCTTGTTTGCCTGGTTTATGGTGATTGTGTGGATTTGTTTAAATGATAAAAATAGGACAACTTTGCATTTTATTCCCAAATGCTTAATTAGTCTAACTAGAAATCTACATTTGGTATGTCTGAGTAAGTGTTAAGATGTTTTCTCCCTAATTTAGTAAATTTGCTTATGTTCCCATGAGGATTACGCCATTGAGAGTAAACCACACAAACAGGTTCCTTAACTAAAGAAAAACTAATTTAGCACTGCTGGCAAATATAGAGTTTGGCAGATTGTATGTGATTATGCAAGCTTAATGCCAAACAGTAAATGAACTGCTGTTTTGTGCATTATTGTTTTTCATCAACGCTCTATAAGGAAATGATCTTTATTAGCTTCTGAATTTCTGAAAATGTGTAGTATACAGACAGTACACAGATCGATTGAATGCGTAAGGGGAAAAGTCTGTCATTGTTTACTCCAGTGGTTCTTTTTCAGCATTTTTCTGTAGGGTCCATCCCCTTTAAATCCTTGAAAGTTTGTGAATCTGGGGGAAGAAATTCAAAGCCCTGGGAAATTATTGAATATATACATACATGGATACAGGTCATTGAAAGTGCTTGAATCGATTTTATGCAAGATGTTTTCTGGAAAAAATTCATATTATTCCCTGTGTAGTGTAGGATATCATCATCCTAATTCTAGACTTTAAGCACACGTGCTAAACTGTTCGCTTTAAATGCTGATTTTGATATATTTTATATTATATATAAACAAATACAAAATACAATATAGTCATAAATAAAAAAATTCTTAAATTTGTGTGTAACATTTAAACACAAACTTAAACATTTTTATGTGACAAATTGCGATTAATCTTTTAAAAAATTTTTAAAAACCTGCACCCTCCCTGGTACCATCTGGCGGCCCCTAGTTTGAGGACCACTGGTTTACTCAAGTCGTGAAGACATGATGGCTTGATGGAAAGAATATCAATATATAATAATCAAAATGTCTGGCTGTTCTTCACACAAAGTTTATCGTATGGCTTCAAAAGACCCTAATGTAGTGACCAATCATAGAAAGTTTTTTTTGTCTTTATGAAAAATAGCAGCATGTGGGTTTGAAACACCATCAAGGAATGATTTTTTTTTAAACATGATGTGAAAGTTTTAACAGTAGTTTGAGGACACAGATGTTCAAAATATCATCTTTCTGCGTATTTTTAACCTTTCTGTTCCTCTTCTCATAGGTGTGGAGGGCCAGTCTGTGGAGATCTGTAATACTGTAGATATAAGGGGTGAAAACAACCGTGAAATTGCAATGAGGATAACATCAGATATAAACAGCAAGAATCGATTCTTTACCGACCTCAATGGCTACCAGGTAGAGTCTCAATATATTTGTCCTCATTTACTGTTCAACATTAACTCTTTCCCCGCCATTGACGAGATATCTCGTCAATTAAGAGAAAACGCTTCCCCGCCAATGACGAGATTTTCCGTCTTTCCGCAATACCGCTATTATCCACCAGGTGGCGCCCTTCCGCAACTTTTTAAAACCGGAAGTATTGCCCTATGGCAAGCGGCTGCATGTCCGTGTCTGTTTTAAAGATCGCTCTGGATGGGATCTCTATGAAAAGTCCGTCACAAAAATGGAATTATTTTTGCTTTTTGCTCAAAATATGGTGTTTTTGCAAAAACCTACCCATATTCAAAAGCTGATTGCAAAAGAACCACTAAAGGTAGGATGAAACGGTTTTTTTTTTTTTTTTAAAGCAGAGGGTCTGTTCTTTCATTTGGTATATTGTATGTTTATTTATTTAAAGAAGAACATTTTCTGGAAGGCATTAAACTTTGGTGAAAATCATGAAAAACGCTGGCGCTGGCTGGCAACTTTTTTTAAAAACGCTGGCGGTGAAAGAGTTAAAGTTGAAACTGTGAGCCTGGGCATTTTTATGCATGTGTGCATTGTCAAGGGTAGGCGATATGTGACCCTGTCTGTGATGTCTAATAAATAAGGCAGTATTTTGTCTATTGGCAGTGTTTTATTGTGCTTCAACTTACTCTTTATTCAAGAGTAGGGCTGGCTATCGTTTTAATTTGAGCGATTACGATGTCAATTCCACTTATAGAATCCGGTTCTTATCGATTTCTGATTCCAATATTTTAGTGAGAGAAAAAAAATCAATGTACACTTTTTTTGTCTATCCGTCTATCTTTCTGTCTGTCCGTTTGTCTGTTTGTCCGTTTGTCTGTCTATCTATCTGTCTATCTTTTTATCTTTCCTTTTTCTGTCTGTCTGTCTGTGTCTATCTATCTGTCTATGTACTTATCTATCTGTCTGTCTGTCTTTTTTCTTTCTGCCTATATTTCTGTCTGTCTGTCTGTCTATCTGTCTGTCCGTCCGTCTTTCTTTCTGTCTATCTTTTTATCTTTCCTTTTTCTGTCTGTCTGTCTGTCTGTCTGTCCGTCCGTCCCTCCTTCTTTCTGTCTGTCTGTCTATCTTTCTCTCTGTCTATCTTTTATCTTTCCTTTTTCTGTCTGTCTTTCTTTCTGTCTGTCTGTCTATCTTTCTCTCTGTCTATCTTTTATCTTTCCTTTTTCTGTCTGTCTTTCTTTCTGTCTGTCTGTCCGTCCGTTCCTCCTTCTTTCTGTCTGTCTTTCTGTCTATCTTTCTTTCTGTCTATCTTTTTATCTTTCCTTTTTCTGTCTGTCTTTCTGTCTGTCTTTCTGTCCGTCCGTCCGTCCGTCCGTCCCTCCTTCTTTCTGTCTGTCTGTCTTTTTTTCTGTCTATCTTTTATCTTTTCTTTTTCTGTCTGTCTTTCTTTCTATCTTTTTCTGTCTGTCTGTCTGTCTGTCTGTCTGTCTGTCTGTCTGTCTGTCTGTCCGTCCGTCCGTCCATTCCTCCTTCTTTCTGTCTGTCTTTCTGTCTATCTTTCTTTCTGTCTATCTTTTTATCTTTCCTTTTTCTGTCTGTCTGTCTGTCTGTCTGTCCGTCCGTCCGTCCGTCCGTCCGTCCGTCCCTCCTTCTTTCTATTTGTCTGTCTTTTTTTCTGTCTATCTTTTATCTTTCCTTTTTCTGTCTGTCTTTCTTTCTGTGTGTCTGTCCGTCCGTTCCTCCTTCTTTCTGTCTGTCTTTCTGTCTATCTTTCTTTCTGTCTATCTTTTTATCTTTCCTTTTTCTGTCTGTCTGTCTGTCTTTCTTTCTGTATGTCCGTCCATCCCTCATTCTTTCTTTCTGTCTGTCTTTCTGTCTATCTTTCTTTCTGTCTATCTTTTTATCTTTCCTTTTTCTGTCTGTCCGTCCGTCCGTCCATCCCTCCTGCTTTCTGTCTGTCTGTCTATCTTTCTTTCTGTCTATCTTTTATCTTTCCTTTTTCTGTCTGTCTGTCTGTCTGTCTGTCTGTCTGTCCATCCGTCCCTCGTTCTTTCTGTCTGTCTGTCTGTCTGTCTATCTTTATTTCTGTCTATCTTTTTATCTTTCCTTTTTCTGTCTGTCTTTCTGTCTGTCTGTCCGTCCCTCCTTCTTTCTGTCTGTCTTTCTGTCTATCTTTTTATCTTTGCTTTTTCTGTCTGTCTGTCTGTCTGTCTGTCTTTTTTCTTTCTGTCTATATTTCTGTCTGTCTGTCTGTCTGTCTGTCTGTCTGTCTGTCTGTCCGTCCGTCCGTCCATTCCTCCTTCTTTCTGTCTGTCTTTCTGTCTATCTTTCTTTCTGTCTATCTTTTTATCTTTCCTTTTTCTGTCTGTCTGTCTGTCTGTCTGTCCGTCCGTCCGTCCGTCCGTCCGTCCGTCCGTCCGTCCGTCCCTCCTTCTTTCTATTTGTCTGTCTTTTTTTCTGTCTATCTTTTATCTTTCCTTTTTCTGTCTGTCTTTCTTTCTGTGTGTCTGTCCGTCCGTTCCTCCTTCTTTCTGTCTGTCTTTCTGTCTATCTTTCTTTCTGTCTATCTTTTTATCTTTCCTTTTTCTGTCTGTCTGTCTGTCTTTCTTTCTGTATGTCCGTCCATCCCTCATTCTTTCTTTCTGTCTGTCTTTCTGTCTATCTTTCTTTCTGTCTATCTTTTTATCTTTCCTTTTTCTGTCTGTCCGTCCGTCCGTCCATCCCTCCTGCTTTCTGTCTGTCTGTCTATCTTTCTTTCTGTCTATCTTTTATCTTTCCTTTTTCTGTCTGTCTGTCTGTCTGTCTGTCTGTCTGTCCATCCGTCCCTCGTTCTTTCTGTCTGTCTGTCTGTCTGTCTATCTTTATTTCTGTCTATCTTTTTATCTTTCCTTTTTCTGTCTGTCTTTCTGTCTGTCTGTCCGTCCCTCCTTCTTTCTGTCTGTCTTTCTGTCTATCTTTTTATCTTTGCTTTTTCTGTCTGTCTGTCTGTCTGTCTGTCTTTTTTCTTTCTGTCTATATTTCTGTCTGTCTGTCTGTCTGTCTGTCTGTCTGTCTGTCCGTCCGTCCGTCCGTCCGTCTTTCTTTCTGTCTATCTCTTTATCTTTCTTTTTTCTATCTTTCTATCTATCTATCTATCTATCTATCTATCTTTCTATCTGTCTGTCTGTCTTTCTTTCCTCTTATTTGTCTATGTATTTGTCTTTGTACTTTTCTGTCTGTCTGTCTATCTTTCTGTCTTTCTTTCTTTCTATGTTTTCTATTCTTTCTTTCTTTCTTTCTATTCTTTCTATCTTTTCTTTCTATCTTTCTTTCTTTCCTTTCTATCTTTTCTTTATATCTTTTTTCTCTATATTTTCTATTCTTTCAGTCTTTCTTTCTACACAGAATGTTTTAATTTTTTATGTAGAAAAGAGTAGATAATAAAACATAACTGGTGTTAGGTTTGGTTTTCACAGACTGGGTCACACATTATAAACAGCTCGATGCTGCTTGAACACTACCAGTGAATTTATTGCTGTGTATCGCCCATCTCTTTCAATGAGATCATTAGGAGGCGTTCCTAATTATAAACAAATGAGTAACCATCCACTACAGTAACTGATGAAAGATGGATGAACACTTCACTCCTATTGTATAAGTCGCTCATCATTTGTACAAAATTTAAATCTTTTCAACTTTAATGTGTCGCTGGACACGTCCCATCTGACGCCAACGGTTACTGTTGCTTGGGTTGCTGGAAATTGCCAGCTTTCCATTCAAATGAATGGGATCGTGTCAGTGTGACAATGACAATGTTACAAATGATTGTTATTGTAATGTTGACTGTAAATTTAATTTGTTAATTTAGTTAATTACATAAAGAAATAACTTATTCAAGCCTTTTGACTATTCAAATTCTGTAATAAGGGTTTTTCCTACCATAAAGTGCTTAATATTGTAAAGTTTTTAACAAAGCAGTTAATAAAGTGTGATTTTGCATGCTGCATTGAATTGCAGCTATTTAAATAAATGTGATTAATAGATAAATATATTTACTGACATGTAATATTATTAAAGAAGTCATCAGAAGTCACTGTTTAATTTGGTTTTGACAGGCTTGTTTGAATTTGGTTGATAACACTTATAAGTCTAGTTGTGTTTATGGGAAGCATAATGAATATGTCAGTTTGTCACTTTTCTTGGCAAATAACTCATTAAAAAAAAGAGTTCAGAGTGTGATGTAGGCCTGAGCAAAACAAACAAGTGTCGGTTCATATCACTTTCTTTGACATGCTGGTATATTAGTGCAGCATTTAACTGATAATGTCTCTCTGGCCTTGACCAGGATTAAGCGTTTTACTTCCAAACGAATGCCTCATGAATAAAACAGTGGGACATTTAATTAGCACACACACAAACTTTATCATTTGACAGTGTTTTTCATATAAAAACGTGCACGACTACACTCGGCTTTATCAGGGCACTGAACCGAGAGTGTTTGGAGTTTTTAAACCCCGCAGCGCTAAACGTGCCTTGGGCTGTTTTTACAGGTGCAGCCGAGGAAAACCGTGGCTAAGCTCCCCCTGCAGGCAAACTTCTACCCCATGACCAGCATGGTGTACCTGCAGGACTCCAGCGCCAGACTCTCTCTGCTTACCGCACAGTCATTGGGAACGGCCAGTCTCAAAAGCGGTCAGAATCTGCACATGCATGTTTTCTATGAAATCAAAAAAGTAGCGAAATGTCTGATGTAATGAAATTTGAACTTAAAATAAATTTTAAGATTTTTAAAAATTTCTAACAAAGAAACTTTAAAGTCCTGCATTATTTCAAGGTCAGCAGTAAAATGCATGCAAATTTGTAACATGGATTTTCCTTTGTACAAAAAGTGAAAGTTGTTGAAGCATTTTAAAAGAAGTAAATCTTTTACTCGATTTTTGCTAGTGGTGCATTGGACATTTCTGTATACCCTACTCCAAAAACTTTTTAGATACATCATTAAATTTTGGGCCAAAATATTGATGTTGTGTCACAATTGCCAGTTATTGTACTATCATACAGTGAGGAAAATAAGTATTTGAACACCCTGGTATTTTGCAAGTTATCCCACTTAGAAATCATGGAGGGGTCTGAAATTGTCATCGTAGAGAGACAACTGTGTCCACTGTGAGAGACATAATCTGAAAAAAAATCCAGAAATCACAATGTATGATCTTGTAACTATTTATTTGTATGATACAGCTGCAAATAAGTATTTAAACACCTGCGAAAATCAATTTTGCACACACTGCAGGAGGGATTTTGACCCACTCCTCCACCCAGATCTTCTCTAGATCAGTCAGGTTTCTGGCCTGTCAATGAGAAACACAGAGTTTTAGCTCCGTGTTTCTCCCATGACTCCTCTGGATCATCCAAATGGTCATTGGCAAACTTAAGACGGGCCTGGACATGTGCTGGTTTAAGCAGGGGAACCTTCCATGCCATGCATGATTTCAAACCATGACGTCTTAGTGTATTACCAACAGTAACCTTGGAAACGGTGGTCCCAGCTCTTTTCAGGTCATTGACCAGCTCCTCCCGTGTAGTTCTGGGCTGATTTCTCACCTTTCTTAGGATCATTGAGAGTTGGATTCTTACTGATTGTATGGGGTGGAAAGGTGTCTTTATGCAGCTAACGTCCTCAAACAGGTGCATCTCATTTAGGATAATAAATATAGTGGAGGTGGACATTTTAACAGGTCTTTGAGGGTCAGAATTCTAGCTAATAGACAGGTGTTCAAATATTATTTGCAGCTGTATCATACAAATAAATAGTAAAAAAATCATACATTGTGATTTCTGGATTTTTTATTTTTTTATTATGTCTCTCACAGTAAACATGCATCTACAATGACAATTTCAGACCCCTCCATGATTTCTAAGTGGGAGAACTTGCAAAATAGCAGGGTGTTCAAATAATTATTTTCCTCACTGTAGATCAGTGGTCTCCAACAAGGTGCCACCAGGTTGCCCGTACGTATGCCAAAGCACATTCTATAAATAGCCTCAATTTTGATATTTTTCATATTACATATTAGCTTGGCTTTTTATATATGCTAACATTTTAAACAATACTTAAATATATCAACAAGTAAAATAAAATAAACAAGTAAAAGAAAAATGTTTTGAGTAGACTATATCAAAAAGTAGCCCTCCAGATTGTTTTACCCAGTGTGGTAGCCCTTGCTTACAAAAAGGTTGGAGACCTCTTTCATAGATTATATGAGGAGCTTAGATGCAAAAACCTCTAAATGCCACCTCCGTAAAAAATGCGATAATGATTTTAACTGAATGTTCTCGGCACGTACTATATGTTTTCAAATACTTTCTCCTCAAATCTGCATGAGACTGACCTCAGGTCATTCAGAAATACATTTTTTTTTTTTGCAGAATCCATTAAGAGTCGAATAAAAAAATGCTCATTTACAAGAAATCATGTCAGATGCACTTAGAGGGTTTTGCATCTAGGTTTTTCATATATCCATATAATTCATATAATATGTTGAAATGTCCGTATGTCCACTCTCAGTTTCTCATCTTAAAGGAAAACACCACTGTTTTTCAATATTTTCATATGTTCTTACCTCAACTTTCCATTTTTTATTTGCTTAAAAATTTTTATTTTGTGCCACCATACTTACTCGTGTACTTACTCATGTAACAGTCTTTAAAAAGGGAAAACATGGAAGTGTTTGGTGTATTTTAAATTCATTCCTGTTTGGATCCTAAGGAATGAATGGGGCTAACACATTCACAACGCGCTGTACAAAGATTAAGTGCACGCATTGAAAAAAGATAGTAATGTATTAATTCATCTAAGTTGAGGTAAAAACAGAGTAAAATATTGAAAAATGGTGGTGTTTTCCTTTAAAGACATATAAATATAATATAAATATGAGTATGTATGAATTTGTTTTGAACTTTTTATTGTTAGTGTAGTTTAATGGCCTAATCATACAGTATTTGATATTATAAAGTTATACACTTGGTGCAGTAATATAAAAATCAATTGATGTATAGATGTGCATATATTGGCTGTTTTGCAGCGTTTAAGCACCTGATCTTGTTTATTTTGCTTGTTGTGAGCATATTATAGTGCTTTGGGAGCTATATACAATCTGCTTGTGAAGCTTTTTGATGTGAATTTCACAGGTCAGCTGGAAGTGATAATGGACCGCAGGCTGAATCAGGACGATAATCGAGGTTTAGGTCAGGGAGTGTTGGACAATAAGATCACTGCCAACTCTTTCCGCCTACTGCTGGAGAAACGAAGCTCTGAAGAGGTAATCAGGATGGAGAAACTTGTCAGCTACCTGAAAATACACAGTATGAATGCTGTACTGAATCAGCAGATTCAACTAGTCGCGTCAATTTAGGGCGCTGTACCTGCATCTAATTCATTAATCACCCGATAATCCAGTTTAACCAGCTGTGCTTGTAAAGTCGGAGTATAGTCTGTTTTTACGTGTACGCGAACATATGCGCACAGTCGAATGCACAGCATCGCAAAGCATAGGTTTTTTTTTTACTTCAGACATTTGACGCATGCGCATTGCGACAAATTACACTACCTCTCGTGGCCTACGCACTGTATTCTCCTGTATGCGCATGCTCAACCTACATGTAAAATGTTAGCGACGTTATAAAAATCCGGTGGTGCGCGTACAGTACAGTTTTGCACCGTACAATACTAGGGGTGCAATGGATCACAAAACTCACGGTTTGGATCACATTACGGTTTTTGAGGCACAGATCAGATCATTTTTCGGATCAGCAAAAAATAAAAGTATGGGAAAAATCTAATAACAAATCAAGAAATTACAAACATTTATAAAAAAGAACAAAGTTGCACATTATGTGAAGTCTAAAATCATTAGGTACAGAAATCAATTGAATAATAACACTGCATTTATTGAATTAATAAAATTATTATATTATAAATGTAATTATTATTTTTTAAAGCTTCAGAAGTGATTTTCTCTTTGTCTTGGGTTGTTTGATTAACATTAATGACACAGACTTACGTAGGTTAATTGAGCTTACTGTCTCTTTAAGACCAAATATGCACAGACTGCATGTCTCTCAGTGTGTGCACTACTGAGTCCCCTTAAACGCGTGCACACACACAGACAGAGGGCAAATTACAAACGGCGCAGCATAAACAGCCGTCCCACATAAAAACGTTACGTTGTTTTTCATTGCTCTATTTGCCAAATGTATTTTAATATGAGAGAGAGTAGCGCAACTCTCTGAAGTTTACACATCAAGAGTTCTGATGTTTGAAGGATGATCACGTTTGGACTCGAGCTGGACCGGACGCATTCAACCGCACGTGCGTTTGTGCGTAAAGTAAACTGCTCACTTTAGCGCCTTTTTGCAGTTAAACTGTTTAAATCACTGGAATGTTAACTTTGCAAACCTTTGAAACCCTCACAAATGATAAACTTTCCCTATTTAAATTTGCGTATTAATCCGCGAATCAAATGCGAGCCAAACCGTGGGTCGTGATCCGTACGGATCACGAATCAACTGCGATCTGTTACACCACCATACAGTACAGTTTTGTACCGTACGCAGACCTTGACATACGCGTAAAATCCGGACTGTACTTCCAGCTTAAAGATCTGCATCATGATATTTCAAATTATTTTATTTAAATTAGCCTTTTATGGTTTACGTCTTATTCAGAATACTCACCATTATTTTCTTGGTACAATTAATTTTGTGCTGTTATTATAAAAGTTTGCATATGCTTTGTTATCATTCATTAAATGGTGACGGAATAATGGAGAAAAACATTATATCGGTGCATGCATCCAGACATACTGTGAAGTAAAAATGCATTTTCAAACATTTTTAAGTGCAGAGAACTGTATGCCTGACGATTAAACTGCACCATTTATACGCAAATGTTTTGCCAGGGTGTTGCGAAAGATTTAACCTTTTGTACGTACTTAACAGGCATCTTGCGTTACTGTGGCAAACTTCAGTCCTGTAGAGTTACCTTCGTTTTTTTTAGATAACTACCTAATAACATAAGACAGTTTAACTTTAACTTGCTTGAGAAGATTCCTTTTATCTTTTGGTTTGATGAAAGGGAACGCTGACTAGGGCTGTCAAACGATTAATCGTGATTAATCGCATACAAAATAAAGGTTTGTATTTGCAGAATATGTGTGTGTGTACTGTGTGTAATTAGTATGTACATATAAATAAACACAAATTCATGGATGTGTTTAAAGGTGCAGTGTGTAAATTTTAGCAGCATCTAGTAGTGAGGTTGCGAATTGCAACCAACAGTTCAGTCCACTGCTCACCCCTTGCTTTTGAAACGCTTAGAGAAAGCTACGGTAGCCGCCACCGGATAAACATGTCATCGTCGGAGACAACTTAGTAAAAAAGTTTGTCTGTTAAGGGCTTCTGTAGAAACATAGCGTTACAAAATGGCGACTTCCACGTGAGGGGACCCTCTTTGTATGTAGATAAAAACGTCTCATTCTAAGGTAATAAAAACATAACAGTTCATTATAAAAAGGTCTTTATACACCCTGGATATTATAGTTTTGTATATTATTTTGCATTTCTGTCAAGAGATCCTTCTAAAAATTACACACTGCACCTTTAAGAAACAATTTCATGTGATATTTATTTATTTATATTATAGTATGTTTTATATATACATTTTTAGAAAGAGTATATAAATAAGTTTTTTTCTTAAATGTATTTGTGTGTTTATTTATATATATACACAATAATTACACACAGCAAACACACACACACACACACACACACACACACACACATATATATGCAAATACAAACTTTTATTTTCTATGCGATTAATCGCGATTAATCGTTTGACAGCCCGTATGCTGACCATAGAAGTTAAAACTTTTACAGCCATGCTGCAATGCAACAATGTACTAAATTGAGCTTGCATGGCTAGATGCATTTGTGTGCTTCCATACATTACCCTGCATGCCTTAGATAGAATGAAATAACCTCACTGTGCACTGATGGTAATATGCATTATTTCTGTCCCAGACCCAGAAAGAGGAGAGCGCGCCATACAGCTATGCATCTATACTGAGTCACATGTCTTTCACGTACCTCAACCATCCTCTCATCTCCATGGCATCCAGTCCAGACTCAGTCGATGCGTCCTTTACCTTCTACAACCCTCTGATCACCTCCTTCCCATGTGACCTTCATCTGGTGAACCTGCGTGCAATCCAGTCTAAGGTAATTTTCGGTTATGTTTTCTTCTGCGAGAGGATTTGAAAGAGGAAGCTGAAAGCTGTTTTGGCCATTATTAGAATGCTGGTGGTGTATTGAGGACTGCTGGCTCAGTTCCTAAGATGGCCATTAAGTCCATTGACCTTTTTATTATATTTCAGGCTCCCTTTCCCCAGGTATGAACAGTAATATTTTAATACATGACAAAAATGCTCAGGGCTCAAAGGAATAGTATAGAAATATGCCATCCCAGATGTAAATAACCACTGCACGCTGATCCCAGAAAGTGCCTTCTGTTTGAACGCATACGCTTTCTTTAACCGTACCATTAGAATACCAACAGGCAAAAGTTAAGTTTGAAAGTCTTGAAAAGTCAGCGGTCTTGCGGGGAGCATCTTTCCATCAGACTGTATAAAGACATGTTAGGGTCTTTGCTTTATGATGGGAGACTCACGCAGCGGTGCTGGGCCGCAGCTGATGGGTGAAAGGCAGCGCTCCATAATTGGTCCAGTGTGTGAGTATTAAGAAGAAACAGTGTTGTGTTTATACGGCCTGAGGCTCTGTCTCATCTCTCTCACAGGAGGAAGGAGGAGGTCCATCCGAGCAAGCTGCTTTGATACTACACAGAAAAGGCTTTGACTGTGGCTTCTCCAATCGGGACACTGGCCTATTGTGTACAACCACACGTGGCAAGGTAAAGCAAATCACGCTCCATAGACACACACAAATATTTTTAAGTGTCTTATTACTGCACCTCAAATTTTAAAACAACTTGGGGCTTATATTTAGACATTTGTGGTGTAATAAACTGGTTAAACTAAATGAAAACCTGTTATGGTAAAACAATGAAAATTTGTTGTGCATAATATGTATGCAATATACCACTAAAAAGCGGGGTGTCAAACTTATTTAAGGTTGAGGGCTGGATGGTAAATAACCTCACCACACTGCAAAAAATGATTTTCATGAATACATTTCTTAGTATTTTTGTCTTGTTTTTAGTAAAAATATAAAAAAATTCTTAATTAAGATGCTTTTTCTTGATAAGCAAAACAACCCATGAAAATAAGTCTAGTTTTTAGACCAAAAATATCGAATTTAAGTGATTTTGTACATAAAACAAGCAAAAAAATCTGCCAGGGGGTAACCAAAAAATCTTAAAAAAAATTCTTAAACACTAAATTCAAGAAAAATGTTCTTACCCCATTGGCAGATTTGATATTTTTGGTCTAAAAACTAAACCTATTTTCTTGGCTCGTTTTGCTCATCAAGAAAAGCATCTTAATTTAAGAATTTTTAAATATTTTTACTGAAAACACGACGAAAATTTTAAGAATAGTTTTTCTTAAAAATCATTTTTTGCAGTGTGTGCACTGCAAAAATGACTTTTTTACTTAATTTTTTTGTCTTGTTTTCAGAACAAATATCTAAAAATTCTTAAATTAAGATGCTTTTTCTTGATGAGCAAAACAACCCAAGAAAATAAGTCTAGTTTTAGACAAAAAACATAAAATTTTGCCGTTTTTTATGCTTGTTTTAACTCCTTGTGTGTAGGGATGGGTATTGTTTGGGTTTTTTTCGATACCGGTGCCAAATCGATACTTTTAAAACGGTTCCGGTGCCTAAACGGTGCCTAAAGCGGTACTTTGAAAAAAAGAGTCACAGAAAGATGGTAGATGAGAGAACAGCATAAAACACTATGAAAATTCTTCTCTGTTTGTCATTTGTTTATTAATGATTTGCCTAAAGCACCATCATCTTTTAAGACCTGCATTCTTGATTTCTTTTTTTATGAAATTTTTGATTTGTGAATTAAATAAATTCTTCTGAACACTCCACTTTCAGCTCAGAAAAATGTTCTATGATTGGTTGTTAATAATCTGTTCAATGATTGGTTAAAGCCTACGCGGCTGCCGCTCACAAAAAGATAAAGGGCGAGTTCTAATCGAAAGTTATCCTCCCTATGTCCTATTCCCTTCCAAGATCAGATCTCTTGAACTCTAGAGAAAGTTGCGCAATTGTGTCTCATAGTGTGGCTATTTAAACACACTTGGCAAATAGAGCAATAAAATACAGCGTCTTTTTCTCTTTATTTGGATCGACTGTTCATGCGAAATCCTCTTCGTGAAGTGCCCTTCAATGGCTCAAAACGGCATTTGGAATTCACCCAAAATATTTTCTTGTCGGCTTGTAAAACCATTCACGTTTTGACACTTTCTGCTCGTCTCCGATGAACTTGACACTCGTGACTGCCGCGGCCCATCTCAGACCAATATCAGCCGAAATACTAATAAAAACATTAGTGAGGTAATGCGTTTTAGCAAATTCTCTGAAGGAATGTTACCATATAAAATATTTAATAGAAGAACAATGTCGCACACCTGTTAGTTCCGGTTAGGTGCGTTGGATGAAGAGACAATGAAGTCCACCAAACATTTATAAAAAAAGGGAATATCCCGCACACTATTAACTTGCAAAATTAAGCTTTTTGCAAGTTAATAGTGTGCGGGATATTCCCTTTTTTATAAACCATATAAAATATAAAATAAGCTGCTGTCAGATCAATTGCGGCATTCACGCGCTCCTCTGAGGATCTCATTTTCCAAATTGTTCTTTTAAGTCAGAATATAAAAATAACCTGGACATATATTCTTACAAAATTTGTTTGATTTGTATTATTAGGGATGTGCAGATGAGGATTTTTTCACATTTTAAACTTATTAAACACAGCGCATATTTTAAATGAAAATATGAAATGAAAAATGTTTGTTCATTATTACTCTTAACGAAAAACTCAACTCCAATAAAATAGTAGCTCCAATGACAAACTTGCTTATATTGCTTGTTTATTAATAAAACGAATTCGACGGATGGTATCTGCGTTAAAACACAAACAAATGAAAGATTTAATTGACATAATTTTCATTACTACGAATGCTTATTTGTTCATTTTTTTTTTTTTTATTAAAACAGAACAACAATAAAAATGTAAAATGACTCGCTTATATTAAACAAAACGTTTAAAAAAAACGAATAGACGGTAAACATTTTATTCGCCCTATAACATAAATAAATCTAAGATCCTTAGATTTTTCAAAACAAATGATTGGTTTCCGTTTTTTTATCAATATAAAACTACAATAATGTAAAATATGAACAAAATCAAACTTGAATCATCTGTATTATCAAATCTTTCCGACTTTCACATTCACGTGAATTTTGTAAGTGAGGAAATTATTTACATATGAGTGCAGTATAATTTAACTAGCGATTGTGCTGTGCTATTGTGATAAGGCTATGCTTTTTGCGCTACAGAGAGCAAAATACTTCAGTCAACCGTTCATGCATTAAGAGGCACCGAAATGAGGCACCGAAATCTGTTTTCTGATTCGGTCCGGTAGGTACCGCCCATATAGGCTTCGGTGCCATAATGGCACCGCATTTCGGTACCCAACCCTACTTGTGTGGCGCAATTCCCTTTTGATTGGCGGGGTTGAAAATGTGATGTACACCTTCAAATGAATATAACTCTGGCCTTTTTTTGGTCTAGAAGCCTAATCTTGGTCTTGTTTTAAAGAAAACACTTTAGGGTTTTTCACAGAAGTGAAGTTATTATTTAATAGAATAAATAAAATCAAATTTAAACTGCTATAAAAATTTCTTTAAGAAATAGAAATATTGCAAGTAATAATAATAAAGTAATAATGCAAACATGAAGCTATAAGTCTCGAGTAGCTGTGATCCGTATATCAAGTTATAATCACAAAAAATGTGGTTTGTGTCACACTTTTAGTGGTTTTACCATTAACGGCCACTAGGTGTCAACGGTTTGCTGCATACTCTTGTCACAAATCAATAAATTACTGTCACTGCATTATTATTAATAAAAAAGGTTTTGAAATATAAAAACTACATTCTGAGAGCTTTCCAGTGTTATATAGTTTGTCATGATTTTTTAGGTTTCAAGTAGGGGTTTAGTGTTAGAAATATTTAAAAACAAATTTGGCTTACCTGTGGACCGTGGCATTTTTGAAAATGGCTCTCACCATGTCAATCTTTTCCCAAAATGGTGATGATAAATTAAATCTACACCCTTAGAGCTTTCAAATGATATATAGTTTGTCATGATTGGATAAGAATTCATATGGAAAACACTGAAGTAAACGTAGCCGTCCCGCTAGCGGGACAGTGACATTTCGCAGGATATAAATGTTTTGGGGCACACTCTCTTCATAACTGAATCAATTACTCTCCCTACATAATTTATTTTAGAAAACACTGTTGAAATATGTATTCTAGAGCCTTAGACCTTTCCAACAATATATAGTTTGTAGTGATAGATAAACATTTACATGCAAAATATTGCTGTAAACTCCGGTGTCCTGCTCACGGGACAGCGCCACTGAAATTCACTTAAATTTAATGGGGGTTTTTTTGTCTAAAAACTAGACTTATTTTATTAGGTGATTTTGCTCATCAATAAAATTATCTTAATTTAAGAATTATTAGAAAAATACTAAGTAAGAAAGAAATTTTTGCAGTGTGTTTATTTGTATTATTATAATTGATTTATCTTCTTGGTTATTATTATATATATATATATATATATATATATATATATATATATATATATATATATATATATATATATATATATATATATATATATATATATATATATATATATATAATGTAATCCTCTATCTCAATATTTTCCTATTGTATGATTATATATAATATAAATATTATAAAATATATTTAATATTTAAAAAAAAAAAATTACAAATGAATGATATATTTCCAAGTACATTACGGTAACACATTTAAACACACTGTTGCATTGTAAAAGCTTTAATAAAGTGTTTTGATGTTTGTAGGTTAAGTTAGAGAAGCTCTTGACAGACCTGAAGGTGAAAAGCTTCACTCCTGTCTCGCTGTCTTTGATGCACAACACACAAGAAAGTGAAGCAGAGTCACAGGAGATCAATCTTAAACCTATGGAAATCAGGACTTACCGCCTGGAGCTCAGCTGAGACACTTCACCATAGCCGCTGTCACATTCTCATTAAACTTTATGTTCTACACACGAGAGCCTCTAGGAGTCGTCGTCTTCAGTCAAGGACTCGGCGAACGATTGTCAACAAAATCCTTAAACTTCACAACAAGGTGCAATATATGAAATCTTCAAGAATTGCCAAGTAGCTCTCTCAGGTTATCTGAGCGTAATACGTGAATATTGCTATGAGGGATTCACTGTGTTGAGAGTTGACATCTTTTGCACTGGGAATGTCATTGTATCATTTCGTCCTTTTATTAATTGAGTAAGAAAAAGTTTTGGACTATTTGATCATAATATGAACGTTGTTTAAAATTGTTTTAAAAGATGTGTAAATTAATTTTATTTCATGTTTTGCTATCCCAAAGTTTTTATTCCAAACTGTGCCTTAGTCTCACAAGGTGGTGACTGTGGATGTGATATAAGCTTTTACCGTACCAGACGGCGTTACGTGGTTTGTTTTCTTTCACTTTTCCAAACTTGATAATTGCCAGCAATGCAATTGACTGCAAGTGTTTATCACATTCATTGAAACCAGTTGTGTAATGCATCTTAAGATTGTACAAAGACTATTTTATTTTTTCACTTTTTCTTTTCCTTAAACAATGTTTTAACAATGTATACGTGTATTGGTCAGCTTTGTTTTTTATTTGTATGCAGTCTGAAGGATTGTAAATAGGTTGGGTAGCAACATAAATTCACCAAAGCTGGGTGGGTGATCCTGTGTTTTTTTACATTAATGTCCCAGAGAAGATAAATATCAGAGAAGAGATTAAAATGTTTTATTTAATATATTTGGCTGTCTGAAATTAAGAAAATATTTATATTAATGTAGGTAGTATAAGAAAAAAAATGACATTTGGTTTTAAGTGATGGGTGCTTAATCAAATAATTTAGATTTCACGAGGAAATAATCTTTTCACTTACAGGTAGGTGTGTTATACATTAACACAATCAAACTATGCAATGCTACATTTTTGTCTCATGCAAACAATTGTCTATTTTTGTAAGCTGAAATTTTGAAGGATGATTAAATATTATGTGGGTATTTACTTTAAACAATAAATGATGTATAAAATAACTGAATCAGAAGAGATCCCAATTTTACCCAGCAACATGCACGTCTTTCAGATATTAAGTATATCAGTTGCTACGTCAAGGTTGTATGTTTTGTGTCTTTAAGTCGATCTTATTCTTGAATTGAGACCAATACTGTCTTCTATTCTTGGTGTCTTTGTATAGTTTTTATTTGCTCGGTCTCTAGTCTTGCGGTAATGAAGGATGGTCATTTGTTGATTTACTACTGTGATTTTTATAATGTTAAGTTGAATCAGCATGTTTTATTTTTTCGGTTTATTAAATCTTGACTGGCATGTTTAGTCTGTCAGTTAAACGTGATCACTGTATTCCAACAGGTCTTTATAACAAGCTGCTTCTTTAAAGACCAGATCGGTCTGTGACTGGAGTAAATCAGGATTCAATGCTTTATACCCTGTGAGAACATTCCTTTATTTCTTGAAAAGCTGACTTTCTAAACTGTATGCATCCTTTTATAAGTGTTGCCAATTAAAATCTTATCTTTTAATGAAATGTTATGGATAAAATAAACATTGTTTTATCTTGGGGACATTGATATATCTATTTATGTTCCCTGCAGCTTTATGCAAACAATACGTTTTGTGTCCTTTTATGCTTTCTTCATTTTTCTCTTCATTATATTTTCTTGCTTTCATCTTTTTCAATCATTATTTTTAATTCCCTTTGCCACTGAAAATATTTTGAGAGTTGGAATAGAATAAAATCTAAAATGATTTCGCAATGTTTAGCAAATTGGTCATCTCTGATTGGTTGGTGGATTACTTTTAAGAGTTTATAGAATTAAATGGAAAGCAGTTCTAATTTGATCTTCCAGATAAGTGACTTTGTGTTTGCCCTACCTAATATTTAAAACATATTTTACAGAATTTTGCAGTAATGTTTCCGCATGCATATATAAAAAAAGCTTTTTTATGTTTTTGAAACAAAAAGCATTGTGGTTGGGTCTGGCATATCGGATTTTGCTCTTCACAATACCAGGAAAAAAAGGTCAGGAGAGTTTGCTGGCCAATTAAGAACAGGGATACCATGGTCCTTAAACCGGATACTGGTACTTTGGCATTGTGTGCAGGTCTCAAGTCCTGTTGGAAAATGAAATCTGCATTTCCATAAAGTTGGTCAGAAGCAGGAAGCATAAATGCTCTTAAACATCCTGGTATACGGCTGTGTTGACCTTAGACCTCAGAAAACAAAGTGGACCAACACCAGCAGATGACATGGCACCCCAAACCATCACTGCCTGTGGAAACTTTAAACCGGACCTCAAGCAAAGTGGATTGTGTGCCTCTCCTCTCTTCCTCCAGACTCTGGGACCCTGATTTCCAAATGAAATGCAAAATTTACTTTCATCAGAGAACATAACTTTGGACCACTCAGAAGTAAAACGTTCAAGAGTTGCTTGACACACAGCTGAAACCCAGGTCTTGCATACGTGTGTGTGCGTTGTGGTTCTTGAAGCACTGACTCCAGCTGCAGTCCACTCTTTGTGAATCTCTTCCACATTTTTGAATGGGTTTTGTTTCACAATCCTCTCCAGGGTGCGGTTATCCCTATATTGCTTGTACACTTTTTTCTACCACGTCTTTTCCTTCCCTTCGCCTCTCTATAAATGTGCTTCGACACAGAGCTCTGTGAACAGCCAGCCTCTTTTGTGTCTTGCTCTCCTTGTGCCAGGTGTCAATGGTCGTCTTTTTGGACAACAGTCAAGTCTTCCCCATGATTGTGTAGCCTAGAGCACCAGACTGAGAGACCATTTTGAGTTATTTAGCTGATTAGAGTATGGCACCAGGGGTCTTCAATACTCACAATTTTTACAATATTCTAATTTTCTGAGACACTGAATTTGGGATTTTCCTTAATTGTCAGTTATAATCATCTAAATTAAAAGAAATAAACCTTTAAATATGTTAAATAAACAAAAAATATAGAAATTGTTTCTTTAAAAAACTAAATTCAAGAAAAATGTACTTACCCCATTGGCAGATTTTTTTGCTTGTTTTATGCACAAAATCACTTAAATTTGATATTTTTGGTCTAAAAATTAGACTTCTTTTCTTGGGTCATTTTGTCCATCAATTAAAAGCATCTTAATTTAAGAATTTTTTTAGATATTTTTAATAAAAACAAAACAAAAATACTAAGAAAAATACTTTTCTTTTTGCAGTCTATAGCACTTAAAATGGTTCTCCTATGAATATGAGCTAGGGAATATTTAGCACCATGTTTTATATATATATATGTGAAACAGTCCTCTGCTGGAGGTTTGCATGAGCGAGTAGTGCGTTGTACTGATGCCGCCAGGAGCCAAAGCTGTGAAAGAGTTTGTGCAAGCTGGCAGTAGATCCTCCAGCTCTGTGCATGCACACACACATCAGCAGCAGGGTTGCGTAAAGCTCTGATCACATCAGTGTGTTTCTCCATACACTTTTATTGCCCTGGAAGGAAGATAATAACAGCAGATCTTATTGATCATGTCAAGACTTGAGTTAGGATTCTGTTCCTGAATACCTGGAATTCAGTGTGTCGCAGTATAATGCAGCATTCGGCTCAATGTTAAAGCTTCGGCATTTTGTTTATAGCAAAGATTTCTCTTCAGATGCCTCATGAACTCACTATTACTGTCACACATTGATGTCAGGCACAATATAAGTTTGAAAATGTGGTTAGATTTTTTGATAACCTTCATGCATTATTCAGCTAAGAGAGTGAAATCATAATTTTTCAACACAATTCACCAACCTCCAAGCTTTCTTTTGCTTATAAATAGCAGTCTTTAGGACCCCATCTAATGATTTTTTCTACGTTGACATATTTATACTAAGGTGTTTAACAGTTTTTTTTTATTTAACCAATACACTGCAAGAAAAGATTTTCAAGAAAACATTTTCTTAGTATTTTTGTCTTGTTTTCAGGAAAAATATCTAAACATTCTTAAATTAAGATGTATTTTCTTGATGAGAAAAATGACCCAAGAAAATAAGTCTAGTTTTTAAACCAAAAATATCAAATGTAAGTGATTTTGTGCATAAAACAAGCAAACAAATAATAATCTGCCAATGGGGTAAGCTAATTTTTATTGAATTTTTCTTTAATTTAGTGATTTTTTTTTGCTTGTTTTATGCACAAAATCACTTAAATTTGATATTTTTGGTGTACACTGCAAAAATGATTTTCAAGAAAAGAAATTATTTTTATTTTTGTCTTGTTTTAGTAAAAATATCTACAAATTCTTAAATTACGATGCTTTTTCTTGATGAGCAAAATGACCCAAGAAAATAAGTCTAGTTTTTGAAGCAAAAAAATCTAATTTAAGTGATTTTGTGCATAAACAAGCAAATAAATCTGCCAATGGGGTAAGCAAAAAAATCTTGAACAATTTTCAAGAAAAATTCAATACAAATTTGCTTACCCCATTGGCAGATTTTTTTGGCTTGTGTTACGTCCCGTATGATTTTAACAGGGTATGAGAGGGAATAACATATTAGAGTAAAATATTATTAAAAGATTGAAAACAGATGTAATAACCAGGTTCAAAATATTGTTGGAATAGTGTGATGGAATGAAATAGTCAGAGTCAGATATTATGATTTCGTTGTCTTTAGTGAAATATAAGATATATATATTCTTGAAATAGTAGTAAACACCATACAATGGTGTGAAAATTTGACATTTACAACGTTTGACAAATAAACAAAAATAATAGAACACTGGAGAGAGAGAAACGAAAGCGGAGCCAAAGCAATAAAACAATCAAAACATAACACACTCTAACTTATACTCTTAATAAATCTTATCTAACAAAATAAACCATAAATAAAAATCGAGTATTAATCTACACTGACTACCAAACATAAATACAATAATAGCATCCGCTTCTTACCTGGTGTTTCTAACAGAAATAAACTAGGTGATGCAAAATGTATGTCACGTGACAATGTAACCTTTTCCCTTCTCTCCGTGCCCAGGAAGAACCAGTCGAATCACTCTTTACACAAGTAGAAACACTTCATTACTTTTGCGATCAAAACATTCACTCAGACAATCACTAACGAGCGAGATAAACAAGATGTAGCGTAAGGGGGTGAACTCAGAGCGTGAGCTGTTGTCCTTACGCGACTTCCGGGTTTTTATAAAGGACAGGTGAGCATTGATTGGCTGTAACGGTGAAGTGATGATGATGATTGACATGATGGATAGCCAATCACAGACCTAAGAATGAGATAGAAGTGAGACATCAAGAATGGGGAGAAAAACATTTCAAAATAAAAGTCGGCCGTACTATATGACTATAAACGGCCGTAACACCCTCACCCTTAAGAACAAACATACACTTAACAAAGTTTGACACCTCACAAAATTCACAAATAACATTGATCACTTTAGACTCGAGATAAAGCATCTGCCACGACATTATCCACACCTTTCTTGTACTTAATCTCCAAGTTGTAATTCTGGATGATGAGAGCCCATCTCATCAATCTCTGGTTTTGATTGTACATTCTCATGAGAAAAGTCAATGGATTATGGTCCGTGTAGACCACTACAGGAAGAGACGAAGAACCAACATATACCTCGAAATGTTGAAGTGCCAACAATAGAGCTAGAGCCTCTTTCTCTATTGTGGAGTAGTTATATTGACTCTTACTAAATTTTTTTGAGAAGTAACAAATAGGATGTTTAATACCCTCTTTGTCCTCCTGCAAAAGTACTGCACCTGCTCCCATCTCACTGGCGTCGACTTCTAACTGAAACACAGTGGAAAAATCTGGGGCAGACAGCACTGGCTCACTACATAACAAAGTCTTGATGCTATCAAATGCAACTTGACATTCGAAAGACCATTCAAAAGCCTTCGAAGGGCTGAGTAAAGCAGTCAATGGAACAGCTACAGAAGAAAAATTACGGCAGAAACACCGGTAATACCCGGCCATACCTAGAAAACGACGCAACTCGCGCCGAGTTCTTGGAACTGGGAATTCACTTATTGCAGCAATTTTTGCTGTAACTGGTCGAACTTCTCCTTGTCCTACCCGTTTACCCAAATAGGTTACTGTAGCCTTACCAATATCACATTTCGCAAGGTTTAAGGTCAGTGATGCTCTTTCGAGACGCTTAAACACAGTTTCCAATAAAGAAATATGATCTGTCCAACTCTGAGAATACACAATCACGTCATCAAGGTAGGCCCTACAGTTAGGAACATCTGCTAGTACTATATTGACTAATCTCTGAAAAGTAGCTGCAGCATTTCTCAAGCCGAAAGCCATTACTTTGTACTGCAGAAAACAGTCTGGTGTCACGAAAGCGGAGATCTCCGAAGCCTCAGGAGTCAAAGGAACTTGCCAGTAACCTTTAAGAAGATCCAGTTTGCTGACAAATTTAGCTGAACCTATGCTGTCAACACAGTCTTCCATTCTGGGCATAGGAAAACAGTCAGGAACAGTCACTGCATTAACTCTACGATAATCAGTACAGAAACGTTTAGTGTTATCAGGTTTCTGCACTAACAAACAAGGAGAGCTCCAAGGGCTAATACTAGGCTTTGCCAACCCTTTCTCCAGTAAATATTCAGTTTCTTGTTTCATAATAGCCCGTTTTGTAGCATTCACTCTATAAGGGTGTTGTTTGATAGGCTGAGCCTTGCTTAGTTTAATATCATGACACAACACGTTGGTTAACGTAGGAGCGTCGCCTAAGATAGAAGTAAACTTCCCAAGTAGTTCAACCACATCCTGCCTTTGCTTAGCACTAAGATGAGCTAGGAAATTTTGCAAATTTGCAAGCAATTCAGAGTTCGATAACCTAGCAGATAATGGTGCAGTATCAGATTCAGCCTCCAAAAGACCATCACCCTTAGTATCTTGTTGTTCTTCTACAGTACTCACATCACACGCCACTCCTACTGGTAAAACGCCATCACCAGCCTTTTCTGCCACAAGAGAATTTGTGCTTTCCCTAGAGTAATAAGCTTTCAGCATATTAATATGGCACAAACGTCTTTGACGTTTCCTGTCTGGAGTTTTCACAATGTAATCAGTTTCACTTTTCCTTTCTAGGATCTCATAAGGTCCAGAAAATCGTGCAGATAATGTAGACCCTGGAATAGGAAGTAAGACCAATACTCGATCACCAACTGCAAAACATCTGCTCACAGCTTTCTTGTCGTAACGTAGTTTCATTTCACCCTGAACTTTAGACAACGATTCACGAGCTTGTGAACAGGCGTTGTACAGTCGTTCTCTGAACTTACTTACATAATCAAGCACATTTACTTTCCCAGAATTCTCAACTCCTAGCATCCTTTCTTTTAGGGCTTTTAAAGGACCTCTTACTGTGTGACCAAAAACCAGCTCTGTAGGGCTGAATTTCAGAGATTCCTGTACAGTTTCACGAATGGAAAATAAGAGCCATGGCACTCCTTCATCCCACTCGTTCCCTGTCTCAGTACAGTATTTCCTCAACATTGCCTTTAATGTCTGGTGAAATCTTTCTAACATTCCCTGACTCTGGGGATGATAAGCACTAGAAATTCGGTGTGTAATATTGAATGACGCAAAAACCTGTGAACACAATTTGGAGAGGAAATTGGTTCCTTGATCTGTTTGTACCACCTTAGGTAAGCCAAAAGTAGAGAAGAACTTTGTCAAAGTTTTAACAACCACTTTGGCTGTAACCTTACGCAGCGGAAAAGCTTCAGGGTATCTAGTCGCTGTACACATAACCGTTAGCAAAAATTGATTGCCAGATTTAGTCTTGGGTAAGGGACCCACGCAATCCACGATCACATGCTCGAAAGGTTCTCCCAGCACCGGGATTGGCACTAAAGGTGCCGGTGGAATACCCTGGTTAGGTTTTCCTGTGAACTGACAAATATGACAGGTTTTACAATATTGTGCTACATCCCGCTTAAGACCGTACCAAAAGAAATGCTGTAAAATGCGATTATATGTCTTAGTTATCCCTAAATGTCCTGACAGTAGGTGGTCATGAGCCAATGACAGCACCTGAGAACGAAAAACAGTGGGCACTACAATCTGAAAAACCTCATTCCACTCATTTTCACCTGAATTACTTTTACGCCACTTTCGTACAAGTAAACCATCAATAATTAAGAATTTAGCATTCTCAGATTTCTCATTACTCACTGCTCTGAAACATTTAATTAACGAGGGATCGTCTTTCTGGGCCTCTATGAGTTTTTCACGAGTAACAGTTAATGTTAACGGGTCACTCACTATGAACTCCTTTACCTTGCCTTTGTCATCAGATTTTGTCTCTACGACTTCCTCAGACACCTCATCTGCACACAAGAAAGAATCAGATAAAGAAATTTCCTCTACTTTCTTAGCTTGAGACCGTGTGACAACACAGGCAGGAAAAGCACTCGGATATTTCTCAAATAGTTCATCAGATTTAGATTGACTTAGTGGAGTGTCTACCACTTCCAGTAAGGGAATTACCCTTCCCCCAGCTAAGTCATTACCCAAAATGAAGGAAACTCCCTTCACTGGTAATATTGGTCGTACCCCTACCTCTACAAAATCAGTCACCAAGTCTGACTGGAGATGAACACGATGCAAGGGTACCTTCATGATTTCCATGTTGAAACTTTGCACTAATCTGCTTGATCCCACTGATGATTGATCTGAAAAAGATAGTACATCAGCACATACAAAAGATTGTGCAGCACCTGTGTCCCGCAACATCTGGATTTCCACCTGATCTTCCTTCTTACCCGTAAAAGAAATAAACCCTTTAAGTAGGAAAGGCAAAAAGCTAGGGTCTGGAATGTCGTCCTCCTCAGAAAGTAAATCTGAATCCACAGATTTCACAAATGCGACCTCTTTCTTCTGACCCTTCTGTTTGTGTTTCAAAGCTAGACAATCTGCTATTACATGTCCCCTTTTATGACAATAAAAACAGTCTCGAGTTTCTTTAAACTTCTCACCCTCTGGTTTAGCTATATGCGTAGTTACTGGAGATTTCAGTATGGAACTCTTTTCAGTATTAGTCACATGAAAAACATTTTTGTGCGTAAGCACGAACTCATCTGCCAACACAGAAGCCTCTGAAAGTGTTGACACCTTCTGCTCATTTAAGTATAGCACTATCCGTTCAGAAAGGCACTGTTTAAAGTCTTCAAGGAGCAAAAGTTCTCTAAGAGAAATAAAGTCATCAGCTTTACTAGAAACACACCACCGGTCAAAGAGAACTGCTTTTTCTCGTGCAAATTCTACAAACGTTTGTGTAGCATTCTTCTTGCGATTACGAAACTGTTGTCTGTAAGCTTCTGGCACTAGTTCATATGATCTAAGAATGGCTGTCTTCACTACATCATACTTAAGACCATCTTCTAAAGATAAAGAGGCATATACCTCCAATGCTTTGCCAGACAATTTACATTGAAGCAATATTGACCAAACATCTTTCGGCCACCCCAAGGATGTAGCTATCCTTTCGAAAGCATTAAAATAGCTATCCACCTCTGATTCCCTAAAATTAGGCACTAAAGCAATATGCTTTCCAACATCAAATGTGTTTGGACTCGAATTAGAAGCATTGGTATTAGCTGATGAGAAGTCTTGATACACAGTGGGTCTCGGAGCAACAGAAGCTGCTTCGATCTCCAGCCTGCGTAGCTGAACTTCTTTATCAGCTTCAATTTCTAACCTGCGGACTTCTAGACGTAGATCTATTTCAGCACGGCGAGCTTGTGCTCGATCCTCCATTTCCATACGAAGCCGTGCAATCCGTACTTTAGTCTGTGTCTCTGCTCTTGGGCTAGGAGTACCAGGTGAAAAGGGCTCAAAGGGAGGCAAAACAACCCCGACATTAGCCTCCGCCTCAGTCGTGGCCATCTCTACCCCGTCTTTCCCTATTTCGGTCACGTCCTTAGCCTTATCATAAAGATCAGTCTCTTTGTCCCCAACAGGTAAAATTTTCAAATCAATAAGCCGGTTTACTACTTCAGCTATAATATGCTTCTTCAAAGATTGTTTTGGGATAGGAATTTGGAAGTGGGTAGCTATTGACAACAATTCATCCTTTCTACACTTTTTAATTATGTCCAAGGAAGGATTAGCAATGAAGTTTTGCAAATTGAATGCCATGACTAAGGTGAGTAATACACAAATTTGTAACAAACCTCATACAAGAATTCTATCATTACCATCACACAGATTCACAATTAATAGTAACTAATTGACAAGATCAAAATTAATTACCTTTGACAATACGTATGGACGAGCCCCCAATTATGTTACGTCCCGTATGATTTTAACAGGGTATGAGAGGGAATAACATATTAGAGTAAAATATTATTAAAAGATTGAAAACAGATGTAATAACCAGGTTCAAAATATTGTTGGAATAGTGTGATGGAATGAAATAGTCAGAGTCAGATATTATGATTTCGTTGTCTTTAGTGAAATATAAGATATATATATTCTTGAAATAGTAGTAAACACCATACAATGGTGTGAAAATTTGACATTTACAACGTTTGACAAATAAACAAAAATAATAGAACACTGGAGAGAGAGAAACGAAAGCGGAGCCAAAGCAATAAAACAATCAAAACATAACACACTCTAACTTATACTCTTAATAAATCTTATCTAACAAAATAAACCATAAATAAAAATCGAGTATTAATCTACACTGACTACCAAACATAAATACAATAATAGCATCCGCTTCTTACCTGGTGTTTCTAACAGAAATAAACTAGGTGATGCAAAATGTATGTCACGTGACAATGTAACCTTTTCCCTTCTCTCCGTGCCCAGGAAGAACCAGTCGAATCACTCTTTACACAAGTAGAAACACTTCATTACTTTTGCGATCAAAACATTCACTCAGACAATCACTAACGAGCGAGATAAACAAGATGTAGCGTAAGGGGGTGAACTCAGAGCGTGAGCTGTTGTCCTTACGCGACTTCCGGGTTTTTATAAAGGACAGGTGAGCATTGATTGGCTGTAACGGTGAAGTGATGATGATGATTGACATGATGGATAGCCAATCACAGACCTAAGAATGAGATAGAAGTGAGACATCAAGAATGGGGAGAAAAACATTTCAAAATAAAAGTCGGCCGTACTATATGACTATAAACGGCCGTAACAGCTTGTTTTATGCACAAAATCACTTAAATTTTATGTTCTTGGTCTGAAAACTAGACTTATTTATTGGATTGTTTGTTTGTCAAGAAAAAGCATCTTAATTTAAGAATTTTTAGATTGTTTTACTGAAAACAAGACAAAAATACTAAGAATTTTTTCTACTAATTTTAAATACTATTAATTTTTTGCAGTGTAGCTTAAAACATTAAAGGTGACATAGAATGATTTAACGGGGTATTTATCCTTGTTCTGTGATGTGACATGCAGACAAAACATTTTTTGTTTGGGTCTCTAATGCCTTAGAAGCTTCCTAAAAACCTCTCTCAGATAGCTCTATTAGGGTGGGGGATTTTAAACAAGTGGTTTTGCACCTATTTGGCTCCCCCTACTGGCTTAACTTGCAATCTCATTACTGATTGGCTGACTTTGCTGCCACTCAAAAAATGTAGCCAATTATTTTAAAGTGGAGGAGCAGTGAGATGCCTGTGATGTCATAAGCATCAGTTTTTCAGATTGGGCCGTTTTCTGGCTGACATTTCTAAAAGAGGAATTTCTATGAGACTGAGATGTTTAGCATGTCTAGCACTTTTTGTATGTTCGTGAATGCGGGTAGACTACCATTATTCAACAAAGACAAGGTATAAATGCTTTTTCATTCTCTGTCCCCTTTAAGGGGTGTTTTCCCAGACAGGGATTAGACTAATCCTAGACTAAAATAAATGTAAGAGCTGTCCATGCTGAAAACAACTTATCTTAAAACACATCCGTGCCCTTTGTTTTGCCTTAAAATTCACACAAGTAATGTTTTTAATAAGGCATATTTGTTTAAACTAGTTATATTATCCAATTAAACTAAAGCCTATTCTGGCTTAAGCTAATCCCTGTGCAGGAAACCAACCCTAAAAGTCAGCTTGACAAAAATACTACAGGACATACTGTACACTACGTAGTATTCTTAATAGTATGTGACTTTTTGAAACAGAACACATATTGCTATGATAAATAAAAACTTTTGAAATAAATCAGATTTTTTTGAGTTTGTTTGTTTCAACATCAGGAAAACCATCCCTTGTCTAGTGCTACTCAACCAGGTTGAGCTACACAGACAGGTTTCTTTTAAAGTACATGATAAAAGATCGTTTTGCTATGACAAAAAGTATCAACTGAAAAACCTGCAAACAAATGTTGCTAGACAAAGTAAGTTTTACTGAGCTATTTTGTTGTTTCAATCAAATGGTCCCATGTCAGTTTAAGAGGATTTGCATAAAGTCAGTTTCCTTGAAGTTCCCACAGGTGTCCTAGAAGAGGAACCACAGGTGTTTCTATTGTATAGTCATGTTTCAACTACAAGAAAAATTTACACTGATCCAACAAACACGTCTGTTGTAGTCTGTTGGCAGTTGTTGGATCAAAGTAAATGAAACTTTTTAGAATGTATAGTAAAATTTAATAAAATAAATTAATTTATCCTAAATTCTGTGCAATTAAATGTCAGAAAAATAAGGCTACATTGAAAAATGGATTATGTTTTGTTTCATTCAAATTTTAAGTTTTGGAATTATTTATGTCATAAATTTTCTATGGGGGGCCTCGAAGGCAGGGCTCCAGACTAACTTTTTTCACTAGGAGCACAGTAGCCCCCAACTGAAAATTTTAGGGGCGCAACCAGAAAATTTAGGTGCACACACTGTAAATCAACATGCTAACCAAATATTCACATTTCTACTAAGTAATAAACTGTATTACTAATAAATACTTTGATGATAGATGCAGAAAGTACAATGTGCTGTTTTAAATTCAGTATTACATCACAAAAAAAGGCAAATTTACTGGTCGCACATATCAACTGGATGTATAATTTAGTGGCACACTCTAAAATTTTGGTGGCAGTCTGGAGCCCTGTAGTCCCTGTAGTCTGGAGTTTTAAAAATAAACAAATATTGTTATTATTGATGAAAAAAATTATAAGTACGATTTAGGTCACATGAGGAAATTAATACGGTTAATTTTGCCAATTTTTTATTCAGTCTTGGGGTAGTGAAACAAAACCTCTTTATTTGGCATCCTATAAAAATGAGGGTGTATACAATTATATCGATGAGGGTCAGAAACAAGTGTGTACTACACATTCATGAGATTAATACAGTTATTTTTTCAGAAGGTTTTTGAGTGTTTCACACTTATGGTTAGGCTGATGTTTCTTCATCACATAAAAGCCAAGTAAAATAAATCTCAGAGATGCTTTCCGCATCAGTTGTCTTGTTGAAGATTATCCAGAAGCAATGAATTGTTTGGTTACTTCAGGGAGCTGAGTGACATTGCTTTGCACACAATGAGTACTTGGTTAACTTCATGGTCCCGTGTTTCTGCTGTAATCTGTCAATCAAACACATGCTATAAAAGAGTGTTAAATTCAGTGAAGTGTTCATGGTTTTTAATACTTTGTTCACCTTCAAATATAAGACCGCACAGAACCTCAACATGCACACACTAAAAATAGCTGGGTTGTTTTTAACCCATGCTGTTTAAATATTAAACAAAACACACCGCTGGGTTAAAAATTGTCCAATGCTGGGTTATTGTTACCCACACTGTAAAAAATAAGCAGCATTTTTGTCAAATCCGCATATATTTTTATGTTACTTCAACTTAAAAAATTAAGTTACACAATTTCAACTTGATTTTATAAGTTATGTCCACTTTTCACAAGCCAAAACTTAAAATAGTAGGGTGAAATGACTTGCAAAACCAAGTTGTTTTAACTGCATTTTTTATACAGTGCAACCATGGGTTATAAATATGATAACCCAGCAGTTGGGTTAAAACCCAGCATGTGTTCAGCCCTCGAGTATTAGCTGTAAATGCATTAACCCTTGTATTGTGATAAATTTTTGAGATGATTTTGATGGAGCGGGTCAAATTGA
Organism: Paramisgurnus dabryanus; assembly: GCF_030506205.2. NCBI lineage: Eukaryota > Metazoa > Chordata > Actinopteri > Cypriniformes > Cobitidae > Paramisgurnus > Paramisgurnus dabryanus. The sequence continues at coordinate 39,762,435 of NC_133341.1, read as the reverse complement.
CCCTAACTGCATTCAATGCAATTCTTTAAAAATTACTTTATGAAAAACAAGAAGGAATTAGGTATGAACAGGATCATTTTAGTATCAGTATTTGTCACACATTACAAACACACTGTAAAAAATATTTGCTTAAACATTACCTTAAAAGTTTTTGTTAAATCAACACAGATTTACAAGTCAGATTTTCAACTTACTATTTTTATCTTGACTAGAAATGAGTTTTTATAACTACTGATGAGTTATAAAATATAATTGAAAAAAGTCAACTTCATTTTAAAAAATTGTAGCAACTCATCTCTTGTCAAGATAAATAATAATAGTAAGTTGACATGACTTGTAAATCTGAATAGATTCAACAAAAGAATTAAGGCAGCAAAGATTTTTACAGCGCACACTTGATGGCAAAAGTTGTTGAATGCTTGTTATCAGTTGACATTTGTCTCCATCTTGTGGTAGACAGAGCAATGTGTCAGATCCTTTGAAGCTTTTACATAGAAAGACATTTGGGAATCGTTATCCTTTATAAAGTAATTTATACTTGTTGAATAAGCAAGGAGAACGTTGTTAAGTTTGACAAACATTTTGCAAGATCTTTATACTTTTTGTATTTTACAATAATGCGTTATATTATCATTCGTTTTTGCGAGATAGAATGTAAAAGCTTTAGTTTAAAAATTGAAAAAAAAAAACTAGTGCTGGGCAAATATTAATTGCGATTAATCACATACAAAATAAAAGTGCATTTCTGCATAAATACTGTATGTAATTATTATGTATATTTAAACACACACACACATACATATATACATTTCAGAACATTTAAAATTATATATCCATTTTTATATATAATAGAAATATATATAAATACAAATAAATATATATACACATGTAAATACATAGATGAATGTGTGTGTATGTACATACATTCATAATAATTTCACACAGCAAACACTCATATATTATGCAAAAATACACTTTTATATTGCACGCGATTAATCGCGATTAATCCCAGCACACAAAAAAAACCCGCGCATTACACAGCATTTCCATGTTTTGTTTCTCTGTTGCACAGATAAACGATTACCAGATTATGTTTGATAGGGAATTTGCGTTTTGGGGTACTTAATGCTGTCAAACCGCACCTCACAAAAGTAAAGAAATAACATCATATTTTAAAGTTCTTTTCATCTCACCAGTGATGGCTCTCGTGATGGTGTTGCCATGGTTACCACTCCAACAACATTTTGTATCGATAAATATGTCCTTCTTTATTTCCTCATTGTGTAATTAGAAGAAATAACTATGTACAAAAATATAATCTTTAAAATTTGCAGACGTATCACTCCATATTATTTCGTGGGAGGCTTTCCATCACGGCGCCGCTGGTGTAGTGGTATCATGCAAGATTCCCATTCTTGCGACCCGGGTTCGATTCCCGGGCGGCGCACTTACTTTTCCTCCTGTTCTAACTGTAAATATTTTAGATCATTTATTTCTTATTATAACATAAATCTTAAAAGAGCCGTTCACAAACACAAACACAAACGATCACTTTAGCATCCGTAACTAAACTTAAACGCCTCATCAGTGCTTGATTTTTGTGTCCTTTGTAGTTCCTTCCTATGCGCATGCGCACACGCATTTCCGGTCCGGTTCCTCCGCCATCTTATGTCGCCTTTCCATTGTTCATAACCGAAGCCAGCCGAGGCGGCATTTCACATTTACTCTCATAATAACCCGAAATAAGAGGGCAGCGACACTGGAAAGACGGAGATACGGGTGGAACTTGGGATCATCTCATAAAACACACAACAGGATTTCCTCTCAGGGTTGTCTTAATTTGATCAGGAAAATATGATGGACGACGAGCAGCCCAAGACCCTGTATGTATATTTTCCCACTAACGTATACGCAAAAGAGACCGATAACATTAGCTCAAGTCCTGCATCTTTAATTAATGTTTTCAATCTTTTCACCAAAACTATTTCCATTGTGGTCGATTTGAGTTAATAAAAGCCTCACGTGAGAAGCTAACTAACGTTAAAGCAGACGTGTACCTTCTGCTTCTCAAACAAAAGCTCTGCTGGCTTGAATAAGAGATTCACGTTGTATTTGCCTCTCAACACCATCACAGAAAAACTCTATTTGTGCTTTAAAAAAAGCATAACGTAAACTATGTGTTTTTGCAGGGTTATTTTTTGGGTAATTTTATCAAGTCTGAAAGGCCGGAGCAGGGCCGCTCTCACGCGCACTGCAGAGTGTGTGAAGTTGCCTTGCACTTACTGAAGCTCATTGTCGTCAGATAGAGACAAAGAGCCAGCACTGACGTCTTATTAACGCGTTTTTATTCATATAAAATAGACACACATTTGACAAACCGACAATTTGTATTTATTTATACATTTGTGTAGATTATAAAGATGTTATGTTATCTTGACTGTTGGCATCTAAATTTAAACGAGCTTTTGTTGCTGGTTACCTCACTGGCTGTGCGCTTGTGCAAGAGCTGTTTTGTCATCTCTTTGTTTGAAACTTGTGTACGCGATTATTACAGGCAGCTCATTAATCAATGCATGTTAACAGGTTTTATTCATATGTAACTTATTTAAAAAAGGTTACTCTATCCATCCCATTTTTTAATAGTTTTTATTAGACCAATCACGTGATTTCAATACTAAAGTCGGCACAGGCCTCACGTGTAGACGCCTACAATCCACAAATAATTTTGTATTCAACGGGTAATTTGCTGTGTTTGCTCATATTTTCACAGGTATGTTGGAAACTTGTCACGTGATGTGACAGAAGCCCTTATTATGCAGCTCTTTGGTCAGATTGGCCCCTGCAAGAGCTGTAAAATGATTGTGGATGTGAGTACATCTTCCATTACTATCGCACAATTTTTTCACACAGAGTTAGTCGAGATTTGCACCAGATTGGCTGGTTAACTTATCCAGTTTGACCTTTTCCAACCCTTTAAAGTAATGAGGCAAATTTATGCTACTGTACCTTTAAGGATCTTGTTAAAGGGATAGTTCACAGAAAAATGAAAATTATGTCATCATTTCGTCGCTCTAATGTTGTTAAAAACCTGTATAAATTTATTTGTTCTGATGAACATGAAGGAAGATATTTTGAGGAAAGTTGTAACCAACCCCTTTGTGAGCCCCATTCACTTCTATAGTATTTTTCCTACTATGAAAGCGAATGGGGCTCACGAATGGTTTGGTTACAAACATTCCTTAAAAAAAATCTTCCGTTATACATCAGCGTAGAACAGGCATATTGTTAAATTTTTGCCGATGTGCACGTCAGGCTACGAACAGCCTACGATGTAGAACTTGCGCACGATTATAAATTACACTTTAATCTCTTGAAATGAGTAGCAGTGCCTATTTTGGGGATGTGGATTTTGTGGTCTGATCCAGTGAGGTTGGCGCTGCCCCAATGTCCAAAAACAGCATCTCTTTGCAAAGCCTGCATTACTGGACCGAATCGGACAAGAGTCCACTGTAAAACAAGCCACACAATTTATTATAGCTGACTGTATTGTTCAGGGATCTTGGTAAAAAATAAACCCAAACCACACTGTCTTTAAACTCCTAATACCTGGTGTGTCCACATACGTTACCTTTTTTTGCACCATAATACTTAATTCGGTTTAACTGGAACTTGTTGTACACAAATATGGAAAACTACTGCTTCATGTTCAAAGATAAATATTTGGTTATTATATTTAATGGTTCTTTCTAACCCCAAAAAGATGGAAGAAATCTAAAATGCAAGCCAAACCAAAGCTCGGGTCTTAGGAGGTTAAAGGGCACCTATTGTTTCCGTTTTCACAAGATGTAATACAAGTCTCAGGTGTGCACAGAATATATCTCAGAATTTTTAGCTCAAAATACCCCATCGATCATTTATTATAGCATGTCCAAATAGTCCCTTTTTGGATGTGGGCACAAAATGGATATGATTCCTTTGAAAACAGTCTGATAACATAAAACTGGGTGGGGCCTTATCAGTGTGACATCACATTGATAAAAGAATGAAAACATCATGTCTAATGAGATTAAAAGGAAGAGTGTGTGGATTTTTTTATTGTAGGGTTGTTGTATTTACACACTACCAACACACATTTATGTTCAACCAATTTGTAAAGTGGATTTTGCATAAAGTTGCTTTTGTTATATTGCTCTCATTTACCTTCAGACGGCAGGTAACGATCCATACTGCTTCGTGGAGTTCTTTGAGCATAGGCACGCAGCGGCCTCCCTCGCAGCCATGAATGGGCGTAAAATAATGGGTAAGGTAAGCTATCGTATCTACAGGGTGAGTTGGGATGGGATTGGATGGGAGGGAGGAAATGTTAACATATTTTATGGAAGTTGCATTGTTAAAACCTGTGTTATGCTGAGCTTAACATCAGCTTGCATCCTTTATGTGCAATATGAACTGAGAGGGAGATTTGACAAAGTTACATACTCCACTTTCATAAAAATAAAATCCCAATCATTTACTCACCCTCATGTCAACCAAGTTATTTGTCTTTATTTGTTTAGTCGAGAAGAAGTTTTTTTGAGATAAACATTCCAGGATTTTTCTTATTTTAATAAACTTTTTTTTTTTTTATTAGATCCCAACTAGGGATGCTAAACAATTAATCGCGATTAATCGTTAGCAGAATATAAGTTTTTGTTTACATCACATATGTGTAAACTGTGTATAACATTCATGTATAATTTTAAGAAAAAAAGTATATATTAAGTATTTATATTTATATATAATATAAATTATACATAATAGGGATGTGAATTTTTGTCATTTTTTCATTTCGATTAATCCATAGGTCTGAGAGACGAGTACTCGATTAATCGGGGGCGGGGCTTTCAAGGGGGCGGGGCGTAGCCATCATGGTGAAAATTTTAATATTTTTATTAAAAAATTATTTTTATTAAAAACAAATTAACAAAAAATAATTTTAAAGAAACTATGACGATGAAATTATTATTATTTTGATTATTTTTAAATGTTTCAGCAAAAACCTCTAACAGGAAGAATAGCTGCATAAAGTGAAACTAAATGGTTAATAAACACAGTAAACGGACGCACATCTTATTAACACTGTAAGACTATTAAAACTCACCGTTAATGTTTTTGAAAACAAAACATCTTAAATAAATATAAGCGTTAGGTGAGGCTGAAGACTAAACGGACACTGGTAAAATGAAGCGCTTTCTGTATGACACATTCCGTATGAAATTAATCACATACCTACAAAATGCAATTTTAATTAAACATTATTAAAATAAATATAATTGTATTTTGTGTAGATAAATAAAAAAATTACATGTAAACTTGAAAGTGCTAACTGTTAACCAGAAAGTATAACTTACTGTTGGATGCGCTCTTCAGCAACAACGCAGTTTAAAACATGACGCATAAAAAAATCACACATTTTTATTACAGCACTTTATATTTTATGTATTATTGTGTTCGATTAATATTTTGTAGTTTCTTATGAACGAAAATGATTTTTATAGCCTATTGAATTGTTATTTTAGTCTAAGAACAGCACGTAGTAAATGACAAACGAATAAAGAAATTAATATTTCTTTAAAAGATAAAATGTGACCTCTATATCCAGTGGTTTTTTTTGTGTTTTAAATGTATTTTTTGAACCCAATGCTTTGATTTTGCATTTGCATTTGTGGGTAGAAGTAAAGACATTGCACATTCCATTATATATTATTTTTATTCAACAAATAACAAATTAAAAGAACAGGAAAAAGAGTATCTTGAGAATTTTGTTATTACATTCAACTGTTATTTTTAACAAAATGTTTATTCAGTATTACTTTAGCAGCATCACATTTGCTGTGGATAAACAGTGCTTTTCAACCAAATGACTGTTAAAATAAAATTGAGCTGTCATAATTTAACAGGGCTGCTTAAACTTAAAACAAAAACATCCTTTAGCTATATTTTTAACCATAGCTAATAAAACTTAACATTAAATACTACATATTCTTATTCAAAAAGATCAGTCGATCTACGTGCTCAGGTGAAAGCCGAGTGCGGAGTCTATTCACAATTAGACCGGCGGTGGAAAAAACGCGCTCTGCTGGCACGGATGTTGCAGGAATAGCCAGGTACCACTGAGCAAGGATACTTAGCTTTGCATAACGAGACTCGTTGACTTTCCACCACAGCAAAGGATCCTGGTTTACAGAGATGCATGGCTCCCTGAAGTAGTTTTCGATTTCGGTGTCATGTGGACAAACATCATTCGTGCTGTAATCCTCTCCGAAAAGAGTGTCGAGTGCCGTTGCTGATTCTGGACTTTGTATGGGTCTGACAGGATTTGGGATTGTTTCACAAAGCTGTTTTAGATTTCCTTTTACTCTCTCCCGAAGCTCTGTTTCAAGAAACTTGAGATGTTTGTGTCTTGGATCCAAAGCTGCTGCAATGAGAGGCAAACACACTTTCTCAGCATCCTCATCAGCAGCTGCGACTATGCGCCGTTTCAGAGATTCGGCAATGGCTGTCTTAAATTCAGACACTTTCGGAGACTCACCACTCTGCGTGTTAAGGTGTCTGGTGATGAGGCTGTGTGTGATCGGATGGACCATTGAAATGCAAACATGTGTCTCACTGCACATTGTAGTTGTGGCAGACTTCAGAGACTTGAGAACAGGTGTTAGCTCTTCTAGAATTTGCCAGTGTTCTTCTTTTAGGTCAAGTGTCCTAGCATCTGCAAGTTTTGTAACATTGCGATCGGACAGAACAGCACACACAGCCCATCGCTGTTCCAAAAGGCGTTCAAACATGTCGCAAACCGAATTCCACCGCGTTCGACAGTACTGAATAAGCTTGTGGTCGGGTATGCTTTGCTGTTGCTGTTTCTGCCTAAGAGCGGCCGTCGCAACTGTGCTGTGATGAAAATGTGACACTAAACGGCTACTTGCAGCTATTACAGTTTTTAAAATTGCAACATTAAAGCCCTCATTGATTGCAAGCTGCAGCGTGTGTGCGAAACAGGGCAATGATTCCCAAACACTTTGAGAATTTGCTAGAACCATGTTAGCAGCGTTGTCGTGCACGCATGCGATTACTTTTTCGGAGCTTGACAGCCACCTTTCTGTGGCATCTTTTAGGTAGCTGGCAATGTTCACAGCTGTGTGCCTTTCATCGAAACTTCGTGTCTCTAGTACTGCGCTCTGCATTTCCCATTCAGATATGTAATGACAGGTTACCGTTATATATGAATCTGTTGTTAGCGAGGTCCATCCGTCTGTAGTTATAGCAACTCGCGCTGGTTTCGACAGGTTTTCCTTCAGTGAACAAGCACGATTTTCGTACAAAGCATCCATCCTTGCAGTGATTGTTTTTCGCGACGGAACAGTATATCCGGGCTCAACGTAACCCATTACATTTTTGAAACCTTCACCTTCAACAAAACTTATAGGCAGTAAATCTTTAGCTGACATTTCTGTGATAAGCTGCGTCAACTTCTCTGCCCTGCCTGTGTCGCATTTCTGTCTGACGGCAAAATCTTTAATTGTTGTCTGACTTTTCTGTCCGGCGTCACCTGAAATTTTGTGTTTAAATGTAAGATGGTAGCGCATCGTACTAGTTGTCGATTGGAATTTGAGTTTGGCGCTGCACATCTTGCACTTGACCGTATTTTCGTCAAGTTTTTCAAAGTGAGACCACACATCGCTGCGTCTGTTCGAAGCCATTTTCCGCTGTGCTCTGGTCTTGACTGGACCGCAACCTCTGGCAATGCTAACCAATCAAATCTCAGGTTCCTGTCCGAAATGCCAGCATAACCAATCAGAAGCAAAGAAAGAATTTTCTTAAAAAAATATATTTTTAGATTCAAACGATCGTCGTTATCATGACCGATCATCGGTGTTGCGTTCGAGTACTCGAGTACTCGTGCCCATCCCTAATACATAAATATACAAATGTATATACATGTAAAATTTTCTAAAACATACATGCATGTGTGTACATTTATTTATACAAAGTTATTATACACAGTTCACACACATATATGATGTAAACAAAAACTTTTATTCTGCTAACGATTAATCGCGATTAATCGTTAAGCATCCCTAATTCCAACAGTTGACTGTTTCAATGCAGTTTAAAATTGCATTTCAACACAGCTTCAAAGGGCTCTAAATGATCGTAAACAAGGCATAAGGGTCTTAAATAGCGAAACGATTGTCATTTTTGTCAAGAAAAATACAAAATAAGCAAAATATGAACTTCTGGACGTTCACATACGTCAAGCACATGGCTAGTGCAAGACGAGAAGTTGTAGTTTAAAACTGCATATTTTCTATTTTCCTTGTCGAAAATGACAATTGTTTTGCTAGATAAGACCCTTATGCCTCGGATGACATGGGGGTGAGTAAAGTATCGTGATTTTTTTTAGTTATAAAAGTTGAGTAATCCTTTAACACTGTTTTATTTATTGTCTCTTTTCTCAGTCCATATGCATATCATGGTTGTTGTTTTGTGACTTTATCTACCAAAGATCCATCAGTTTTTGTGAACAGATGAAGTGCTTCTTTGGTGTGAATGTAAAATAGGCAGAAAATGCTTTAGTAATGTAACCAAACTAAGCAGTGTTTTTATGGTATTTAGAAAACTGAGACTTTTCTGAGACAAGTATGAAAGATAAGGTGCATTTAATGTTTTTTTATGCATCATGTTTTTTCCATAAATGTTCCACATGACCCCCATAGATATCTAGAATATTTAAGTCCTTTTTAAAGTATAGAGGCATTTTCTTTAGCTTATGCCCATTCAGTTTCAAATATTTTATCCTCAACAGGTAATGAAGGACCATTTGAGGAGTAATACAAGTTGGTAATTTCACTTGTTTTGTAAGTCCCTTGTTATTTGGACCTTTTTTTCTACCAAGATTTTTTGGCTATTCACATAAGTTAGTAGGACAGTAAAGTGTGAATTGTGAGTATGGTCAGGTCTCCCTCGTCTCAACTGATCAATCAGACAGCCATTGTGTGTAAGGAGTGAACTATTGACACTTTAGTGGAAATCAGCAACATGAGTGGATCTGTATCATTTCTAACCTTTGCCCCAATGTTTCTGTCTGGCCTAGGAGGTAAAGGTCAACTGGGCTACCTCACCAAGCAGCCAGAAGAAAGACACAAGCAGTAAGTTTCTGACCATCTTTAGTTTTTATCTATGAAATAAAAATGGGAGGCGTAATCATACTTTCTAGTGGATTATCAGGTAAATGATAATGTATAGGCAGCTGGTTGTTATCGCAGAAATAAGCACCGACATTGTGATCAGGAACCGATGCAAAGTGGAGGTTCTTGTATAACACTAAAGGGGCTTATTTGGCAATAACAACCTGCTTCCTATACATTATTACACGGCTGTAAGGAATATTACATATTGATTTGAAATATTTAATTTGCTAATTTTAACCAATGCAGACCTTCCCTGAGGAAAACGCGTTTACTGTCGGTTTTAAGATAAGATGTCACAAACACTATTTAGTTTAATTATTTGTAAATAAAATGCAGGATATGTTATTAAAAGACATAGATTTCATTTTGTGTAATATTAAACTGTACCTGTCCGAATGATTTGCAACACCTGGGTTACCGTGTAATATTAGTTTTAAAGCGGTAGTATCTGAAAAGAACGAACCATGGAAAGTCGCTACTGGCCAATCAGAATCTAGCATTTAGAAAGACATTTATTAACTCTTTTTTTTCGCCATTGACGAGTTAGCTCATCAATTAAGAGAAAACACTTTCTTGTCAATGACGAGTTTTTATGGCAATCCATATTTCAGCTATTTTCCACCAGGTGGCGCTTTTACCCAACTTCTAAAAACCTGGAAGTATCTCCCTAGAGCAAACAGTTCAAACTCTGTGTATGTTTTGAGGATCGTTCTGATTCTGATTTCTATCAAATGTCCTTCACAAAAGTGCAATTATTTCAGCCTTTTGCTCAAAATTTGGTATTTTTGAAGAAACCTACCCATATTTGAGAGGTGATAAAAGAGAACAAATAAAAATAGAATGAAACTGCATTTTAATTAGAAAACAGACAGTCTGTTCATTCATCTGATTTATTGTATGTTTATATATTAAAAGGAGAATTCTTTTTGGATGGAATTAAACTTTTGTGAAAATTATAAAAAATGCCTGCGCTGACAGACAACTTTTTTCTATATTGGTAGAAAATAGTGTCATTAATTTATGACACTTAAGAAAAGCAATACTTAATTTGGTTTTAGTTTGGTGTAATTTGTAATTTAAGTGAGTCTTTGGTATCTTTAGATCACTTCCATGTCTTTGTCGGAGACCTCAGCCCAGAAATCACCACTGATGACATCAGAGCTGCCTTTGCACCCTTTGGGAGGATATCGTAAGTGAACAAGCATGACACTTTTTCAATTTTTTTTTTTTAAATTTAACCTCATTGAGCAATGCATCATCTGTTTCCATGCTGTTTTGAGTCATAACGGTTTATTATGTAAAGTCTTTATACACCTCTGATAATATAGTTAAGTATATCACATTGCATGTCTGTCAGTTGATCCTCCTTAATTGTACACATTGCATCTTTAAACGTCTTTAAGTTTACGTAAAGACCTTTTGTTGCATTGTCTGCAGGACTAAATTGATTCACACATGTACCACAAAAACATTTGACACTGTGATATATTTATTTTTGCTTACTGTTATTCACACCTAAATTATTTGCTCTCTTTTTTCTAAAGGGACGCTCGTGTTGTGAAAGACATGGCAACAGGAAAGTCTAAAGGCTATGGATTTGTTTCATTCTTCAACAAATGGGTGAGTCCTAATCCCAATATCAGGAAGTGCAGGTTTTTAACTAATAGGCAGGGTGCGTTCAATTTTTATGCTTTACTTTTACATTTCAGAATCCTCTGTTATAGTCATGTGCTGATGTTCCTGTTGCACTTGTTTTTGGCAGGATGCAGAAAATGCTATTCAACAGATGGGAAACCAGTGGTTGGGCGGCAGACAGATCAGGACAAACTGGGCCACAAGAAAACCTCCAGCACCAAAAGCCACCTATGAAAGTGAGTTTGTTTTTTCATGCAAAGTCGAATATTTTAATTATTTATTGTTTTTAGCTGAAGCATACTGTATAGTGTTTCTAGCTGCTATTATATTTGTGCTCAACCTTTTTCTGTGAGGACTTGAAATATTGTTAATTTCTAGTAGTAGCTGAGTCAATCTCGAATCTCAGATCTCATTGAATTTAAATATGTGGAGTAATAATGTGTCATGCCAGGTTTACATTAATCACACAAAAGACAATGGCACAGGTTTTTATGTACAAACTTATTGCTGCTTTTTATACCTTGACAACCCCATCCATCATATATTTTTCATTGCATGAGAATATACAAAATAATTTTTGCAAAACAGCATTTTTTTTTGTTTCAGCAAAAAATTGTGTCACCATTTACTCAAACCTTGTTTAACTTTCTAACTAATGAACCCTTTTTTTTTGTGTGATTTGTTATAGCACCAAACACAAAGCACTTGTCGTTTGATGAGGTCGTGAACCAATCCAGTCCCAGCAACTGCACTGTCTACTGTGGTGGGGTCAGTACAGGCCTCACAGGTGAGAAGTTTATTTGTCTCAAAGTTAGGTATGGGATGATAAATGCCGATATTATGCACGTTCTACAGCTTTTGATCAGTAGGAAGTCCTTTTCAACCTGAAATCACTGTTAGTTTGAGTCATTTATAACATGCATTTAAAAATTCATAAAAAGGTTTGATGAACAGCAATGCCCTGTCCCAATTGGCACACTTCATGTGGACTGTCGATCACGTGGCCTTAAAGGCACATGCTCGCTTAGTTTACGAGTCCGTAGGTTGTCCCATCTGTCATTTTTAAAGCCTTATTTATAGTCATGTGTAAGTTCTACGGCGTAGGCTGTGCGTAGCCTGACGTGCACCTCACAAAATTTTTAACAGCGTGTCGGTTCTATGCGGACCCCAAGCGCTGTGATTGGTCCACCAGAACCCCTCCTGCAGGTTACGACGTGGACGACGATGCAAAAGTAAAAATGAAAACTGACGCGGAACCTACGCCGTCGCGGCTATGTCGTAGGACCTACGCATGACTATAATGAGCCATTAATATATGCTTGAGCCATTTCCTGGAGATGCATGTGTAAATTGCTCTTCTTCTGCAGCCTGTATTAAGTTTCTGCACGAGAGCGCCCTCTGGCTTTTGGATGTAGTGACATTTTACCATAATTATCAGCCCATCCCTACTGAAAATAATAGTGGAATTCAAATTTAAGCAAATTATAATGACGAAACTAACTTATGTGCTCCTCCTTTTTTGCCAAAGAACAACTCATGAGACAGACCTTCTCTCCCTTTGGCCAAATCATGGAAGTTCGAGTTTTCCCAGACAAAGGCTACTCATTTGTAAGGTATGATCATATCTCCGTCATTACAACGTCAAGTTAAGACATGATGGTGGTTACAGCGTGTAATGGCGAACGCTGACTGAGAAACTCTTTATCTCCGCAGGTTCGGCACTCATGAAAATGCGGCTCATGCGATCGTATCCGTTAACGGCACATCCGTAGAGGGTCACATGGTGAAATGTTACTGGGGTAAAGAGACCACGGAAATGGTGACCCCCATGCAACAGGTTCAGGTACCCCAGGTGAGCAATATATAATATTTTTCATCCAGTGTTCAGCTCTGTGAAATAATCACTTGTTTAAATACTAAATGTAATGGGAGATATATTGAGATTTTTTTGGTGATTTTTCCTGTCAAATGTTTTACATGATGTGGTTTGAATTTTAAAGCAGAACAAAGTTGGCTTCGCTGCACAGCCGTATGGTCAGTGGGGACAGTGGTACGGCAATGCTCAACAAATTAGCCAGTATGTCCCTAACGGCTGGCAGGTACCTACTTACGGCGTGTACGGACAAGCCTGGAACCAACAGGGCTTCAAGTAAGTTACCTTGCATGCTTCAGCTCTCTTTTCATCCTTGGTTATTCTTTTAAGCACATGCCTGAAAATTAGATGTTAAAAGGGTTAAAGTTCTTAAACTCCTTGGCCTATAGACAGCTTTTGTTTTATAAGTTGGGTTACTCTGGTGGCATACCTGACACTCGTCTTGTTTGTAGTCATTTACAGGCTGGTGCGGGGTGGACCGGTGTTAGCGCAGTGAGTAACGGAGGTGTTGTGGAGCAGGCACAGGGAGTCAATGGAGCTGTGCTAGCCAATCAGTCCAGCATGGGCACCGCAGGATACCACACACACTGATGCCACAATGGACAACTCTAGCACTCCACCGCAGTTTCAGCAGGGATTTACACACAACCTCCCCTATTAAGATGCCTGGTTTGGGGAAGGGATGTGCCATTTCTGACCCTCCCCACCTTCCACCTGTAAACTTGCTCAAATTTCGGTGGACAGTGAGGCTGAGCGTGTCATTTGTGGTGGGGTCTTGAGTCGGAATAAACACACTCTGATACACAAACATATATTCAGACACATTAATCCACACAAATCCATAAGCTGTGTCGGCCTGGTGTCCGACCGGCTTGATTGGAAAGGACAATGCCATTTTTAACACGAAAGTACTATAAATGAATAAAATCAACAATAACTGCAACTTTTCCATTTTGCTTTTTTGGTTTGTTAGAGCGATTTCAGCTGCTGATTTTGTAATATATTAAGCTTTGCCATTTTCTTTTTTGGACTTGCCATTTTAAATGCAAAACTGTTTGTTTGTTTTTTTGTTCGTTTTTTGAGGAGCGATGACACCATCGAGTTGTGTGAAATGTCAACCTTTTTTTGTTTTGTTTATAAAATGAATAAAATGGATGTCAACTGTTGTATTTTTTTAATTAGACATTCAAACTAAACCAATTGCAGGGATGACTGCCACATTTTTTTCTGAAAGGCAGACGAATATTGCACAATATTAATACGTTTTCACAAAAATTTGATGTTACGCAAATTTTAGGCAATTTTAATTGTTTTGCATTCCACTTTTTGAGGGCTTCTAAATACAATATACCGTTCTGTGTGTAAATAACCAAACAACTGTGTTCAACTGTTGGGCCGCTATATAAAGGACACTCATACGTTGATTATGGTTGCTTGCTTGCTTGCTTCTTTTGTAGGTGGGAGGGTGGGATGGGGTATCTGAACTATAATTTGGCATTTGCAGCTCTGTTAAATGCTGGTCCAGAAATATGCTGCATTGAAATGCAGTGCAAAGATCAAGTCTGAACTTTCTGTTAGATTTACAACATTTTCGTGTATAAAATCTAAATGTCAACTTTTTGCAGTGTTTAGTATTAAGATGAGCTGGAATGGATCAGAATTTTGCACTGTTGCCCATTGGAGTTGTAATAGGTGAGATCAGTTGTGTTGCCTTATTTTGAGTTGATTTCATTTTTGAGTAAACTGATGCTCATGAAACATAGGCAGTGCCTAATAATACGTTGAGAGACATTTTGTTTTGAGGATTTCTTAAAAATAATGTTCATCCTACTACAATGTGTTCTTGCTTTGTCCCATTAAAATGCAAATGCGAAACAACATTCCTGTCTCTTCTGCTATCCTATTTGTAATGAGATCATGCACACATACATTGAGTTTACTGTAACACCAGCAAAACTATTGTAAATTTAAGTTGGTAAGCCGAATCAAAACAATGTGCTAATTTAAGATATAAATTAGTAAAAAAATCCAACAAACTTTGAGGATATTTGACTCAAAAATGTGTATACTGCAAAAAATCTGATTTTCAAGAAAAAATCTTTGTCTTGTTATCTAAAAATTCTTAAATTAAGATGCTTTTTCTTGATGAGTAAAACGACTCAATAAAATAAGTCTAGTTTTCATTCCAAAAATATCAAATGTAAGTGATTTTGTGCATAAAACAAGCAAAAAATCTGCCAATGGGGTAAGCAAAAAAAAACTAAATTCAAGATTTTTTTGCTTGTTTTATGCACAAAATCACTTACATTTAATATTTTTGGTCTAAAAACTAGGCTTATTTTCTTGGGTTGTTTTGCTCATCAAGAAAAAGCATCTTAATTAAAGAATTTTTAGATATGTTTACTGAAAACAAGACAAAAATACTAAGAATTTTTTTTCTTGAAAATAATTTTTGCGGTGTAGTCCTCGCCCTGTTTTCCCAGGTACAGATGTATTTTATATTTATTTGTTTTACATATTTATTTGTCTGAGGATTAGGACAGAAAGAAAAATATGAGCCAGCGATAGCACGGAGGAAAATTTACCACAGTGTTAATAGCCTGTAATTAGATTAAAGTCGCTGTTGACTTCAATTCCCAGAATGCATTTGATTGAGCTCCGTCTGGCCAATCAGGAGGCTCGTTACAGTCGCAACAGCGAGTCTGTTTGTAAGGAGCAATGGCGACGGCTGCTGAAGATCTTCAGTGAGCGCGCGCGTGTAATCCGCCGCTCCAGAGGTTGGCGCGTCATTATGCAGTAAACTTATGATCGATACAAGTCTCCAGGTGATTTGAATGCTTTGTTAATCATACAGTATATTACTGTAAAATGGCAACCATATTTCACGGCATGTTTTACAGCATTGGTCTTAAGTAGTGTCTTGTCAAGAATTTTTGTTTAAAGAAATTTAGTTTTTTTACCTTTGTTATTAACATGTACGTTTTTGAAGTACGAAAGCAGTATCAATATTTTCTATTAACTTAAGATTTTTTATAATTAATTATTAATTCGTTCATTTATGTTATATGTTTAAGAAATTGGGTTAGCTAAGCTTTACAGTCAGAGATTACAGTAACAAAACAAGTACTGTGGTCATACTATAGTTTGTTGGTCACTGTCTGTACTACCATGCCAGTACCTATTTTGGAGTACAGAGTAATGGGGCGTACACACCAAACGCGAATTCAGCAATTTGCAAAAGTAGAACATACAAAGTATATGCAAATAGATGCAAACTCGCATTTGACAATGCGAGTAACGCAAATTGGGCAGTGCAATTGCCGTGAAAACATACGCTATTCGCCTTAAACGTGTCTTTGCGCAAATTGAAAATATTAGACGTTTAAGCGCAAAATGTATATGACTCAAAGTTAAATCCTGATAGACGTACACACCAAACACGAATTCAATGATTTGTGTGAATAGATTGCATACAAAGTCCCGAATAAACACAAACTCATGCTGGGCGAGATTAATGACGCGAATTGGGCAGGGCGATCGGTGCAAAAACAAACACTATTTTTCCTTAAACGCATCTTCGCGCAAGTTGAAAATATTTAACTTAAGCGGAAAAAATTGCATGACACAAAGTAAAATCTCACAAGTAATTTAGGCTTCGTCCGAAAACTATAAATCGCTGCCTTCTGCGACAGCATTTCAAGGCAGGAAGGCTTTAAGGCATATGCGAATTCCAATGTTAGGTTTACTTCTTGACTCCTGAGATCTTGTCCCACAATTCTATTTGGTGCGAGCATGGGGAATGTGATTGGTCGAGTTTGAAAAAATAAAATGGCGCCCAAGAAAGCGGCTGGAGCACAAATTTAGTGTAAATAAATGTATATTTTCACTTTTAATTGCATTTCTAGCGAGAAATTAGTATTGTAGTTTTCAAATATTTGATTAGTTATCACAAAGGCGCTCTCTGTTTATATTTCAAACACGCTGCTTTTGATGTGTGTCCGAAAGCGTTTCTCTTAGTTGCCTTCATGCCTCCGAAGTCATTGCCTCATGAGGCAGCGAGGCAACAAGTCAGCTTTCAGGTGTGTATGCAGCATAATAAGCCGTACACACCAAACACGAATTTAGTGATTTGCGCAAGTAGATTGGATACAAAGTCAAGGCAAAGACATGAATAAACATGAACTCACACTGGGCGAGCTGAATGACGTGGGCGGTGCGATTGCAGCTAAAACATGCACTATTCGCTTCAAACGCGTCTTCATGCATGTAGAAAATAGAGCGAGAAAGTTAAATCCCCCGAGTGATCTAAACAGAGAAATACGAGGCTTTGCGCTTGGTGTGTACGCTGCATAATTTTTACCGGGATAGTTGGTCACTGCCTTAGTAAATACCATGGCATTACCATCCAGTAGCATTTCTGTACTGCCTTTTTTAAGGGTAAACAACATCTATTGTTTACAACAAACAAGAAGTATAAACAACAACAAAAAATTGTCAATTTCCATCATAGTGTCCATGTCATAAAAGACAAATGGATGGCCCTCTGGTAAACTCCGGAATACCGCTGGCGACTCAGACAGTGGTTTCTCCTGTCACCCAAATCCCCAGTAACTTGTCCAGTAATAAACGGAAGACTCCTACTTTCCTGTCTAACTTGGGCAAGGCTACCTTAAGAGGCATCCGCAAGTGTCCTCAGTGTGGTGTTTACAATGGCACCCGTGGACTCAGCTGCAAAAACAAAGCTTGTGGAACCGTCTTCAGGGGGGGAGTCCACGGGACGGGGCGTTTGAAGAAAGGGAAGGCTGAAGTAGTTCAAGTTGTGATGGACGGTGGAGGTGGCAGGACAGGGGGGACTCAGGTGTTCTCTGTACATCAGCGGGGTCGTGGCTCTGAACAGCGAGGCTTCGTTGAATTAGTTTTCACAGATACGGCCATCACTACCGCTGATGGAACCATGTTGACCCGTGTCAGTCTGGGCCGCTGTTACATGCCCTCATGCCAGCAGAACGAAAGCGAGTCAACAGTTGAAAGTGTCCAACACAGAGTGTCACAATCACCCAGAAGTCCCTGCACCCACGTGAAGCAAGCAATGGAGTGTCAAACCCAAGCGACACCGCTGCCACTCAAGAGCTCTGTGCTGGAGTCTCTAGTGGCCACTGCCCAGGCCAAAGAGGAGTTGTGGAGGCTGGCAACTGAGACAACTGGGCCCCTAGTGCAGCGGGTCTCCAAAGGGACCCTAATAGTGAAATGCCAAGCAGGAGATGCCCATCCTCTGGGACTGCTGCATCTGATGGTGGGCTCACCTGCAGTTAAAGAGAAGAATCAGGGTTCGGTTCCTTTTCGCTGCGGATGTCACGCTCGCTGTGGTAAAGGGAGAAAAGAAGGAGAGAATTCCTATCAGCACAGTTTACCCGAACGCTGCCTGCACTTCTATGCTTGCGTTTGTGCCTTCACAAGTGATGAGAAGCTGGCCACTGAGTTTTCAGCCTTTCTGAACTACAACTTGAATGGTAAGATCAGCATTAAAGTTGTCTACATCTTACATTAACAACATAGGCAGCATAATGACATCTAAGTAGCCACTAGATGGACCATCAGTGTACTGTTCTGTATTCCCTGTCACATCTATAGCATTATAGAAAAAAAATTTGTGTGTGTTTGTTCAGAAGTGCAGGAGAGGACAGATGCAACAGCGCTAAGTATATCTGAATCTCAGCAGCACATTGAGCCCTCCATCCATCAACGTTCCAAGAGACTCAAACTTATGGAGTCCACTATTGGTAAGCCTTAGCTAATGGGAACATAGGACTGTGAACCTGTCATTCAAAAGATTTAACATATCCACCTCGAAAAATGTTAAAAGGTTTGCAGATTCCGTTTGGGGCTGGTAATGGAATCTGTAGACTTTAGGGATGCATGATATGATCGGCCGGTAGTGGCTTATAAATTAAGTGGCCAGATAAGGAAAATTATGCAGATATGATGATGTTGTTTATGCACGTCCACTCATCCAATTGTAAGGACTGCTATAGAAATCATGTCAGCTAAGGTGTAGACCAGGGTTCCCCAAATCTTACCCTGGAGGGCCGGAGCACTGAAGAGTTTAGCTCCTGAGCAAGCTAATCAAGGTCTTCATGATCACTAGAAAATCACAGGTGTGTAAGTTTGATTAGGGTTGGACCTAAACTCAGTAGTGCTCCGGCCCTTCAGGGTAAGATTTGGGGAACCCTGGTGTAGACTATTAAGCCTGATATATACTTCTACTTCATACCTGCGTCGTGTCCTCTACGCCGTATCCTTTAAGCCGTATCCTCTATGATTTAAATCGATTTGTTCTATTGAACGGTTAAAACAATTCAGGCTGCATCCCAATTTAGGGGGTAGATCCTTCTAAGGCACGGGTGTCCACTCCTGCTCCTGGAGGGCCGGTGTCTCTGCAGAGTTTTATTCCAACCCTAATCAAACACACCTGATCCAGCTAATCAAGGTCTTACTAGGCAGACTAGACACTTTGAGGCAGGTGTGTTGAGGGAAGTTATAGCTAAACCCTGCAGGACACCGGCCCTCCAGAACCGACTTTGGACACCCCTGTTCTAAGGCCTCGGACTTTGTATTTGAAGGCTGCAGCTTCTGAAGTCCACGAAGCCTACGGTGGGAGTTGCGTCACTTGCTGTTCCCGCCCACCACGCTTGTCAGCAGGTCGGGACACAACAGCATAGACGTATTTATGTTGTGTTCAATTAATTAAATGTTTTATAAATAAATAAATAAAAATCTTTAATAATTTAATTATTAAACACTAATGCTACGTACACACCAAACGCGTGTCATCGCATTACTCGCTCTAGACTACTCGCGGGATTACAACTTCATGTAATGCGAAATTTTCGCTAGAGTTGAATATTTTCAACTTGGGCTAAGACGCGTTTGAGGCAAATAGCGCGTGTTTTCGCGACAAACGCGCTGCCCATATCACGTCATTCGCATTGCCCTATGCGAGGACGCATCTGATCGCATCTTTGCATTGACTTTGTATGCAAATCGTTGAACTCGCATCTGGTGTGAACCCAGAGTAAGAATATGTGTGTTGTTGAGCCACGGTACACACATGCATGTGTGCATCACAATAGCACAACCTCCACCTCATTTTGAGCCAGGAAAAACCCTGTAAAAATCTCTGGAACTCTAAAAACAAAAAAGGTTACACTTTTTGCTCAGTCTTTGCTGGCTTATATTAGTATCTGCATCGTTTGTTGGCTAAAATGTGTTGATAATGATCGGATATCAGCAAAAATCTAATATTGTCCATCTCTAGTAGACTTTTGGGGAAGGGAAAGATGGACTTAAACATGGTAAGATATGTGGTGAAATATTTAATGCCTCATCACACAAGAGGTGAGGAATATGCAAAGTTTTCCATGTCTGTTGTTTCTGCTGTAATGTTCTGAAGATGCTGAGCACCTCCACTGTAAACTATTTTCACATATTTTATATTTGTCTTTCCAAACCTCCCACAGCTTCCTCTGTCTCGTCTTCATCTCCTCTGGCTGTCAAAGACCCTTCTGTACCCACCCTTATCCAACGCAAGCCCACTTACAGAAAAAACTCCAGCGCTACTGGGTTTAAAAACCCAGGTGCTGCCAGATACTTCCTCTTTCCTTCTTCTCCTCCTTATTTCTGCTTTTTTCATCCTCATGCTCTTTCATTCTCCTGTGGTTCCTTGTGTTGTTACATGCTTTACAGAAATTAAGCACTTATTTATTTATATAAATTAAGGGCACCTATTATGCCCAAGGTGTAATATAAGTGTCAGGTGTGCCTAGAATGTGAAATTTTAGCTAAAAAAAACCCACAGATCATTTATTATATCATGTCCAAAATGCCCCTTTATCAGTGTGACATCACATTAACAAGAGAATCAGAACAACATGTCTAATAAGACTGCTTTGGTTTAATGGGGATTAAAAAAGAAGGAGTGGGTATATATATATATAATGATTTTACACTTCTAAGTTATGTAATAGCTTTTTGGTGGTGTGTTTTACGTGATTGGGTGATTTATACAGGAAGTAGCCAATCAGTGGATGAGACTCACGTGTCACTGGGTTTCCAGCAGTGGTTGGTCAGCGTCACTGAGAGGATCCATCAGACGATGCACTTTCAGTTTGATGGTAAGACAATTTTGGAGTAAATGAATGTGTGCGGATCATATGTGACCCTGTCTGTGAAATCCAGGCTAAAGTCTCATAATATAATAATATTTGGAGCATTAAAGTTTGATCATTTATGTAGAAAATCACAGACTGTGTCACATACTTCACCCTATTATCAAAAGTAAAAACAATTATACTTTCAATCAGTCTTTGAATTATGTCAAGGGCCCCCCATTTCATCATAGGGTCGCCGTGATTGTACAAACTGGATCAACATTTTTTGTTGGTCTTGGATCAATGTTTTAATCAAAGAAATCCCAAATTACCCCTAAATCAAAGCCTAACCATTTTTACCCTTCAAATTAGTGTGAAATAATAGCTTGAGAAGAGTTTTTTTAAAGCCCCAATCCTAAATCTAACAATCTGTCAATTCCTCCAGAAAACAGCGTGAGGTGCACTTGAGAGTAAATTTTTTTCAGACAAAAATCTTTTAAATCATTTTATTGTAAATTGGGACAAATAATGGACAGTATCGCTTTGTGGCAAGCCAAGCACGAGAATTTAAAATTAATGTAGCATTTTAATTTTAATAAAAACCAGGGGACCCCTCTTATTAATATTTTGTGCTTTATTAGGGGGCCCCTTAATGCCTATAGGAGGTCCTGGACCACCCCAGCCACCCTCAATTCAAACAATGCTTTCAATAAAAAATAAAAAACATGTAACAAGGATAAATTGCTGAAACGAGACATTTTAACCCTTATATTATGTTCCGGTTCAATTTGACACGTTTTGATTTTAAGCTGTCGGAAAAACCAGTTAACCTGTGATTTTATTCTTGAAATTTTGTGGCTTTTTCTCATTTATGGCTATGAACATGCATGCAAAGTTTGGACACGCTGATATGTTTCGAAGTGTACCTAACTCATTTTGTAACGATTTTTATGTTCGCGGGTCAATTTGACCCACATTTTTTTGTTCCAAAGCAACTGTACTGACCCAAATTAAATATCATTTCATTTCACAGCAATATTAAATTGTTTATTTAGGATGTTTTAAACATAGGTATGTTGAATTTAATACATTTATGTAAACAAACGCTACAACAGTTTATTTTCAACATTTGTTAAAACAAACATGTTAAAAATTGTGGTTAAATGCGTTTTTAAAAATCATACTTTTTAATATTAAGTGTTTTTTTAATATGTGACAAATATTGATACTAAAATGGTCCTGTTCATACCTAATTCCTTTTTGTTTTTCATGATGTGATATTTAGAGAATTGCATTGAATCCAATGCGGGTCAATTTGACTCGCTCCATCAAAATCGTCACAAAAATTGAAGGGTTAAACCAAAAATGTTGCCTGTTCAGCAGTTTTAAGTAGATTTGTTTAACAAGGTAAAATTGAAATTTTTGGGAATTGAGTTTCCCTATGTTTTTTAAGTTAAATCAACTGGTCTGGGTTTACAGTGTATGTGTTTGACTTTTTAAGCTCTTCTCACATCAATTTAAGATTGTGTCAAATGAAATGTTGAATTGATGCTGATGTTGATATCACACGAGCAGGAAAACCGGATCCACTGGTGTTTCATATCCCACAAGCTTTCTTTAATGCCCTACAGCAGC
Organism: Paramisgurnus dabryanus; assembly: GCF_030506205.2. Classification (NCBI taxonomy): domain Eukaryota; kingdom Metazoa; phylum Chordata; class Actinopteri; order Cypriniformes; family Cobitidae; genus Paramisgurnus; species Paramisgurnus dabryanus. The sequence continues at coordinate 39,739,918 of NC_133341.1, read as the reverse complement.
GTTTGTCATTGGGCTCGAAGAAGAGAAGACTGCCCAACTTTACCACCAGTGAGTCAGTTTTCATTCAGATCTTTAATACTGCATATGTTATATGGTTATAAAGCACATACTTCTGGTTTTGGGTGCTGATTGGTCAATGCAGAACTCCAGCCTGGCTAAAATCCAAAATACAGTTGCACTTAACCTTACATGTATTATGTTATTTATGTTTATTTAGTACAAAAATATATTGAAAAGTCCACTACTATCTACTTTTCTTTTGTAATTTCTGTATTCTCAGCATTTGTGCGTAGGGATGCTTTGCCTCTTGGCTCTTTTTCTAAATACACCTGGCACATCACTAACTTGACACATGTCAAGCGCATCTTTGATACACCACAGGTGGGTTGGGTAGTCATTTTCTACCTAATTCCTAACTAGCGATGTAATTACCATCTCATGATGATCTCTCATTTTGTTTGATCAGTTACCTCTGGAACTTACTCACAGTTTTGTGAAGAACAGCGATGGCTCCTATTCACCATACAGATGTCGGGAGAACCTTTCTGATCCTGGATCAGATGCCTGCAATCAGTTAAGCTCTAACAAGCCTTTGTCCATTAGACCACTGGAGCACCGCACATTTCTCAGAGTGGGTGAGTTTGATCCATAGACTGTAAAAAATATGGACGTAGTGTCCATGACGTCACCCATAGGTTTGTGAAGAGCTTTTTGAAGGCAATAGGCTTGTTTGAGAGCTTTGCGTGAAATTTAGGAGAAGTGATAAAAAGATCTTTTAAGTCGGACACTCCACCGATCAAACGTCAGCAGAGACAGGACTAATACGTTACATTTTTAAATATTAACAGCTTTACAGACGTACAGATTTGTATGTATTCCTATTCATAAATATTAAAATTGCGGGCATTGCCATTTTTTTACTCATAATAATTTATTATGAGTAATGTTTTTAGTCGTATTTAACGATAAAAAATCCACCTGCTCCTTGTTTTTTAATCCTCATTAAACCAAAGCAGTTTCATTAGACATGCCGTTTTGAGTCTCTTAACAATGTGAGGTCACACTGATAAAGCCCCGCCCACTTACAGTCCTGCATTACCATAGTTCACATCCTCAGTGAGTTGTACTCTGTCCACTAGATACTATTGTCTCAGACTGTATTAATCAGATCTATTTGAACTGAAAGCGCTCACTGTCTGTTTGTAAGGAAGTGAGGAGCTGTAGCTCATTTGCATTTAAAGGTACAGACATTAAAACAGGGCACTTTTGCTCCACCCAAATAGGGGTGTTTTAGAGATGCTATAATAAATGATCTGTGGGGAATTTTAAGCTGAAACTTCACAGACAAACCTGAGACTTATATTACATCTTGACAAAAATGCCAATAATTACACCAAAACATGACATAAATTCATAAAATATGTTAATTTTATTAATCCGCTGTAATCCACATCTTTAAAATTCATACAATTGTGAGGAACAGATCCAAATTCAGCTCTTATTTTTTAGCAATCTTGATCCCAGCTCTCATCAATGACCGTTAACGTCAAATTTCGCGTTTGTTATGAATAAAAATTCAAATCTTGTGCCTAAAGAAGGTTTGTGACAGATTGCTCCCTTTTTTATTTTGAATTTTGTAGACACATTGCTTTCTGACAGTGATATAAAACACTAATTGCGTCTTCAGTGCAATGTCACAGATTTGCAACATTTCTGTTTTCAGTCGATGTACTTTTACATTTTTTAAATGCGTGCCTTGACAGAGTGAAGCTGGATTAACTTTCTGGTGGATTAATGACTTTCTCTGTACTTCATAATCTCCAGAGAGGACCATGAGTGCAGCACATTGGCATTTTAACTACTTTTGGTACTGCTTTTGAAAATTCGTAATAAATAAAGCAGTGCTATTTAAGTGACATACTGCTGTGTTATATCTCAGGTACATGTTCAGCAGAGCAGACGGACCCGGTGCCTTTTGTGATCGAGTGGATCCCGGACATCCTTCCACACTCACAAGTGGGAGAACTGAGAATCCGGTTTGAGTACGGCCATCAGCTGGGGGGTAATCCTGAATGTAACAAGAGCTCTGCTGGAACGGACCGAACTAAACAAACACTGGCAGATACCAACCCAAACCAATAAAGACCCTCTGTATCAGGCCACGAGATCATTAAACTATTTTAACAATTACAATTTGACTCCAGTTGCAGTCTAGCACCTCCAATAGAGGAGTGTCCTTATCAAGGACATTTCAAACTTAATGTTATGTTAATTACAATGGAATTAAGTTTAAAATGTGTACTGATGTTTTAAAAAGTAGTTTAAAATGCTAAGAAAACTGTAAGCTGCTACTCATCTCACATGACATGATGTGAACTATTGTTTTCTTTTGATGTTGTAGTCCAGATGATAAGGTTAGAATCACTGACATGTGAATTACAAGACACACAGAAGTGTAAAAAAAGAATAGTGATAATATATGTTTATATGCTGTACTGTACAATAATAATAATAATAATAATAATAAAGTTACGAGTTCTGTGGTTCATATTGCAGTCAACTATTTTATTTCTTAATAGAATTTCAATAAAGCCCTATTCTTACATATTTTTATTGATTATTGTTTGCAGTGATAAGGGGACTTTTCCATGTTTAAATGCTATAATTGGTTCCCCAGTGCTTCTATCAACCTAGAAAATGTGAAAAAGATCAACCCATTAATTTAGTTTTTGTAAACCATTCTCTGCAAGCTTGTAAAAAAATAGGTGATTGAAATTTGGCTCCCCTTGTGGAAATATTATGCATTGGAATCTAATGTAGTTAAAGTTTGCCCAAGGAAAACACTTTGATAAAATACAGATAGGCCTACTTGAGAAGTGAGTAAAAATACTTCACAACTTTACACCTCTGGAAGGGAAAAGAAGCCCAGAACACCTGTATGCCCACTGCCTGTACCGACACTCCTGTCCAACAGACGGCGCTATTGACACTTCTACCGCTTTCTGCATCACTATGACGCTGACACAACAGGAAGAAGACAGGCTGAAAATAAACAAAAGACGAGCTTTAATAAATGTTTTTAACGTTCCGCGACACATATTAACTCTTCTTTTACAGTCTTCGGGTTGATTTATCAACAAAGGCTGTGCGATCGCCATGAATCCCGACCTGTCGCTGCGCGTGAGCGTATTCTCCGAACAAGGAGGAAGGAAATACATGGAAGATTTAACCGAGGTGATCGTGGAGCTGGAGCCCAGCGACGACGAGCTGCGAGCGGCGGGACACACCGACCCAAAGCCGGATCAGGAGCTTGAATGCGACCCGCCGGACTGCATAAACAAGCCGTCACCTGTCACGGTAACGTGGAGAAACACACTGCCGGCTGATGCGAGTGACGGTACGGAGGAGTCCGGGAATGAAGCGGCGCCATCAGATAGCAGGAGATCGGTCGGGTTCTTCGCTGTGTTTGACGGACACGGCGGCCGAGAAGCCGCGCTGTTCGCTCGGGATCACTTGTGGGATTTTCTTAAGAAGCAACGGGGCTTTTGGTCTAAGGACTATCGTAAAGTTTGCACTGCAATTCGCAAGGGTTTCATCGCGTGCCATCATGCTATGTGGAAAAAGCTGCGTAAGTACCAGTCAAGTGTATTTTACCCATGCAAAGTGCGTTTGAATCTATGGCTATGCTATCCAGGCTTTTTCGAATGTGTGGTGTTTTTGGGAGCATAAAGATAAACACTGTGGCTGAGATGATGCTATATTACTGGTGGGTTAGTACGTTTTGAAAGTGGGCGCCACTCTTTCTGTTTACAGTTAACGTCCCATAATAGAACTGGAAGACTAGCAGTGCGCATGTGCAGAAAGTTTGGACAGGCGTGTGTGCGCAATGCAAACCTTCTAATAAATTAAATTAATCTCAACCGGTTTGCATGGTTGAGTAGAAATGTCTCCATGGACTTTCAGGGTTGAGTACAGGGATGGATTTCAGACCGGGCCAGTGCCCAGGGTTCCTTGACTACCATGAGCCCGGGATGCATTGGGTTTTAATGTTACACATGTTTACATTTCTGATGTTATTACTTTAAAAGTCTTTAAAGCATCTTATGTGTCAGCTGCAAATTCTCTTCCTATATTAGGAAACGGGTTTCTCAAACACTCCCCTGTGTGCCTTTGCTCAGTAAACAGATAATCCTGGCCCAAACACACACCGAGTGATGATTTCAGAGTGTTTTAGCGAGGAAAAAATGACATCATCTTTAAATACTTTCAAGGGGAAGAAGCAAAGGCATTAAATGGATTGGTTAAAATGAGTTTTTGCTAAACCCTGTCTCTGTTCTTCAGCTGAGTGGCCCAAGACATTAACTGGCCTCCCCAGCACCTCGGGCACTACAGCCAGCGTGGTAATCATCAGAGGAGACCGTATGTTTGTGGCTCATGTTGGGGACTCGTCTGTCGTGCTGGGCGTGAGGGAAGATCCATCCGATAAAGTCATCAAAGCCGTGGAGGTCACGCAGGACCACAAGCCAGAGCTCCCAAAAGAAAAGCAGAGAATTGAGGGATTGGGAGGCAGGCAAGAACTGCTCCGCATCACAGACACACATATTGACTACATGTCACCAGAACAATCATTCAGTGGGATAACGTGCAGTCCTAAAACCTACCCATGTATATGCATATGGGTGATTCTCACGAAAACTTGGTTTTAAAAATGTCAAGCATGAAAATGTAAAAATTGCTTAGATTTACTTTTTTCCCACCAGACATTGAAAAACAAAGTCTGGAGTAAATGTGAGCATTAATTTAAACACTTTTACTTATCATTTAACACTTTTTGTAACATAATTAAAAAAATTAGTCCTAAAAAATCTCATTACCGCAACAGTCAGAAAACATCAACACTGACATATTTTCATTTTCATGACATGACAAACCTAAAAGAACATAATTTGGAGATTCTGCACATGCATTTCAAATCAAAGTATTATGCTTCTATAAATTAAATTAACATTTAATAAGCATCTGTTGCGGTAATGATAATCAAAATGTCGTGTAAGCATTCTGACAAGACAATATTTCAAATTAACTGTAAAAAAATGATCTTACCTGGTAGCCATCTTGAAGTAACTGGTCCATGTGCTTGGTCACTCAAAATCAAACTTTATTAAAATTCTGTATGTGTGCTTAAACTCTTCTCAAAAAGTGTTGCGGAGGATGAGAACATCAGGCATGGACACATGGACATTTTCCTAATTTTTCTTCATTATTATTATACATGAATATTCAGTAAATATTTTTTCTGTCATCTAAAGTAGTCTTGCAAAACATCCATTTATTTTTTTTCTAAATATTTTTGTGTTAATTTGATTAAATTACAACATAACGCATGTTCAAACACAGCCGGACACATTGCGGTAATGAGAATTTCAGCAGAAAATGAGATAAAATTGACAAATTATAAATTCTTATGTTGAAATCACACATTGTGCAAGGTAGAACACAGTATTGTGTTAATTCTGATGCTTTTTAATATTACTATATTACACATTTTATAGCTAAAATCATTAGTGCCGTGGTGTTTCAATGGTTTCGTGAGAATCACCCATATAAATAGCACAAAGTGTGAAAAGTCGTGCAATAAGCATTACATATGCAAAATTTTGTGTGCATATGATATGCCAGTCCTTCCTGCACTGCAAACAAATATTTTTGTCTTTTTTTTCAGGAAAAATATCTAAAAATTCTTAAATTAAGATGCTTTTCTTTCCAAAAGCAAAAAAGTCTGCTAATGGGGTAAGCCAAAAAATGTTACACTAAATTCAAGAAAATGTTCCTTACACCATATGCAGATTTTTTTGCTTGTTTTATGCACAAAATCACTTAAATTTGATATTTTTGGTCTTAAAACGAAACATATTTTCCTAGGTCATTTTGCTCATCAAGAAAAAGCATCTTAATTTAAGAATTTTTAAATATTTTTACTGAAAACAAGACAAAAATACTAAGAACATTTTTTCTTGAAAATCATTTTTTGCAGTGTATATTGGTTGTCTCATTTTTTTTCTTTTTTACTATTTTCAATTGGGTTTGGGGTTAGATTTGAGATTTGCTTTAGGGTGTTATTTAATATATATTCTCCACACTGCAAAAAATCATTTTTAAGAAATAAATTTCTTAGTATGTTTGTCTTGTTTTCAGTAAAAATATCAAAAAAAAATCTTAAATTAAGATGCTTTTTCTTGATGAGCAAAACGACCCAAGAAAATAAGTTTAGTTTTTAGACCAAAAATATCAAATTTAAGTAAATAAGTGCTTAAAACAAGCAAAAAATTCTGCCAATGGAATAAGAAAAAATGTCTTGAAATAAGTTTACTTTTTTTAAGTCAACTTAATTTAAGAAATTTTTCCTATTACATTCCCGATTTTTTTGCTTGTTTTAAGCACAAATTCGCTTAAATTTTATATTTTTTGTCTATTTTTTTCTATTTTTAAGCCATGGTCGCTTGGAGTTGGGGTTAGGATTGCACTGTAAAAATGACCCAAGAAAATAAGTTTTGTAGACCAAAAATATCAAATTTAAGTGATTTTGTGCATAAAACAAGCAAAAAAATCTGCCAATGGGGAAAGCAAAATTTTCCTGAATTTTTCTTGAATGTAGTGTTTAAATTCAGATTTTTTGGCTTACCCCATTGACAGATTTTTTTGCTTGTTTTACGCACAAAATCACTTAAATTTGACATTTTTGGTCTAAAAACTAGACTTATTTTTAATAAAATAAAATTATATTTTAATAAATAAAATATTTAAGAATTCTTTATATTTCTACTGAAAACAAGAGAAAAATACTAAGAAATTTTTTCTTGAAAATAATTTTTTGCAGGGTAGGATGTCATTTTATGTAACCAAAAGTTTTTCTAACCCCAAACCCAAGCGACAATGGTAAAATCATTTTTTAATAAAACCACAAAAAAAGATGTGCCGTATTAAGAGAACGGGAAGAACTGGCGTATCATATGCATGCAAAATTGGAATTTTGTGTATGTATTGTATGACTTTTCACACTTTGTGCTATTTCTACGCATCTAATGTGACTGGGCTGCCTAAAACATACAACTATAAACAAAAAAATCTCATTTTAGTCTACTTTTCTTCCATTGTGTGTTTGTGTAGCGTGGTGAAGAAGTCTGGAGTGAATCGAGTGGTGTGGAAGAGACCTCGATTAACTCACAACGGCCCTGTAAGAAGGAGCACGCCGATCGACCAGATCCCCTTTCTTGCTGTCGCCAGAGCTCTGGGTAAATAGTTCAATACTTACTTAGTTTTTAGACTTAATAACTTCTCAGTGGCAGTGTCAAAATCATTTGATTGTTTAGCCGTTTTTCCCTGGATAGTTTTAGTCCTGTTGTGATATAAAAAATTGCTTTAAATATGTCTCTGCAGGTGATCTATGGAGTTATGACTTCTACAGTGGAGAATTTGTGGTATCCCCAGAGCCTGACACCAGTGTGGTGACCCTTGACCCCAAACGGCATCGTTACATCATCGTCGGCAGTGATGGACTGTGGAACATGGTCCCTCCACAGGAGGCGGTGACGGTGTGCCAGAGCCACGACGAAGCTGTGGTATGAATAACTTCACCAGAGGTTCATATAAATGTTTGTTATAGACAGAAATAGCTTTGGTTTTTCGTACAGGCACCTTTTGGCATGTCTGTTGCGAGACGGTTAGGCTGTCACGCGTTGATGCGGTGGCGTCAGCGGATGCTCCGTGCGGACAACACCAGCGTCATAGTCATCGCTTTGCCTGAGCCTGGCAAGCCCCAACTACCTATGCACAGAGACGAGGTCATCCTCAACCTGACGGAGGGTCCGCACTGTGACCTGGCAACAGGGTCTCGATCCAATACGCCGCTCATCAAGGTAAATGCAGAAAATGAGCCGAATCAGTTTTGTATTTGTTTGCAAATACTGTAAGGAAAAACAAATAACAAAGAAATTATTTGCAATAGAATAAATAGTACGTGTTCCTGTTGCAACTAGTAGAGCATTAGGGTTAGCAGTGCAAAATGATGTAAATCAATACAGTTTGTTGATATTAAATAAATCACAAAATCTCTTACTGTGCGTTCACACCAGATGCGATTAAAGCGAATAAATCATGTTATTCGCGCGTAGTTGAAAGCTTAAAAATTCGCACATGAAATTTTCGTCATAATCGCGCAAAATTCAGATTGAATTCACTCAATTTGCCAGCTTTAGCTAGCTTGTAGTTTCAATATGTCACTTTCTTGCAAGCAAGATCCCTTTTTTATTCCTGTTTCTATAAAGTGCGAAAATTTCTTGTACAGCTCCGGTTGTCCACATAAAGACGGAATGATTTTGTCCTCCATTGTTGTTTCGTATTTCTGCCTCCGCTCACGATGTCATACTAGAACAAGCTCCTGATTGGTTAACACGGCGCTAGGGATGCAACAATTTATAAATTTAGTTGGTACGATTATAGTCTGATAAATAATCACGATTTTACGATTAATATGGATTCGTTAATTTTACCACATTAATATATTAAATCACATGACACACTTTTAAACAATCGTTAAATTCTTTTGCATTTTTAGTTTGTGTCTTTTTTCTACAATTCTTGTTTAAAAAAAAAAAAGCTTCCTTTTGACTTAAACAGTATAGCTGCCTTTTGAAACCTATATTCATTTTAATGATTTGTTTTAATAAACGTAATTTTACATTTAAATATGGCTTTGTTGAAAACACAGGGTCATCCTGCACCAGGTAGTGCGAGTTATTTTGACAGGTGTAGCTTAATGAAATATAATTATTAGGGCTATCAGTGTTAACATGTAAACTCATGCTATTAATTAATTAATCATTAATTCAACGCAATTAATTGCAGTGAACTAAATTGACTTTTTTTGCATCAAACGCCCAAAACGTTTAATTCGTGCCACGTCATTCATATTTATTGCATCAAGGCGAGTAGCGTGTGCTTTTATAGCAATCCACCACACAATTTGCGTCATTTGCATGGCTGCGCACGAGTTTGCGTCTATTTGCATCTTTGCATTGACTTAACATGTAAATTGCTTGCGCTTAACACTACATTCGCGTCTGGTGTGAACGCACCATTATTAGGCGTACACACCAAAGGCGAATTTGCGTAAGTAGATTACATACAAAGCCAATGCAAATATGCAAATGACGCAAATTGTGTGGCGCGATTGCCGTGAAAGCATGCGCTACTCGCCTTGATGCAATAAAAGCGAATTAAGCGTTTGACGCAAAAAAGTAAATTTAGTTGACTGCAATAAATTGCGTTAAATTAATAAATTAATAGCATTCATCAATGGCCGTTACGATTGCTGTGAAACACATGCTATTCGCCTCAAACACGTCTTTGCGCAAGTTGAAAATATTTGCATGACACAAAGTTAAATCCTGCATGTAATCTAGAGCAAGGAACGCAATGTTTCGCGTTTGGTGTGTACGCACATTTAAACGGCAAGGTTTGCACAGGGATACACGTTGCAGACAAAACAGGAGTTCACGAAAAGCTTGATCTTCAAGAGATGCCTTTACACTGTCCAGACTCACAGATCAAAACCTTACAGATAAGACCTTTCACAAAGTTCCTCTTTATGTTAGACACACTTTGGCGCCAGGCCCACATAAAGTCTCCTCAGCCCTGCTGACTTTCCTCAGAGAGTCTTTATCATATTCGCTCTCTCTCTCACACACACTTCGTCCCATCGGAGGCCTTCATTGTCAGAGCGGTTTCGATGGAAGCCATGTCTCCGGCCCCTGTGCGTTTGAAGCAGGGCTCCTCCGGCTGCTTTCGGCTGGTTTGCTTTGGGTCGTGGAGCTGGAGAGTGGACAGATGTTTGTGTTTTAATCCTTTTAAGTGGAGTGGATTTGAGGTTTAGCGAAGCAGCTTTGATCTTTTTTTTCCTGTTTGCCCTGCTGGTGCTATTATGATTTTGATAGAGAGGAAATGAAAAATAAAGAACAGGGCAAGAGAATGCAAAAGAGCAGCCGCGCTACGTTTCCTCTATTGTAAAGCCGTGATGAAGTCCAGACGTTACACTCGGTTTATTTGTATTTGGTCTTAAGGCATGTCATAGAGTTGTTGTCATTTGTTTGCAGTTTAAATCTTTTCCATGTCTGTTACACTTTTCTTGAACGAGACATTTAGGATTGTTTACCAACCCTCATGTCACTCAAAATCTGAATGTTTTGTGGTACACACATTATTTTGGAGAATCTTTATTCATCACTTCTACAACATAAAAAAAAAATTAAGTTAAAAGTTATTTTAGTTTCATTTTTTTCTTACAAAAAGTTGTGATATTGTTTTACAAGACTTGAATATAGAGTACTACTTTTTACTACATTTAGTAAAGCTTTGACTATATTTATTGTCATTTTATAGTACTTAGATTTTTTGGTTTGACAGTCAGTGTATCAAAAAACTAGTATGAAAAATCTTGACAAAAATTTATGGGTGGTTTCACAGACGTTTGAGCTGTCTTATTGTAAAAAACACTGTGCACTGACGTATCTTACCATGTATCAGTTACTATAAACCATTGTTTTTTCTCAAGACACACCAGTATAGTCTTTTGTAAGGTTTGTTTGTAAATAAAAAACACTTAAATGTCCTAATACAACTAAAGCCTGGTCCTGGATTAATCTAAACCTTTCACAGAAGAAGGTCATACAGGTTAGAAACAACATATGTATGAAATGTATATTTGTGTGACTTTTCCTTTTAAAACTTCATTCTTTTTTTAATATAATGTAGATATTCTGTAATGTGATTTCTATAAATGGAGATTTGGGGTAGAAATTGGCCGGTACACTGCAAAAAATGATTTTCAAGAAAATATTTTCTTAATATTTTTGTCTTGTTTTCAGTAAAAATATCTAAAGAAATTCTGAAATTAAGATGCTTTTTCTTGATGAGCAAAACAACACAAGAAAATAAGTCAAAAATATCAAATTTAAGTGATTTTGTGCATAAAACAAGCAAAAAAATCAAATCTGCCAATGGGGTAAGCAAAAGAATCTTGAACATTTTGAGAAAAATTAGCTTACCCCATTGGCAGATTTTTTTTCTTGTTTTATGCACAAAATCACTTAAATGTGATACTTTGGGTCTAAAAACTAGCCTTATTTTCTTGGGTCGTTTTGCTCATCAGGAAAAAGCATCTTAATTTAAGAATCTTTAGATATTTTTACGGAAAACAAGCCATTTTTTTTCTGTGTACAGATTTTTGGCGATATGCCTTAAGCAAAAATACGTTGCGGTATTGCCATTGCAACTAAAATATATCATTTTCAAATGTCTGCGTATACAAACAACAACTTTTTAACTGGACACAACACATTTTTTTACTCATTCCCGGCCAGCCTTTTAAAAAAGTTGCCCGCCAGCATTTTTGTGATTTTCAGAAAAGTTTCACAAAATGCCTTTCAGGAAATATTCTTATATAAATAAACATACAAATAGATCAAATAAAAGAACAGACCGTCTGCTTTCAAACAAAAACACAAACCAAACGAGAATTTTTTTTCATCCTATCTTCATTTGTTCTCTTTTTATTACCTCTTAAATATGTGTAGGTTTCTTCAAAAATACAAAATTTTGATCAAAAAGCTGAAATAATTGCATTTTTGTAAAGTAATTTTGTTAGAGATCAGATTCAGAACGATTATCAAAACATACACAAGAGTTTAAAATGTTGTTGAATTAGTTTTTGTTTCAGTTTTTTATAAATTGGATAAAAGCGCCATCTAGTGAATAATAGCGGAATTACAGATTACTGTAAAAACTCATCAGGAAAGTGTCATTGGCAGGGAAATGTTTTCTCTTACTTAACGAGATAACTCGTCAGTGTCGGCGAAAGAGTTGAGCAACATAAGTAAAAAAAGTCTTTAAATTATAGTTTTCTTAATTTTTTATATATATTTTTTTAATATAAATATTTTTTATATAATAAATAAATAAATATATTATATTTAAAAATTATAATTATAAAAAATATTAAGAATAAATAAATATAATGTAAACATCTAATCAATTGCATGACTTAATGATTGTATTAATTTTGTGTGAACACAGCTCATACCTTAGAAATGATATTTAGTGGTTTTAAAACCTTAACTCTTTAAAACCTTGGTATACCTTGACACCGGTAACCGGCCTATGCCTAATTGGGTGATTATAAAATTGCAGGTATATTTGGTGTCCAAAAGTCATTTTTTCAGCTATTTAAAAATCTATTATATTTTTAATTATTTTAATCATTTGGTATGCATTGTCATTGACCACAAGATGTTACAGGCCATAACAATCTAATATTTTCTGTAGAAAGTGTCTTATATAGCTGAAAATCTTGTTTTCCTATTGTCTGAATTAGTCTGTGTCAATTCTGTTACCGTCAAACTGTGTTACCAAGGTAGAGTAACAGTACTGACTGTATTTAACAGAACTGACAGTCATATAAAAAGAAATGCATACATGACTGTCAACACTGTTGAACTGACCACATGAAATTATGACGTTTAGCTATATAATACAAACTTGTTATGGCATGTAACATCTTGTGATCCAGGACAATGAGTAAGTTATTAAAATCATTAAAATATAACAATTTGAGTTAAAAAAGCAGAACAAAATAATGATTTTGGACTCCAAGGGGCGGTTTCCCGGACAGGGATTAGACTAGTCCTAGACTTAAAATAAATGTAAGAGCTGTCCAAACTGAAAACAGCTTGCACTGACATTTCTTAAAATACATCAGGACCCTTTGTTTTGCCTCAAAATGCACACAAGTAATATTTTTTAGTAAGGTATGTTTGTTAAAACTAGTTATATTTCCTAATTCAACTAAGGCCTAGTCCTGGCTTAAGCTAATCTCTGTCCGGGAAAGCACTCCCAAGGGTCAGTTTCCCAGACAGGGTTTAGGTTAATCTAGGACTAGGCCTTAGTTATATTAGGACATTTAAGGAGTTTTTACAAACAAACTTTACAAAAGAACATTACTGCTGTGCAAGATGTTTTTAAATAAAGGCACCTCAAAAATGCATTTTAGTCTTGGACTAGGATTAAACCCTAACCCGGGAAACCGCCCCAATGTGATATCTGTCATATCTAAAATAAATTTGTTACTCTCTACAGAGCCCTGATCCAGACCTGTCGTCAGCCAGCAGCGAGTCTTTGCCGGCACTGGAAAGAAGAAACGGTCTGTCAGGAGTCAGTCTAAGTTGCGAACCTCCTTTTGATCAAAACCTCCCTTACATTGAACTTCTGGACCGAGCTGCCTTGACTTTGTGCCCGAGCGAGGACAACCGGACACTGGAGACGTCCGATGTGTCAAGTCCGGTTGGAAAAAGGCCCAGACGCAACCCTCTCGCTCTCAGCAGCTCTCGGCGGAGGACTGGCGAACGCTCCGTACCGAAACGCAACGGCACCAAGAGTGCCAAACGCACACCGAGCGTTCCTATATTACACCATCGCAAAACAACTCTCTGCGTTTGCTGAACTCTTCATCGAGGCCGCACAGATGAACTTGGACATAGAGAGGTCTTTATTACTCTGCATGGTCACAATAATAAATAACTTTGATTTTATTGTTTAGTCCTGTCATTTAATTGTTGCTTTTTACTTTTAAAAGAGTTGAAAAAAAGTATTCAAAGTTATTTTAAGAAAAGGAAAATCCAAGATTCAAGTCCCTTTAAATAAAAGAGCAGCATCGTTCGAGTCGTTCACATTTGAGATGTGCAGATTATTGAAAATGACCAAATAGTTGGATGTACTATATACTATATTTTTTTACTTAATATTTTTAACATTTTTAAGATGCTTAGTTTATTTTCTTGGACATTGATGCTTGTGTGCACCTTCTCCTATGCCAATACATTCTTTGTGTGTTATGTATCTGTAGTAGTATTCGTTTATCATTGTCATGTTAAATAGTTTTTCTTATAGTTTGAGTTTCTCCATTTCTCATATTTTAGACGGCATGATGAAACATGATAATGACCTAATCAGAGGCAAGTCTCAGATTACAGAGCAAATGTATTTTTTGCTAAAGTGGTGATGATGGCATGTTCGGTCCTATCCTTTAAAACGCTTTTTATTGAGGAGTGTTTTGTTTGTTGACTATGATGCAATTCAACTTTTTCTATGTATTTCGATATTGTAACTTATTTAATATCCTTTTATAGCAGTAATGTCAATGTAATGCAGATAACATCTTCCAACACCAGTTACAGAGCTAAATGTGTGACTATGTCATTTCTGTACAGCACAATTTAGCAAGACGTTTGTTTTTCATGTATAAGATGACATTAAGAGAGTTTTCCAGTAAGCTGTCCAGGTGGGTGGCGGGTATGAAATAAATGGTATTAAGGCTTTGTGTAATATCTCTAAATGTGAACCTATTCACAATTTTATAAGGTTTTAAGTCATTATTTTGGTGTTGCCTTGAGTGGCATTGGTAAATTGTATTTACATTGGGAGCTTTTACAAAATTGAAAAGCTTTTTATAAATCCCTTAAATGACTAAAACTTTTTGAAGAAAAAACAGAGAGACAATATATTTCAGATCATGCATTGTAAATCTTGTCACTGTGTGATTTTTCTTTTTATACTCTGTTAAAAACGATTGGAAAATGAAAATTTTCATTGTAATATCCTGAGAAATAGGGGCGATCGTATGTCTGGTGGTGGCTTTCACTGTGGTCTTGTGAAATGTGTGGTCAGTCGTAATGTGGGACGGCATTTCTCTTTGGAGTAGGATTAAATATCAGTGCTTTGGATGCTGTCTTGTTCAGGGTTTAATATTTTTCCTGGATTTGCAAGAAAGAGAAATCATATAGGCTAGTTTTGTGTTTAAATCTTCAAGCTTAGTGCTGATCTTTCTAATAGAGCCAAATCTTCTGATCTTTTTTCAACATTTTTGACCTAAAATAACCACGGCACAATATTAGTGGAGTCATAAACGTCTAAGCCACCTAGTAAACCAAATAAAGTATCAATAAAGTAAGTGACATTGGCAAATAAATTATACTAAACGTTTTCCTTTTACTTTGTCTTTGCAAATGCATCTAATAGGTTTAGTAGATTTATAAATTCACACAGGTGTCCTACAGGGGTTCTCAAACTGGGGTCTGAGTTTAATGACATTTTATAAAATATCATAAATTCTATTTATCATAAATTAAACCTCAGAAAAGACTAACCAACAGCACTTTTTTTATTTATAAGTTTTGTTTATTTTGAAGTTTTATGAATGTTTTATGTCATAGATTTTCATTTGGGGGGCAATGAAGAGATGCACCGTACCCAAGGGGGGCCACGCGCCGAAAAAGTTTGAGAAACACTGCTATAGTAGAGTAACCACATGTGTAGTTTATCACATTAATTGTGGACATGTTTTGCATTTGACAAGAAAGTTTTCAAATATTTTAGTTTTAAAATGTAATATACTGTATGGTTCAAATCTGAATCAGATTTTTAATAATTTATTTCTGTTAAATGTTTGCATGAAAAGTGTACTAATGCCACTTGGATTACACTGCAAAAAATTACTTTCTTAGTATTTTTGTCTTGTTTTCAGTAGAAATATCTAAAATTTCTTAAATTAAGATGCTTTCTCTTGATGAGCAAAATGACCCAAGAAAATAAGTCTAGTTTATAGACAAAAAATATACTTAAAAAACAAACAAAAATATCTGCCAATGGGGTGAGAAAAAAATATTAAAAATAATAAGTTTTCCTTTTTCTTAAATATTTAATTTAAGCAAAATTTTCTCACCCCATTAGCAGATAATTTTGCTTGAGTAAGCACAAATTCACTTAAATTGTATATTTTTTGTCTAAAAACTAGACTTATTTTCTTAGGTCATTTGCTCATCAAGAAATACATCTTAATTTAAGGATTTTTAGATTAAAGACAAAAATACTTCATAAGAAAGACATTTTTTGCAGTATGTTGTAATCTGCAATGCCATAAATTTTAAATCTTTATAATTAATACTTTAGGGCCATTGTAGTGTTTATTAAAATGTGTATTTTAGGTTTTAATGGCTCTGTCTTGATCAGCCACGAGGTGGCAGTGAATACTAGTGAGTAGCTTGAAAAGTGTTTTAAACATTAGATTCAGCTAAATAAAAAGCAAAGAAAAAATGTCTAAAAAAGGAAATCATCAATAACAATAAAAACATATCTTGGGGCACGTTTATAAAAACAATATGTTCCTATTTAAGTATGCATGCATGAAAATAGCTAAATAAAATACAATAATTTTTTTGGAATCCTAGGCTAAGAAATAAAATATTTATAATTATATGCATATATTGATACAAACTGTATAAATTGTGTCTCTCTTTCTCTCTGTGTGTCATGAAAAACTCAACAGTGGTCTTTATATCTTACAAATGCTTCACATTACATCACCTCATGCTTGTCTCAGTGTCTAATGGTTATCAGATTTACGTCAACTGACCTGATGACAATGGTGCAAAGTGAAAGGATTAACCCAGAAAAACAATCCTGCATTGTGAAGCACTTTACATTACACGACCCCGGGGCCAGAGACCGGCTCCACACCTGTCACTTCTACACTCTCTCTATGTGTATTAGGAGGCTATAAGCCTTGCATTTCTTATCAGGCTTGCTATTAACTGCTGCCATCATTTAAGAGTCCAAGACTGAGATTGACAGATCTCAGATGTTGAGGGAATGCAGTTGCATGCGCTTAAAGAATTTGTAATGTATGATCAATTCAATACAGACTCAATGTGTAGTCTTGCTTTTAGTGGCCTTGGCTTATTAACTTGCCAAGCTTTTACAGGCATTAATCCAATATGAGTTTTTTTTTTTTTTTACAGATTTATGGATGCAGACCATCCTTAAATGCTTACAGGTAGTTCAGTATATGCAGTTTTTCCATTAATATTAATATTAGCCTCCAAAAGAGAATTTTCTTCAGCTGACTGTAATGACAAACAATCTAGTTAACAATCCACTTGTATTTTAAATAAGGCCTGAAGGAAAATAGTTAATGTGTTTCTAAGACAAAAAAACTTCATAAAATAAAAGCCGACTACACGAATAGCGGCCACAGATTGGTTGCTGCTGGTCCGTAATAGTGGAACATATTAGTTAAAAATGTAACTTGGATAAAATGACAATTGTCGACTTGGGTGAATAAGCTTTTATCACACATTTGTGAATCAATTCTATTAAATAAATGCCAAATAGACTATCTGTGCTGACAGGAAACATAAAGGTGATAACATTTGCTCTCACCCCATCTCATGATTGGAAAAAATACTATAAAATGTGAAAATAATGGCTTCTCATCTAAAATCTACTATTTTAGTTGCTAAGACCACAAAAACTTCAATTTTTAATGTACGAGGTACAAATCTAAAGCTGATTTATTGAATTGGGTTCGGTTCACATTTTGAAGCTGTTTTTACCCAGCAAACTGTGGCTAATACTTCAATGAATAAATGTTTTTTAATTTCCACAAGATCCAAAAAGCAGAATTGTAGTTTCACACTGAATTCAAAAAGGCTGAACTTTCTTCACAAAGAGTGAAAGTAAACTCATAAAACTTGAAGGGTGAAAAATAATATATCATCTTTTTAAAAGTTTCTATACATTCTCAGAAAAAAAGGGCACAAAAGCTGTCACTGGGGCAATTCCTTTTCAAAAAGTACACATTTATATGTAAAGAATGCATATTAGTACCTCAGAGGTACAAAAAAATTAATAAAATTAAATAAATTAAATAAATAAATCACAAAAAAGAAGAACTGTTGTATGTGGAATCATATTTGGTGGCAATAACGGATAAGGCTAAGTAATAAAATATTTATAATATACATATATTGATATAAAGTTTTCTTTCTCTTTCTCTCTCTCTCTCTCTCTCTCTCTCTCTGTGTGTAAAAACTTTTTAAAACTTAAATCTACATTCTCAGAAAAAAGGCCACAAAAAGCTGTCACTAGGGCAATACGTTTCCAACAAGTATACATTAATACTTAAAGAATGCATCTTAGTTTCTATTAATAATTAATAATTTTAATTGTAAATTAAAAAAGTATGACTTATTTCAAGAAAATGTTTCTTATTCCATTGGCATTTTTTTGCTTGTTTTAAGCACTAATTTACTTAAAGCTTATATTTTTTGTCTAAAAATAGACTTATTTTCTTAGGACATTTTGCTCATCAAGAAAATACATCTTAATTTAGGAATTTTTAGATATTTTTACTAAGTAAAAAAGTTTTTTTGCAGTGTATAACTATCAATAAAAATTATTCAAATAACATACATGAAAAAATAAATATGTACCACAGAAGTATAAATTAGGACCTCTTTAAAGGGTAAGTGACAGCTTTTGTACCTTTTCTGAGATTGTGAAGAGCTCAGGTGCAAAAGCGCTAAACACCATCTTCAAAAATTAGATAATGAACCGAATGTTTATTAAATACTTTTGCTTCGAATCCTTTTGCTTTGTTGGCAAAAACTGCCACGTCAGCGTCCCCAAGTGCACGAAATAGTTTTTTTGTGTGAGTACTTATACATAAAAACAGCCTGAACTTGGCACCCAAATGCATCACAGCTCCCCCTAATGTATGCTTCACTTTCTTCATTTTTTACCTTTTGAATTATGACTTTCATCATTTCCAATGTTTCTAGTTGCATTTTTAGTGATTTTGAAACAGTTTTCTCCCCCCCCAAAAATCTTTCATACACTTAGAGGGCTTTGGCGAAAGAGCGTCACATTTTTTAAATACCAATGAAATTACTGAAGTGACATTTTGTGAAAATAAGGCATTTCAGTAACTGACTAATAACCTTTTCATTATTACTGAACCTAAAGATAACCTAAACATAAAAGCTTTTCTACAACACACTTGGAGGGTTTTGCATCTGAACTCTTTATATACAAACATGCCATTCAATACAAACTAAAGTTTAATTCATGTTGCAGCACTAAAATGTCTTAGATCTTTTGATTTGACATCATCTACGAAAAACACAAGCTTTGCCTAAGGCCAGTGTTAAACTAAAATAGCCTGAAACAGGAATCCCAAGAGTCGCCGTCTGGCCCCGAGTTGATACTCTATTGATATATTTGTCTTTACCGGCACCCCCCATCTAATTCAATAACGTCCCTATACTGTAGCATCTGCTTTGATCCTCAGTCAATGGGGAATCACATCCAATGTAACTGATACATTAATATAATGCAATCAGCAGTGGGGACATAAACAGGATCTAAGAGGAGAACTCGGTTACACCTCCTGTGCACTGACATTTTTAAATGTGATTCATGATAATGGGCCTCATTTAAAGCCATGACTTTGGTTGTCAGCTGGTGGAAATGTATAATGTCGGCTGGAACAAAGAGATCTGTTGGGGGGAAGTAAATTATGATTTTTAAACAGCGGCCGAACGCTGTCTCATACCTAAGGCCATACATGGATTCTGTCGTCCCCTTGATTTGGTTAAAAATTGTTTAAGGAGGGCATGAATTTGTTATTTAATTGAACCAAAAAAGGGCATGTGTGGACTGAAAGACACCTGTGAGACAGAACGGTACGCTTTGTTCTTCCACAACAACAGAAACAAACAGGAAAAGGGCAAAAGTGCATTGTTTGGCATCTGTATAAGCCCAGAGCAGAGATATTTATCAGTCTTAAAAATTATAATGTAGACCTCAAAAAGATTGATTGTGTTGGTTAAAAAATATGAAATTACAAAATAATACAAACGAATGATTTAGTAGGGATATTAAATTGCCGTCATGTTATCTTCTGAAATTGACGCCAACTCTTAAAAGAAGATACATTCCATCCATCCATCAATAAAATAATCGAAATGACTCCAGTGGGTTAATTAAAATCTTCTAAAGTCACAATCCATGTCACCCTGTAGCCCAAGACTGGTTGCCCACTGATGCTTAGTGTGCACGCAAATTATCCAAAACCAACCAAACCGCACCTAAGCGCGACTGCCCCCCCCTCCTACTCCCCCACTCTCTTGTACTCATACTGTACTTTAACCGATCCGAGCCCGGGCACAGTTTCATCATCAGGATGCCATTGTTTTGAAGAAAACAGGAAGTCGATGAATGACACACAGCCCCCCTCTCACATGCCTATCATATCGCTTGGTTGATCTGTCAGACATTCACATAACCCTGCTGTGTCATCAGAAGGCAGATGAACGTGAGTGTCCGTGCAATTGAAGTCTCTTCTTTTGAACCATGCTCTGGCATGATTTGCAATCACGCTGCACATTCTGCACCTGAGCCCAAGTGAACCGTGCTCGAGCCCACCTCTGCAATCTGGCCTGGGGGCACGATTGACCAAACCGCACCCGGACATACGGAGCGATCACACTTGTCAAACGAACCAGGTTTTGGGGTCAAACGCAGATAGTGTGAGTGCGCCCTATAGGGTTAAGCGTGGCAGGGCCGTGCACAGACATTTTGAGGGGCAGTGGCCCAAACCAAAAAGGGGGCACGGGAGGCACAATTTATATGGTTTTAACAATATGATGTGTTATAGATTAGTATCAAATAATATAAGTGGTTATAATGGAAAATAGACTTTATAACAAGATTTAGAGTGTGACAAAACTTCTTAATATTCTATATGATTTACATGCTGAAGCTTTGAATCCATGTTTGCAATTTTGAACAGCTTTTGCAGCCTCCCTTACAACTCTGACTTAAAAAAAAAAACATTTTATTTTTATTTTTTGTCGACAAAGTGTGCCAACAACAGCAAATTTGGTGTTATTTATATTAGATCTCATCGGGTACATTACTCATTAGACAATCACTGTAATTCTAAAAATGTTTGCTAAGTTGTTAGCACTTTAAGAAGACAGAGAGCAAATCATCCACAGAAATACAAAAACATCGGAAAGCCGAGAGAGGTCATCCATATTTTTATTTTTGCTGCTTGTTTTCTCATGATCTCGAGATAACAAAAGTTGTTTTCTCGCTATCCAGACATAATAATCCAAATGCCATAATGTAATTTCCTGTCCATAATATTTCATTTATTTTGAAGTGGACTGCTGATGCATAAGTCTTCGCCGTTACCACGCGTAGCTAATTGTCGAAAGAATAAATAAACTTTGATGTACACGTTTCTATCTTCAATAGTATTTAACAGTTTATTTGAATAAATATAAAACATCTGAAAAAGTGTGCATTATAGTTGACAACCACGAACACTTTACAGTTGGTTTTGTGACTGTTTGTTGACTTTAAGTTATTCCATTTTAATGCTGTTTAAAGTAGAAACGTATATAGAGTACTTTAAAGACGGTTCCTAAATTCACCGCAAATATAGACCAATTTAGAGTAGACGTCACAGTTACGTCACTGCAAGCTGCGCGCGCAATGCGGTTGCAGAAAAACAGTGGAAATGAATTAGACACGAGTGAAAAGAGCAAGATAACTCACTGGAAAATGTCCGGTTGTGCTGTTAAGTGTCAGAATAAGAATGCCAAAAAAGATGGATTTCATTTTTATAGAATACCATCGTCAAAGACATCATTTGAAGATAAACGTAGGTGTTTATGATTACAATAAGCCCTTAAACGGACAGAATGGAGTGAGGAAATCATCTGGAAATCTTTTAATAATTAGAATAGAAAATAAGTAGAGCAGATGTCCGGTGTTCTGTCGAAGTCTGTTCCCTCCATGTGTTTCTTATAGCGTTTTTATCACGTTACAATTATAATTTATTAAGGAAGAAATAATAAAAAACAGGAAAATTATGAAATATTTAATAAACGCTATTATATATAATACATGATAGTATTGCTTTTACATGTACTTTAGCGATTCAGACTGTAAAAATATTTGATTTAGCAAAAAAGAACAATAAATATACATTATACATGCATATCAGTAGCCAAGCCATTTAAACTTTTTATCTATCTAAAAAAATAAACGTAATGTGATTAAAACGCTATAAGAAACATAAGGGAAACATATAGGAATCAGACTTCGACAGAACACCGGATCCATAAAAATCACGGTTTAATGCTAAAACACTTCACAACCCTACTGCGGAGCAGTCACTTTCTGCAACCAGTTTGGCTCCGCCCACAAAAAACGTCATCTCTGTTTGCAAACACGAAATTGGTCTATTGGCAAATCTGTTTCATCTTGAGCGAATCCCTGATCTAAGTAAAATCTCATTTGTTCATCCATGCTAATTTGCTAAATATGCTTTTGCTGTCTAAAAATTATGTTCTATTGAGTACACGTATGCTTTAATCACATCACAAGAATACAACTTTTGTTATGTCGAGATCACGAGAAAACAAGCTGCTGTTATCTCGAGATAACGAGAAAATTAGTGATCACTAGAACACAAGCAAGCAAAATTAAATATAGAACACGACCTCTCTCGGCTTCAAACTACCAAATTACTAATTGAGCAGCTCAACAACTAAGGTAATGTAATGAATCTACCTGTTAATACAACAAACTGTCATCTTCGCCCTTCAAAGAGTGGACACAGAATGTGAGAGATGCTGCGGAGCGGGCGGGAAATCACGAAGTGGATTACCAGAAACAGTGGATCTTTAGACGAGCGGTAACAGAACACTTTGACCCGGGTTGGCGAGAGGGGCACCTCAGCCGATTAGGGCAGAAGGGCAGTTGCTCTAGCCACCGGGCCACCCCCCTGTGCACGGCCCTGAAGCGTGGTCAGTACTTGGATGGGAGACCTCTTGGGTCATAACATGATGCGGACACTATACTGTCAAAAAGGATCATCCTTCGGATAGGGCTGTGCAAAAAATCGACTGCGATTATCATGCGCGTGTCATCAGTAAAGCCGGTTCGGTGATAGACCTTTCTCACAGTAACCGGAAATACGTAATCGTCGTGTAAGCGGAGTTCCTGTCAAGCGTCAACACACTAGAAAAACATAAACCTGGGCAAGTTTAAAATGGATCAAAGAGTCTACAAAACTTCGTTAACGGATTTGCCAAATATTACATTTGCTGATGTGACAACTTTTTCCATGAAGAATTTGTCCATAAATTTCTAGGTAAGTAGAGAGCGAGTCTAACTGTTACTGAACTGTTAACTAAAACGACACATTATAAGTATGCCGCCCTTAGTCACATTGCGAAGGCTGAGGTTCTTTTTCACAGATGTTTAATGCATTCATCGACATAGACACCAATACAGACATCAACTTCTACACCAACACCGTAGAACTGAATAAAAAAGACGAAATACACAACATATCACCAGTTACACATTCAGTTACATGGAAAACAAACAAATCACATTAAACTCTTAAATAAACAGAAAATATATCCACATACCACTTTTGCCTGCTTGTGAGCTAAGAGAGGGGGTTATATCTTGAATTTTCTTGGTTGGATGGCATATGATATAGATAGAAACACTCTTAAGTTAGCAATGCTTACATTGCTCCATCTCTTCATGTGGTTAACAAAACAGGAAGTGACAAACCAGGAAGTGACATATAAAGGCATGATGGGAGTAAAATAAAATAACCAATAATCTCTTAGAAAAAATAAATCTTGCTCAAATAAACATCAATTCAGTATAGAAACACAATAAACATTAGAAAATAATCAAAATATCAAAATACACAAAATTAAATTAACCAAAAGTTACTTGTGTAAATGAGTGCTAAGGTACACAAATGCCATCTAGTGGAAAATAAACATTAAACATAGAAAACTTTGTGACAGCAAATACAATAAGTCTCGCCGGATAGCCTGAATCCACTTCTGTATACCTTCACCATCAACAGGGAATTGATGGAACAGATACAGCTTTTTACATTGCCTTGACTGCGGAGGAAGTAGATTTCCGCGACGATTGCGTATTTCCGGTCATAAATACGGAAGTTGTGAGAAAGGTCTATTAGTATTAAATCGCCATCAGCTGCTCTCAGATGGAGCGGCATTTATTACACAGACCCGTAGTTCACCGAGAAGCTACACTGTAAAAAAAATCCGTAGAAATTACAATGTTATTGCAGCTGGGTTGCCGGTAATTTACCGTAGATTTACATTTATGTTATTTACTAGCAATAGTTGGCTCAAAGTTAAATAAATTTTAAATATTAAAAAGTCTTTATCTTTACATAATAAAACTATACAATAACAGCCTCATGCAAAGCATTCTGGGAACCAGAAATCATCATCAACCTTTTTCTGTTTTTTGCTTCAGATTTTGTCTCCCAGAATGTTTTGCTTGATGCTGTTTTTTCAGTTTTACTCTGTAAAGACAAAGACTTGTAAATGTTTAATTTTCATTTAACTTTGAACAAAATGTTGCCAGTAAAAAACATAAATTTAAATCTACGGTAAGTTACCGGCAACCCAGCTGCAATTTCTATGGAATTTTTTTACAGTGTAGGCAAAATCGGGTTCATAATCGAGGAAAATCGATTCCGATTTTCTATGCGATTTTGCCTAGCTTCTCGGTGAACTACGGGTCTGTGTAATAAATGCCGCTCCATCTGAAAGCAGCTGATGGCGATTTACTTCTAATCACGGAACCGGCTTTACTGATGACACGCGCATGATAATCGCAGTCGATTTTTTTGCACAGTCCTACCTTCGGATGAGATGTTAAAGCGAGGTCCTTACTCTCTGTGGCCGTTAAAAATCCCTGGTGTTCCCCGGCATCCTGGGCAAAATTTGTTTAAATTTTTTATTGATAAAACGTTACGTATTATTGTAAACAATATAAAACATGGCGGCGCATCGATAACGTCAAATCTCATTGGATCTTGTGTGTCTTGTTTCATCATGAGAAACACAAGAACCAATAAGATTCAACGTTATCAGCGTATAGCCATATTTGAATTGACATATTTAATCGCTAAATAAACTCAATGTGAATCCATTTCTCTCATTACATCAGAAGCCCTACTGGAGCCAACTACTGGACACAATATCATTGTACTTCCACTATAAGAATATAATCCTAGAAACACTTCAAATACATCAACACGTGTGAATATAAGAATTTTGACTGACTTGTTTCCCCTTACAAGTTTTCATGAGACATCCCCTCTTCATCACAAACAACCGCAATCGGCTAATCAGGTCGATACTAAAACCAAACCCTCAACAGACTAAACAAAGAAATTTCCCCACAGTCCAAAACAGATCAGAAACATTGTTCCTATCAAAGTGCTCCTTGCATGGCCCATAACCTCTTTTGTCATGAAAAAGATCAGTGCGGCAGGAACCATGTTTATGCTATTAGCTATATCTACTTTTTGCTTAATGGATTACTGGTTATTGTGAGCTCCTTGCTAAGTTTGAACACAGGGAGTCCCAGATTTATTCCTTATGACAAGGGTTTCCCCAAAGGGCTTTAAGAGGTCAGGCGGGTCAATGCGTCTGCCAGTTAATCAGTACAGGAGCCATCCACCCGCCAGTGGCTAGCGTGCTCTCCACTTAGGCTGCGTAATTGGTTTAGATGGACACACTTATTTTGTTGACTAGTGCGCTAATTGTCCTCAGGATACTCTAGGAGGAAATCCTCAAGGTTTTTTCTTGGTATAAAAGGGCAACGTAGCGATCAGAACGGGTAGCCTGATTTATTCTCTATGGCTCTCTCCGGTGCAGTCATGAACTAATTACCGTCTCGTTCACAACTCAATAATGAACAGACAGACATTAGCTTGTGCATTACAATTATTATGACACAGCCATACCATAGAAGAAACATTTTGGATCTCCAAAGAACCTTTTTTATTTAAAGGTTTTAAGAAGAACCATTTCTTTCTTACCTTTATATTGTCTAGGGAACTGTTTTGCACCAAAAAGTATTTGTGTGCAACAAATGTTCTTTATAGAAAAAAGCATGTTAATATCAAACATAATATGTATAACAATATTCAAGATAATAGTAACACCCCCACATACACACTATAATTAAAAGGCAAAGATCAACTACACCATGAATGTTCATTTTTACTAATATCCCAGCAAACACAAAAGAACGTTCCCCTAACGTTAATTTTTGGATCCCTTTTGGTTATTTTTTGGGAACCAAATAAGAATGTTTTGAGAACTTTCTTCTTAGGTTACATTTTTGGAACCATAAAATAATGTTCACATAACGTTGCAGGGTGGTTATTTTTAAATAACTTAAAAATGACTTATACAGAACGTTCTCTAATGATTATTTCTTTGTTTTTATAACGTTCCCATAACGTTGCAGGGTGGTTTTTTTAAATAACCTAAAAATAACCTATACAGCACGTCCTCTAATGATTCTTT
The DNA here is from genome assembly GCF_030506205.2 of Paramisgurnus dabryanus. Lineage (NCBI taxonomy): Eukaryota > Metazoa > Chordata > Actinopteri > Cypriniformes > Cobitidae > Paramisgurnus > Paramisgurnus dabryanus. The sequence continues at coordinate 39,713,573 of NC_133341.1, read as the reverse complement.
TTTTTGGTAACATAAAATAACGTTCCCATAACGTTGCAGGGTGGTTATTTTTAAAAAACCTAAAAATAACTTATACAGAACGTTCTCTAATGATTATTTTTTTGTTTTGCAACCATGAAATAACGTTCCCATAACGTTGCAGGGTGGTTATTTTTAAATAACTTAAAAATAACCTATACAGAACGTGCTCTAATGATAATTTTTTTGTTTTTTAACCTCAAAATAAAGTTCCCATAACTTTGCAGGGTGGTTATTTTTAAATAACTTAAAAATAACCTATACAGAACGTCCTCTAATGATTCTTTTTTTTGGAAACATAAAATAACGTTCCCATAACGTTGCAGGGTGGTTATTTTTAAATAACCTAAAATAACTTATACAGAACGTTCTCTAATGAATTTTTTTTTTTTTGGAACCATAAAATAACGTTCCCATAACTTTGCAGGGTGGTTATTTTTAAATATCCTAAAAATAACTTATACAGAACGTTCTCTTTAATGATTATTTAAATTTTTTTTGCAACAATAAAATAACGTTCCCATAACGTTGCAGGGTGGTTATTTTTAAATAACTTAAAAATAACCTATACAGAACGTGCTCTAATGATTATTTTTTGTTTTTTTAACCTCAAAATAACGTTCCCATAACGTTGCAGGCTGTTTTTTTAAATAGCCTAAAAATAACCTATACAGAACGTTCTCTAATGATTATTTTTTGGAACCATAAAACAAGTTCCCATAACCTTGCAGGAAAGTTATTTTAAAATATCCTAAAAAATAACCTATACAGAACGTGCTCTAATGATTATTTTTTGTTTTTTTAACCTCAAAATAACGTTCCCATAACGTTGCAGGCTGTTTTTTTTAAATAGCCTAAAAATAACCTATACAGAACGTTCTCTAATGATTATTTTTTGGAACCATAAAACAAGTTCCCATAACCTTGCAGGAAAGTTATTTTAAAATATCCTAAAAAATAACCTATACAAAGCTCTCTCTAACGATTAGTTTTTGGTTATATTTTGGAACTATAAAATATTGAAAATGTTTTACTAACCTTAAAATAACGTTCTATTTTGGTATAGAAAACTTTTCTGGTTAACCAAAAACAAACCTTGAAAAATAACGTTTTGGAAACCAAAAATTGTTAGCTGGGATAAAAGTATTTTTCATAAATGTCAGATTGGAGCAAGTTGTCCCTTACAATATATCAATTAAATATGATGTGAGATTTTAAGAGTTGTGTCTATAGAAAATGACTTTTTTATAAATAATGCCACGCTGAGAAAAATTACTGAATTAAAAACCTGACAGCTAAGCTATTGTGATTCTGTTGTGACATTTCCTTTCATTCCTGACATTTTTCCTTTTTTGTTTTTCTTTACTTAAAAAAAAATAAAACTGGTTGAGTTTATGGAAATAAAGCCTTGGTTTTAGGAGTGACCCAACTGCTACAGACCCAAAGCTTTCTATCTCCACATGGAAAGGTAAGGTCCACCTTATAATGCATAGCTTTATGTGACCTTAGTATGCTTTGTATTTGCCGATGTGGCATATTCCTTCAGCCTCCCATATGGTTTCAGTCCACTCTGAAATCCCAAAGTATTGTCATTGATTTACTGTGTTTATTCCCCAGACACCTGATCAGACCATAATGAACCTCAACAGCTTGTGTGAGACAAGGGCTATTAGGCTTAATGGTTAAGGGCATCAAAGGGACTGCACACGCACAGAAGAAAATGAAGTTAAGGGACGGAGTCGGCAGACTTCAAGTCTGTGGCCGGAGTCGTAATTTACGACAATGGCCCTGAGCCTGAGCCTAGTTCTGAGTCTAGGTTTAATGTTTACTTCTGAAAGTGCATCCTTTGACCAGACGTAATGGAAAGAGAGACAGATAAAGAGATTGAGGGAAAAACTTGTTTCCTTTTAACTGGCTGCCCAACCGTAAAATAATCATTTTCCTTTATTCTGCCGTGACTACAGAACATAAACAGTAGTAGGAAGGAAGATATCATGGGGCGTCTTGATTCATAAATCTTTGTGACATGCTGGAAAAATATTAGGTCATAAATGGTGAAATGTGATCAGAGTTTGTATTCATTATTCTTAATCTATAACATGCAGAATTATTTGGCCCTATTCTTCTGGACTTGGCTAAAATTCAGTTTATTCAAAATCGGTTTTAGTCAAAACCCGAATTTAAATAAAGAAAGGGGAACTGGTTTGTACCTGACAGATCTCTGCTGACAGCAATATAATGGGTTATATTGTGTTTAGGATGCAAGTCCCCAGCATGGAAAGATGATGTGCTTGTGTCCTTACCAATCTTCAAGGAATAGTTCACAAGAAAATCTAAATTTTGTAATTATTTCCTTTTAGTTTCAGCAGCAACAACACAAACAAATGGCTTTTGTGGAATAAACGTAACTTCTGGTAGACTTCCACATAGAATCAAGTCTTTTACAGTAGTTTATTTCTGATTACAAGGGAAATAGATGACAAGTAAATTCCCTTTGTTTATATATCATATCTAACCTGTATCAACTATTTCACTGTGTTAACGCTATTGTGTCAAATTAATGTATACAATGTTAGCTACAGGTCCTTGAATTCTTGCCCTGCTGCCAAACCTCTCCACACGGTTGTGATCCATGCTCGTTGTCTCCCCTCATCTGTTGCAAACCAAAACATTTGATTATCGTCGACAAAGTATTTGTTTCAGAGATTAGTTGAACCACTAGCCAGACCAATAAATAAATCAGACCGGAAGTTCACTTAGTTTCAGGTGTGTAACCGCGACAACGCATGTGTGCCCGAAAAACCGTCTGTATCCTTCCAAAAACTTTTGTTGTTTTATGGTTGCATGCATGTAACACAAGATCTCCACTAAACCTTTTTCTATATGCACAGAGCCATTTTTATTTTATATGTATTTCTGTAGCTCAAATGAGAGCATAAGATCAGCACTGTAAAGGAAATGGGTTCAGCAGGAAACACACATGCTTAGGGGACATATCATGAAAATCTGACTTTTTTCATGTTTAAGTGCTATGATTGGGTCCCCAGTGCTTCTATCAACCTAGAAAATTTGAAAAATATCAACCCAGTAACTTAGTTTTGGTAAACCATTCTCTACAAGCATGTGAAAAAATAGGTCATTGAAATTTGGCTACCCTTGTGATGTCAGAAGGGGATAATACCGCCTCTTAATCTGCACTATCCAACCACGGCACAGCCATTTAGTGCAGAGATCAGCTCATTTGCATTTTAAAGGACACACCCAAAAACGGCACATTTTTGCTCACACCTACAAAGTGCCAATTTTTACATATTATAATAAATGAAGAGTTTGGTTCCAAAACGAGATAACAAATTTTTTACATTTTTTGTCAAAACATGTTTATTATAATGTAATAATGTTTTTATTGTGTTTTATGGTGCTACTTACCTGTTTTCTTTTAGTTGTGAAGGCTTAAATCAAAACAAACCAATTGCAGTTTGATTGTTATTAATTGGAACGCTCAATCAAAAAATGAGATTTTTGAAAAATGTATCTCATTTTGTGACCAAATCCCCTCAAATGATCTATGTGGTATTTTGAGCTAAAGCTTTATACTCTGGCGACACCAAAGATTTATTTCACATCTTTCAAAGGCGAAATGTCCCCTTTAAAAATTTGATAGCTTCAGTTGCTCTGAATAAAAGTGTTAAACTGCAAAAAATTATACATTTCCGCCAATACAGCACTCAAAGTTAACATGTGAAAAATGTTGTATGTAGTGGACGAGTTATGTGGGCTTTTGGTGTTTGGTCAACATTAAAAGACCAGCTAGACTTGTATGTAACCTGTCTAATCCAGCCTTAACCAGCAAAGAAATTAATGCTAGTGGTTTTAGCATGGTTGTTGGAGGAATAAGTTCAATGGGTGTTGAACCCACACACCATCTCTAAATCTGCGAGCTTTTAAGGCTGATGTAGCACAGAATCGTTACTTCAGTAAAGCACCTTTTGTCTTGTTAAAGTAAATCGGTTGTCTGTTTCGAGACATCTTCAGCATCTCAGTTAATGTAGTGCGAGTCTTCGTGGCTGTCTGCGGGGACGGGTGAACTCCATCACGCTGGCGCAAGTCAATAGTATAAGGCGCCTGCATTCGTCAAGCCCTGGGACGAAGTCCTCCACACAGACTGTGTAAATTGCCTGTCATCAATTATTAAAAGAAGCATTTGGCTTCTGATTGATCAGCCCCTAATGCATTTTCTTATGAATGCAGTTAAGGGAGTTTTCCCTGCTAATCAAAAACGATCAAAACCGAGAGGTCTGGCCTGGTTTGGCCACAGATGAGTGTTAAAAGCATGACTGAGAACTGACATTTCGAGCAACTGGTATAACTTTTGGGAAAACACTGTGTATTTTTGTTTATGCGCCACTTACCATCAGCTCATTTGATTTACCAGCTAACTTTCCTGGTGTCACATATATTACATCTGTAAAAATGTTTTTAAGGAAAATCACCAAAGTTTATGGATCTGATGGCAAAACCTGAAGCCTCATCTGGTGTAAAAGTACATTATTGTGGCACCAAAAAACATGTGTGAGAGAATGCTATTTAATGATATGTTACTTGAATAAAAAAACTTGAGAAAAAGAAAAAATATTTTATTATAGTTTATTATATAGATAAAAAAACAACATATTTTGGGGATTATCATATTTATTACCACAGATTAACTATAAATATGATTAGGTTCCTTGGTGACCATGATACATTTCTGGTCATGGATTTACTCAGTGCTGCCTCACGATTAGTCGCGACTAAATTATATATAAATATAAACATGTATATACACATGCAAATGTTTCTTAATTATATACAAGCATGTGTGTGTGTGTGTGTGTGTGTATTTATACATAATTATTATACACAGTACACCCACATTTATTATATAAACAAAAACTTTTATTCTGCAAAGATTACTCACGACTAATCGTGAGGCAGCACTTATTTAATACAAATAAAACCAAAAACTATTGTAGTTAAACTACATACTGGTTGACATTGCTCTCATTACTTATTTTTATTCTCATTACGGAATATGACGCATAAATTTAATGTGAAAATTGTTAACTTAGACGCCGTTTCTCAATCCGAAGGCCACAGCATCCAGAGGTTGCATTTTTAGTCTCCATATGTCATCAAGTCTTTCTTATTTTAGAATATTAAATATTATTCTTAGTTAATAATAGTAAATTCTTGTCTTATGCTTATGACTTGCGAATGTAATGCTCAGTTAACTTAAATCAACCAGGGTGATGACGTGTTCAACCTGCATATGCGACCTCCGCCTTTGTCTGGGCCATGAGTGATTAGGCTTGTTGGACTTCATGCGGCGCCGCAAGAACCGACAGCCGGATGACGTCAAAGTTCCGCGAGAGCAATTTAAAAACAATCTCCTCGTATGATTTCTCGAATCGCTCTCGCGGTACTTTGACGATTCTTGCGGCACCGAATGAAGTCGAACAAGCCTGTTCTTTTGATTCGATTCTTTACAACCTATCAGAGCGCGAATCAGTCTGACTGATTCATTCCGTTCAGTCACGCGCCGTCAACCACGTTTGGAGCGTTTTCTAAGTTGTCAAATATCGCGAAACTTTTAAACATAAAGAGCCATGGATTAAGTGAACGTTAATCTAATAGCAAACCTGCAAACACCCCTACAGTTTCCAGCTATTTGAATCTTTGAGTTCAACACCTGCACGTGCCGGCTGTGAACGATTCTGTACTACAGGTAACTGACATTTCAAAACACGTAATGTTCTTGAGTCCCAGAAAGTATGAAATGATCCTATTTTCCCCATTGTTTTACGAAATACCATATGTAAACATGGTATAATACAATGGTTTAACGTTATATCAAAATACTTAACTGACAAACAGGAGAATATAAATAACAATGGTAACGTTATATTTAGGCAAGTCATATAAACTTGCCAGTTAGTAACCCTTATTTTTTAGGAGATAGTAAGATATCTGAAAAATGTTACATAGCGTGTTTTCGCAGTTAAAGGCTCAATTACAAAAGTGCCAATGAAGTCATTTCTCTCGAGCTGATATTTTATATCGTGGTCTTGCTGTATGAGCTCCTCTGCTCTCACCCATGAAAACCTGGCTGTTCTCACACTAAGACAGGAAAAGAAACAAATTTTTTTTTCTTTACTGAGACGCCTGCGTTGCCTTTACCTACCTCTGTGCTGATCCATGCCAGCAACATTAGTCTCTGTTGCACAGTCTCTGCCAGCACACACAGAATCAAGCTGCATGCTTTCAGTCCAACCATCATTTCTGCTAAGAGCTCGGTGAACCGGCCAGGCCTGCACTTTGTCTTTGAGGTTTAACAGAGAGGAAAACATTAAGGTTCCCAGTGAACATTCCCAGGATCCATGACTAATTCTATCCTTAACCCCAAACCTATCTTGTATCTTCCTGTAGTTCAGTTGGTAAAGCAAGCGACTCCAAGATTATGGGTTTGATTCAGAGGAAACAAACTCGGTTTAAATGCAAAACCCTCTAAAGTGGGTCTGACACGTTTTCTCGTAAATTTACTTTTTTTTCATTAATCTCATGTTTAGGTTCAGTAATTTGATTTTAATGGCAATGTAAAATGTTATTAGATTGATTAATTAAAATTCCTTATTTTTACAAATGTCACTTTAATAATTGTATTGGTATTAAACATGTTTTCTTGGCAGAAACTTCTATTTAAAAGAAAATTGGCTTATTTGAACAAGACATAGTAAGCAAAACTAAAGTTGCAACTAGAAACACTGCAAAATATAGCTGCAAGCAGCAACACCGTGGTCAAGCCAAAATGGCAGATAGATTTAAAGTTGAGTTTGGATGAGCAGTTTAAAGAACCTAGGAAAACCTTATGCTGCGTTTACACCAGACGCGGTAGAGGCGGCAAGCGCCAGTGATTTCAATGTTAAGTCAATGTGAAGACGCGTTGATGCGCGTCTGGAGGTCCCACGGTGCGGAAGAGGCGTGTAGTGCGGCACAGTAGACGCGTTTCCGCCTCATTCGTGTGTCTAGTTTGTGCGAATGGCGCGAATTGAGCGCCGTGCACTGTACGCGCGAATGGTGCTTTTTGTGCATTTTGCGTTTCACGCGAATTTGGGTCTGACGCCCGGAGCTATACGACACAAGTTCTTATTTCTGTTGAGACAGGAATAAAAAGTACCTTGCTTGGAAGAGTGTCAGTGAGGACATTGGGCAACCTGGTAAGTTGTAAATACACGTTTCACTTTTGAGTCACGTGACGTTTATCGACCCGCGTCGTTTATTTTCCCCCTATAGTAAGGTGACTAAATACAAACCGGTAACTCTCTCCATAAATGCACAATTATCATCAGCCATCCTGCAAACAGACAACTGCATAGCACTTGCCCTTCCCACAAGACGCGGATTTTGTCTATGACGCGTGTCAAATGCTTGCTTTTTCTGCGCGTCTACTTCGCTCTGACGCGCGATCGCATTTAAACTGTTCAAGCCGCACACTAGGTGTGGTAGGCACGATTTTGATGCCTGAAACGCGATTGGTGTAAACGCAGCATTATAATTTAACACGAAAGAATACAAAAGTTATCAACAAAAATAATCTATGTTCTTGTCCATTGCAATCGTTCCTCTCTTATTGAGAATCATGGATCACTAGATCGCTGAAGACAAAATGTGAGTGGTGCTTGCTGTGGCAAATCCTGCAACACAGGATTGCTACAACAAGGTTAATGAGTCAAAAGAGCCCTCCCCAATGTCTCTACGATGTCCTGATGCAGAGATATAGCTCTTGCGCTAGATTGCTAGGATATTAGTGCTGCAACGACGCGTCGACGTTATCGATTACGTCGACTATGAAAATACGTCGACATGCGTAAAATGCGCCGACGCGTCGCTGTTTACGTTCATTTCGCCTAATGGCGGCTTCTGCTCCTGGCAGTGTTATCCATACATTGATTTGTTTGTGTGCGCCACAAAATCAACAATGTCCGCAACATTTACATTTTTATTTTCATTTAAAACGGTTTCATTTATTGTTGTGAGCGCTCGGTGGTGCCTCTCGTGCACGCGCACGATTCTGTAGTAACTCTGTGTAATGGCAATTTTTTAATTTGCGCCGAATTGTCTGCGATGTCGCATTTATAAATCAAGATTTTAGTAACTTAGTAGTTAAAATAACAGCTGGTTGGATTAAACACAAGGTTATTGGGTCATGTTTAGTGACTATTTTAATAGTCTTTGGGGTGGTTTCCTGGACAGAGATTAGTTTAAGCCAGGACTAGACCATAGTTTAATTAAGAAATATAATTAGTTTAAACAAACATGCCTTACTAAAAACATTACTTGTGTGCATTTTGAGGCCAAACTAAGGGCACTGATGTATTTTAAGATATGTCAGTGCAAGATGTTTTCAGTTTGGACAGCTCTTATATTTATTTTAGTCTAGGACTAGTCTAATCCCTGTCTGGGAAACCGCCACTATATGTCTGACAACAGAACAGATAATGTGAAAATAGCATTCAGTTGTGTTAAAATACAATAAATCAAACAATGACTGTCAGATCAGACAGAGAGTAGAAAACAGATTGTCCAACAGATTAAATAGCTAATCAAAAAAAAGAACACTGTATTAATAATCAAAAATAGTTGTTAGAGTAGTCGACTAATCGGAAAAGTCGACAGAAGAAATAGTCGTTAGTTGCAGCTCTATAGGATATTCTCATTGGTTGCTAAGGACTGAATTGGGATCCACCAATGATTATACTCCAAGCCATGAAAGTTAAAATCCATGATGACTCATGATATTAGATGTAAGTTTCCAGGAGTTTTAAGCAAAAATAACCATTTTCCTATCTCAAGATCACTAGGTGGTGCTATGATGAAATCGTGCACGCAACCTCAAGTCATGACTATGATTACATCTAATTACATTTTATTTTAGTGAAGAAACTGTTGTATGACTATAAGGCTTGCCTGACGTCAAAGGTTTTGTTCAATTATAAGGCCAACTAGTGGTGCAGGCACACCATCTGTACATACATCAGATCAGTGTATCAAATCTGGTTGAAAAAATCTAATTTCGTTATTTCATTTAGTTATATAATCATTTATGTCTAAAAAGACACAAAAAAATGTATGTAACTTTTCACTTTTTGCTATTTTCTGTGATTTCTGATTAAAATTTTAACGTGTCAGTAGTGTTTTTTGTTCAGAAGCTATTGTATTGTTTTTAATGGTAGTTTCAAGTTGATCGGTAGGCTATAACGCTTGCAGGGATATTTGGGTGATTCTCATGAAATCCAGACTTAGAAGGTCCAGCATCAGATTTTTCCTTTGAGGCCATTTTTTGCACATATAAGATTAAGGTCTGAACTTAGTACCATTATTTTTTGAGGATTTAAAAAATATTTCCTATAGAATTATTTACATTTTTTTTAGATTATCATTATAAAAAGTTATCATTACCACAACATGATATTACTTTAAATATATGCATTTACAAACTCATGTTTCGGTAATGAGAACTAAAAAGTTCCAAAATTTCAACTTTTATCTGGTGAGAAAAAATAAGAACTGCTTACCTGGTAGCCATCTTGAGTGTCACAGTCAATTATGTCCCTTTCAACAATTTCTTTTTTAAATGTTAGTTCATTGAGGGCTTAAACAATGATTGAAAATTGTTGCGGAGGATGAGAAAATTGGTCTTGGACACATTTGTATTCCATATTATTGTCTCTACATTTAAAGAGTAACTAAACCCTAAACCAACTTTTTTAAGTTAATGATCTGTAAGAATGATGCTTTATTAGTGCTGTTCATTGATTTTAGTAAGTTTTTTGACATTTGGATATAAAGTGTTTCAATACTACAATATATGGTGTAAAAACGTCTGAGTGCTGCCCTCTTCAGGTTGAACGGTGGCTACTGCAGTTGAATTTTCCTATTGGATGTTGGGTCCAATAAATGACTCGTGACGTAAGCAGGTTCAAGCTCACCACGCCCTTGTTACGATCTCACCACACACTTAGTTCGTCCCCTCTATCTCTGTTGGGATCTGCCCACTTTTCTTGCATTTTTCAAATATTGCAGTGGGTGGAGTCAGGCTCTGACCAGGGGTTTAGTTACTCTTTAACAATGATCACCAAATACCACATGTTTCTTTACAGTTAATGTTTATAGTATAACATGCACTGAAGCTTTTTATTTTTTAGATTTTTTAATTATAAATATTTCCATGTAAATAAATAAATTCAGTCATGGACACGGTGCGGTAATGAAATGCCCCTTAAATGTCTAAAAAAACAACAAAATTGGTTTGTATGATGTCATTTGAAATCATGTGCAAAATAGTACATGAAGAGATGTTTGTAACTGTATGCTTCTTATTTTTATACTCTTACTTTGCATTTACTTTTTTTTATCAAAATGTTTCATGACACCTCATAAGTCTAATTTTGTGAGAATCATCCATTTGTGATGTAAAAACCTAAAAATGTAAAACCTAGCATGTTCATGTTTGGTATCAATTCGTTGGACTCAGGAATGATTCAGGACTCTAAAGAATCATTCATCCTCAGTTTCTGACTGTGATCACACACCAAGTGTCGTGTCATTACGCATAAGTTTGGCGAAGATACAGCCTCAAACAGATAAAAAATTTATGTAACTTTTGTTTTTGCAATTTTCATACATCTCTGATGGAAATTTTGAATGTGACGTCCATAGAGTTTTTTGTTCATAAGCTATTTCATTGTTTTTCCTATGGTGGTTTCGAGTCGATCGGAATAATGCTCGCGGAGCTAGCGTATACTAGAGACAGACATACACACGTTTAGTGGCTTTTGCATCTGAGCTCCTCATCCTCACTAATAAAATGTATACCTTGAATGACACAATTTATTTTGCCATCATCCAAATATAGTTGATATTGAGCCTGTCCTTAATTGTGGAGATGTTAGGTAAGGTTTGTCAAAAACATCTGAGATCTTTCTCGGCTTCCCAGACTCACTGTCTTTTTTCCATGCTATTGTTCCTGTAAGAGTGAGGTCATAGAGGGCCTGACCCCTGATCGAAAGCAGTGATCCCCTTGTCTCCTGGGTAATAAGATTACCTTGGGCATGTGGCCGTACTCTTATTTCCCTTTAAAGGGAGCAAAATGATTCCCAACAGGACAACATTGTCTTTGCCCGCAAAGCCTTGTTTGTTGCAGCAGTTTCTATTCTGAAGCAGATGTTTTTGTGCGAACAAGAGGGTGTAAGGTTTTTACTCTTTTTTTTTTTTTTCAAGATCTTTTCAAAGGTAGTTTAGTAACTAATTTACAGGTATGTCAATTGTAGCTATTACAGAAGTCATTTTTACTATTGTATATTTTAAAAGATAGATTATTTTTAGGGACTATTTAAGTACTGTTAAATATGAAATACTTGTTTTTTACATACACATTTACAAATCCATTTGGACTTTTAATTTCCAAAGTAGATTTTGTTACTGTATATAATTACATAAATATACTCATACACACTCCGCATACTCATTCCAATCATGCTTCTGTGAATTAGTTTAATTGTTTAAAAGAGCCTATGAAAACCTTTTCAGTGTCAAAAGTAATTGGTTAAAAAATAGTGTTAAAAAAACGTGTTAAAAAATAAAAGTACTATGTTAATTCATCCTTGTAAAGAGTCCCTACAACATAAATCTTTGTCCTGAAGCAATAGGTTTTTATTAAGTTAACCTTGTTAAAGACAAACTTTACTTGAGCACAAACATGGTCAGTGATCAGTTCAATTGGCAAACAACTATAAAATCAGCTGCACCTGAATTTAATGTTTTACAGTTTCACCTAATGCTCAACCTAGTTTTGCCAAGTGAGAGATGTTCTCAGGGCAACACCCAACCCACCCCAAACCCCAAACCCAACCATAACTGAACCCTACAGTAAAGGGATAGTTCGGCCAAAAATGATATTAAACCCATAATTTACTAACCCACAAGCTGTCCGAGATGGATATGTCTATCATTTTTCAGACAAAGACACTTTCAGTTATTTTAGAAAATAAACGGAAATTAAGCGGACAGATCTAGGACATTTTCTAAAATAGTTCACCCAAAAATAAATCATCATTTACTCACACTCATGATGTTGCAAACCTGTATATGTTCCTGATGAACACAAAGGAAGATATTTTGAGAAATGTTAGTAACCAAACCATTCGTGGACCCCATTTACTTCCATAGGATTCTTTTTTCCTACTATGGAAGTGGCAGCCACGAGAATTCGTAATATTTTACGTGTTGGCTAATTCGTATGAATTCATACGAAGTTAATTGTGCAAATTTCATGAAAAAACCAACAACGAAACCCAACCCCATGCCGGTAGCCAGCTATGAGGCCACTCGGTAAATTTTTCATATAAAAGGTCTGAACAAGGTTTTCTTTATGGCCTTTTTTGTTCGTTTTCGTACTATCTGGCAAACACGGGCACGCACCTAAAATGTAATGGCACATCATTCAGCGTGGGCAGATTATTGCTGACATGATAGGTACAACGTCAAAGGGGTGAAGGCAAATCGTACAAAATAGTACAAATATGGTCGTATGAATTAATACGAATTAGCCAAATCGTAAAATATGTACGAATTCTCGTGAGATAGCTTTGGAAGTGAATGGGGTCCACAAACGGTTTAGTTACAAACAATTTTGGGTGTTCTTTAAAATGCAAATGAGCTGATCTCTGCACTAAATGACAGTGCCGTGGTTGGATAGTGCAGATTAAGGGGCGTTATTATCCCCTTATGACATCACAAGGGGAGCCAAATTTTAATTACCTATTTTTCACATGCTTGCAGAGAATGGTTTACCAAAACTAAGTTACTGGGTTGATCTTTTTCACGTTTTCTAGGTTAATAGAAGCATTTGGGACCTAAACACTCAGATGTTTATGATATGTCTCCTTTAATATGTTTTGCACATCGGCTAGTTTAACACTGTTTCTGTTTATCATCTGTGTACATGAGGAGTCTAGTGTCGGTGGCTTGGTTGCAGAAAACCTTTTAAGTTTAAAGCAACACCAAAGAGTTTTTTTTTTACCTTAAAATAACGTTTCCAAAAAAGTTTCAGTGGTTCATCCACTCAAAACAGGGTGAATGGCACTTTCACATTCGCTTTGCAGCCCTCTATCGGCCAAAACCGCACTAAAGAAGTTTCCAACCGTCGGGTAGTGGTCCTGTAGTTCGAGTGAAAACTACAAAAACTTGCTTTACGGCAGACCTACAATCCAATCAGAGCCAGCTATGCTGCAGTATTTACGACAGTGCTAATGAACAATTACGCGTCTAACCTGTAGGGGGAGCAAAGAGCAATAAGTCTTTAGTGTTGCTTTAAGTGAAGAGCGTGATCTCTGTTTTACAGAAAACTTTATTTTTAGTTTTGTTGTGTATTGTTTTAAGAACACTATCCAGATCCTCACTTTTGAATCTGTGTATTCAGCCATTGGATGGTAAATTGAAGCCGACGTGAATGCAGCGGTTAAAGGATAAACCTGATATTGCATACTGTTTGTACCCATGGCAGAAGCACATCAGAGATTTATTGTTTATATTAAAAAGCACTGCTCCCGATCCACGTTTTGAAAAAGGATGTCTGGAGTAGACAGATTCCAAGCTAGCCAAAATGTGGCGTAGACAGTGTGCTTTCCAAACACCATCTCTGTGTGGCTTGTGCCCTTGAAGAGACTGCTCTTAGGTGCACTTAACTCTGAGTACTGCCCTCTCACGCGTGGGGCTGGACTCCAGACGTGCCATACTGTCTGAGGTGAGAGGCGACAGGGGGGCTGTGGGACCGTGGGTCCATTAAGTGCAGACAGGCCCGAGGCTTCAGTGCACTGCCAGAGGGGGATATCGCACTGGACCACGTCCCTCCTCCCAGCGTTTCTGACGCTCGAGGAGAAAGAAGGCCCATTGATCTGATGGGTGGGATGATGTGAGAGCCGTGGACCCTCTGCAGGTGTGAGATGCCACAAAAAAGTGTGTGGTGAGAGTGCCAGTGACAGTGAGATCGTAGCAAGTGATATACAGAAAGATGAGGCAAGGAAAACGAGATGCATTGGCAGGCTTCCATTAGGAAAAACAGCAATAGGTATAAAGGGAAGTTTGTATATAAAGCATAGTTTCTCGTTTTAGTTCTTATTGGTTTTTAGTAATTGCTTAAAAGTGTAACTCCCGCTCTATAGGTGGCGCAGAGAGACCAACATCCATAGCCAACAGCCACCAAACGCCACCAGTAGAAGAGATCGCCTCGAACGTAAAGCGCGCTTCCTGCTTTGGCATTCAGGCTAAAAGTGTTGTAAATAACGTTCAGTTTCTTGCAAAAACTGATTGATTTGCTTCACAAGACGTCAGTATGTCACATGGAGTTATGGGGGATTACTTTTGTATCGGATATATATGCTTTAGCTCTTAAAGTGTGCGGATCGGTTGACTTGCTTGAAGGAGCACTGGGGTTTCTGCAAAATATCTTCTTTATTGTTCTACTGATGAAAAAATATATTGGATGGTGTAAGTGTTATAAATAAACTTGATTTTGAAAGTATGCTACCGTTTTATTACAGTTTGTTGAACTTCATTCATTTATTTTCGTTGTTTTATTTAAATAGTCTACCCTTTACGTTGTCAGTAATTACTGTGCTGTAAATTTCTGATACGGGAGTGTTTGTTTGTTAGAGAAATGTTAGGCTACCTTATTAAAAGAATTGCTGTTGTGTTTGGTTTCACTAATGGTGTTCTCGCAGGACGCGTGACAGGCACGCCGCTTCCGGCTTCCGCTGTTCTGAAGTATTTTTAAAGTTTATTAATTCTAAACGTGTCACATGTCCATATTGCATGCAAAAAGGCACTACACTCTCTTGGGTCCGCAGCAACACATCCGCCACATAATAAAACTGTAGATAGACAGACAGACACGCACGCACGCACGCACACACACACACAGAGATTCCTGACTTTATTAAAGAGAAAAATATGTTCAGCCCCTCCTTCCGAAGCTTCGAATATTCGATTTGATTTCTACTAGAGCTTCGAAGCTCAAAAATTTTTATTTGGAACAGCCCTACTTGTTACCAATGTGCAGGCTGGTGGTGGTGGTGTAATGGTGTGGGGGATGTTTTCTTGGCACACTTTAGGCCACTTAGTGCCAACTGGGCATTGTTTAAATGCCACGGCCTACCTGAGCATTGTTTCTGACCATGTCCATCCTTTTGTGACAACCATGTACCCATCCTCTGATGGCTACTTTCAGCAGGATAATGGACCATGTCACAAAGCTCGAATCTTTTTAAATTGGTTTCTTGAAAAATGAAAAATGAGGGACAAAATGTCACAAAATCAAGCTTATGATGACAACAACAGTCGAAGTCTTTCAGTATTTTTTTTGTGCAGAAATGTGCAATAGAGACAATCACTGAGGTAGTTAATAAATTAAATTGAAAAATAAATTAATATAAAAAATGAAGCTGTTAAACTTTGATCTGTACCACAACTGCAATGCAAAAAATTACTATCTTACTTAGTATTTTTGTCTTGTTTTCAGTAAAAATATCAAAAATTTTAGAAATTAAGATGTATTTTCTTGATGAGCAAAATTACCCAGGAAAACAAGTCTTTAAATAAACTTCAAGTAAATTAGTGCTTAAAACAAGCAAATGGAATAAGAAAAAATTTCTTGGAATAAGTTTAGTTTTTTCATAAACACTTAATTCAAGAATTTCTTTTAAAAAAGTATTTTTTTGCAGTGTGGGTGATTGCTTTCTTACCCAGATCTAAAGATCCCCCACCGCCCTCAAGTACAGTAGTTGATCCCTGATATTTTCATTTTTAGGCTCTGGTCTCTCCTGGAATTTAAATAAACAGGATTTATTGCTTTGTTTTCAGTGAGATAAAAATCATGCACAATCAACCAGAGACGTAATAGCTCGTGTCAAATATTTCAACATGTAGCATTCATAGTAGGGCAAGGGTTTCTTTACCAACAGCAACAACATCAATAATAGTATTAGTAATAGTGATGATGTAATAGTAATAACAAAAACAAGTGCAAGCATTACAAAAAGGCAAGCAAAGCAATGCATCATGAATAATTGATGTACCAACAATTAATTTGATCTCTTATTTTTTTCATATAGCTTATGTTCTTAAAGATCATTCTGAGCTGACTGAAACTCTGGATTTTTTTAGACCGCATACATGTGCCTGCATTATCACAGTAAAAACATGTCTTATCTCTGTCACCATAGCTATGGTGCAACAGATCCTGACCCCAGGCTGCATCTCTCTGATGATTGCTTTGATTCATATAGCCGCTGGTTTTCTGTTTCGCTCATCCACTTCCTTTCATTGAGAGGGAGGCTGTAGACAATGCTTTATTGTCTCCTCAAAGCCGCCTTATTAGTGTGACTGCTGAAAGCCTCCGTGCCGAGTCTATTCGGAGACACTTAAGGCAAATAATTTGAGCTTTTTGTGAAAAAGTGGAACTCATTTCTTAAGTAACCTGCTACGTGATGAAACCCAGGTGAACGGTTAGGAAAGAAAAACAGATTGTTTATAAAGTGTTTCTGGAAACCTTGTTGCGTTTTGCATTAGACTTCTCTGTCAGCAGCCTTAAAGTTGGTGGTTAAAAAAGGTGATGATGGTAGGGAAACTGTAAAACAAAGTTGAACAGGTCATAGTTTGTAGGTCATGGTGTAATGGCACAAACAAGTTTATCTCAGGGGGGCACTGTTGGTCAACCTTTGAACCAACTCAAGTCACATTCTCAGAATATAACCCAAAGCATATACAGTGAAAGGGAAATGTCTAAATATCTACAATGGTTATGATGCAAATTAGATACTAATCTTTGTAGGTGCTTACATTGAATATTACTTTAATTTAGCAACATATAAACTGCAAGATCAAAGCATTTCACTCTTCACGACCCAAGTCTGTGCTGGATTTATCTAGCCCTACTTCAAAGTTCATTTGTATTAATTTACTAAACCTGTCTCGCTGTTGTCACCTGACGTTTTGCACAGGACAGACAGAATTCAGCTGTTGTTACTAAAAGTTTCCTACACTTTCTCCTGACCCTTAGCTAAGTATTAATCTCTCTAAGTGGCCCAGCACAGAGCGGTGAGCTGAGAGCGGCCGAGTGCCGCCAGTCCAAATGCCCCATGGTGAGAGGTCTGTACGCGGCTAGTTTTAGATAACAGCAGGAGCGCTGCCGACTTCAAACGTCGTTGTCAGGTCTGATCAGAAATAATGAGATGTGTCTGTTATCACCAATGTTGCTTGGAACGTTCCCAACAAGCCTATCTGTTTTGAGTTGAGAACTTAAGTATCTAAAACAAAGCAAAGGTGAGTGATTCGTGTGTGCCAGAGCTTTAATTGGGCTTCTGAGGGAGTTACGCCCCTGCAAAACAGTCAAATACTAGACAAACCAGAAGGCCTGTATTGTAGACTAAATGGGAAAACATTCTGTGATAAAAAAAAAGACGTGATCATTAAAGTGTCTAAAACAACATGGTCATCTGATCCTTAAAGTCCCTGTAAATTCAATTTTAAAAATAGTTTCTGAACATATTATAAATGTTAAAGATGATGACATAACTCACACTGTTTCTGCCAATCTAATGTAATCTTGGTTATCTATAGACCGATTAAAAGTTTGTAAACATTGCAACGTCTCCGGGTAGGCGGGACTTAGCTGGATGCAAAAAGAGCCACAAATGCAATGTTGACAAATGTAAGCTAGCACATTTTAGGAGGGATTTATTAAACATGGATGCAGAAGAAGGTTCGGAACTGTCTGAATATGTACGGTCACTGATTCTGCGGGACCATGACAACTATTTTTTAACCAGGTTTTGGATATTTCCTAGACAACCTATGAATTACTTTCGGGTGGTTTGGGGAATTTTGTCCAGGCTTAATGTCTAATGTAACCTATCGCTGGGCTAACTATGATGAGCAATGTGGATTATTTTAAGAGATCATTCAAAAGATGACACACGCATCTATCGCTGAATGTTTTTTAACATTGAAGCTAAACAATGGTTTGCGACTTTTCACCTTTAAAACAGAAACTTGCACTGCAAACACGAGAATTATTTATGACCGTCTTCGTTTAGTCTGTACGCGTATTGCATTCAACCACAATTGTCTTCTTGATTTCTCTGAAGGAATGTCTGCCGGGCCCCGGTAAAACTTAAAGGGATACTTCACCGATTTAGCATTCAGCTTTGTATCTGTAGAAACCCGGCAGTATTACTGAATGACCATGTTTCCCTCCATCATTTCCCCCTGAGAGGAGAGATATCTGCATTTTGGTTCTGCAAAAAAGTCCTCCGATGATGCAAAAATCATCATATTACATCATCGGAGGACTTTTTTGCAGAACCAAAATGCAGATATCTCTCCTCTCAGGGGGAAATGAGGGAGGGAAACATGGTCATTCAGTAATACTGCCGGGTTTCTACAGATACAAAGCTGAATGCTAAATCGGTGAAGTATCCCTTTAAGTTTTGAACCAAAAGTGCTGTTGCTTTAATTCTGGCAGCCAAAAACACAAGAAGATGACATTTTAAAGTCAAAACCTCAAACTTTTAGCGTTCCTACTTATGTTTTGCCTCCAGCTAGAGCGGTGACATAGGCGATTAAGGGGTCTATACGGTAGTATTTCATTCTTCATATGTCCAAAGAGTCTTTCGTGTTGTCAGATTTAAAAAAGCCTTTACGTTTTTTTCCAGAAAAAGGCGAAGGCATACGGTGGGCGGAGCTAAAGATGAGTATGCGCAACCTTTGGATACAAATCCAAAAGCTGTGACATCGATGTAAATCAAAATTATAGATTTTTTTATTTTTAAAGCTAACTAGGGCTTACGGTCAGATACAGCCATACACATACTGAGATGGTAATTAATCAACATGAACAATAGCAACAATAGCAGGACGTCTCTGGTAATTAATTGGTAATTAATTGGTTGCTTATCTGCTATTTTAATAAAAACATGCAACGTAATTCTTGATGTTGCATTTTTTTTCTGCATTTGCCCATTTTAAAATGTGTAAATGTTGTAAGTGTGTGTTAGTGTTGTTTACATTACATGCACGTATGCGCCGATAGCAAGTTGAACACGTGAGATTTTGATTTACTTACGCCTGTGGTTGTGACTCCTGAACAGGGTATTTCAAATTTGGGACTGCTCCATCAGTTGTAAACAAGTGGCAAATCCGGCATTAACTGAGCTTTGTTTGTAAAGCAATCCTCTCCAAAATGCAGTAACAAACATAAACCCATTCGCAATTACGTTGCTGTCCGGGAAAAACTAACTGCATCCACTGTTGCATTAAGACAGGGTTACTTGGAAAGCTAAACAAGGTTTTCTTCTCCTTACATCCAAAAACACACTTCTTTTGTCGAAGCATTTTTATATAAAACAAAGTTGTTGCGTGCCGTGTAGTGATACCTGTGACTTCTGCTTGAAAGGAGCAATGCTAATGTGCATCTCGCTTTAAATCTGATTGACGTGCAGGCAAGCTTTTCCGAGGGGAATGCTCATAAAAGGAATAAAGGGTCAATCAGTCGTAACGGATAACCATGTTTGAAAAAATCTTTCTGAAGCTTGTAGGAAAGATGAGGGGTGAGTTTGGCCCAGAAATACTCCGTCACAAGCTCAACTGCTAAACTTTGTTAGTAAGTCAGAATTCATGAAATACCATTAATCCCACCCTTTAAAAATGTATTGCTGAAACATGCCACAAAGACTTTAAACTATGTAGTACTGAATTGCAGAGTTAGATCGTTAAACAGTTTTTCACCATTTCTGAATTCTGATTTTTAAGGCGGGCCTAAAATGGTGGCTTGATGATGCACTTGAGCCATTGTGCATGGCCCCGCCCCTAACACAATTACAAGCATCAAATTAAGCTTAAACATTTTGCCAAACCAAAACTTAGGAACATCAATATAAGTGTTTGTTTATAATTGTTACACTATAAAAATGCTGGGTAAACCCAGCAGTGGGGTTAAATTAACCCAAAAAATGATTATATTTGACCAAACACAAGCATTTTGGGTCAAAACATCAGATTTGTCCATTTTGACCCAATGCTGGGCTAGTAAGTGTAGTAAGGGAAAGGAAAAGTTTTTTGCTTGTCCAAAACAAAAAGTTAAATAAAAAAGCTCTTATTTGGCCTGACTGTATATATTTATATCAAAAATCTTTATTCAATCCTAAAAGGTTGACAGTGACTTTTAACAGCGCAGATCAGAGTCGAATTAAACAGGCTTAGAAGACTAACACACAACATCCGGTGGTGAAGGGATTAGTCATCAAAATTTCTTTTTGTCTCCACTTAAATACACGCTGGGTGATCTGAATGGTCTTAGCTACTTGCATTAAAACAGAAGAGTATTTTGTCTGAGACTGCATCCCTGACGACAGCTTTTCGTAAGTTGGAGGCTGATTTGTTATTTGTTACTTTGTCTCTAACAGTCCTCATCCTTTTAACCCAGCCAAGATGTCTCTGTTTATCCGAGATATTGCACACCAGCCTTTATATAAACAAACGCCTCAAGAACCATACAAACACCGGCAGCGCATACTGTACATGTAAGGTTGCGTTGTGATAACAGAGATTTGAACTAAAGGTTAAAATTCACTATTGATTAATAATTATGTGAAGATAAGAAGCTTTGAGTTTGTTATGTTTATTGAGTTAAGATGCATTATGTTTAGGGTAGATGGGTTAGATTGGGTTGATTTAACTTTGTTGGGACCATTGACAAACAAACTAGATCTGCTTTAGATATGAGCCACTGGAGAATAATAGCCAAACCATGGTTTAATTTTTTTTACAACATTATGGTATTGTTTGGTGTAAAACCATAATGATTAAACCAAAAGCCTATAATACCTTGAAACACATAAGAAAGGGCTTGATCTTTAGATAGTATTTTGCTTTTCATTAAAAGCCATATTCCTATTAACATGAATTATTAAATAATGAGAAACATTAAATGTGGGGCATAATGTTACTATCTAAATTGTATTTTGTTTCTATAAATATTAGGGCTGTCAAAAGATTAATCGCGATTAATCGCATACAAAATTAAAGTTTGTTGCATAATTTATTTGTGTGTGTGTGTGTGTATTGATGTGTACAGATGTAAATTAGCCTATGGCTAACTCTGGTACAATGCATCAAATGGTAACATTTATGTTTAAAATTGTACATTGTCCTTAAAAGTAAAAAAAGAAAAATGTTATTTATGTATATATATATTTTTTAATGTATATATATATACACACACACACACACACACACACGCACACGCACACGCACACGCACACGCGCACGCGCACGCACACACACACACATATATATAATATATTAAAATCTATCTATTATATATAATTACACACAGTGCACACACACATATTATGCAAAAACAAACTTTAATTTGTTGTGGTAAAATGTGTGACTGCGTGGTCTCCCTTAATGTATTTCCCACTAGAATGACATTGTACAAAAGTTTACTAAATTTGTTCTGTCTGTCTCTTTAGGTGCCACATGTTGACATTTGGTGCTTGTTTGTGATGTGCTGTTATGTCGACCGTCTCATTCTTTCTGTGTTTCGTAACTGCGCTCTGCTGAATGTGAAATATTTCACTTTGCCTCTTTTTTGTTTAAACTATCGAATGGCCACCCAGCGCTTCACTGTTTACTGTTGCACTGTGTCTCAACGATATTGTGTGTATTTTAAATACTGTTAAGAGACAAAATTTGCACACACACATACACAAGACCATACGGTTAAATTTATTTATTAGCTTTTACAGGCTGACCCCATGTCATTTTTCACAAGGTGAAGAAACAAATCAGTGATATGAAAGAGAGTTTAGTTTATTTGCGACTGTGGTACATTTGTTCTAACATTAGCAGTAAATGTTTTCTCCTGGTTTTATGACATACAATAGGTCAAAGAAAAAAAATATTTTTTGGAAAAAAGTATTGATAAAAAAATAAATCGAGTGGGAAATTCTGGTAACTCTTTACTACACAATAAAATAGTTTTTCATAAAAAATAAATAGATGTCTTTTAACCTCCTGTTCGAGTTTCTTTTATTTATAATCTGAATAATCCTTCTAATTCAATTTGAGTAATTTATTATTATCTACCCCTCTAAAAACAAGATAACTATCAATATTGATAACTGTGCAGTCATTTTGGTCTTTTTATTGACTTTGACTATTCTCGCTTTCTGATTAAACAAAACAGAAGAGTAATTCCAACATTATGGACGTGCATTTGCAGTCGAAGCTTGAAATATAGTTTCTCAGAGAATGCATTTTTTTTTAACAATACCTTGATCTATCTGTTTATATTTTTCTGTAAATACCTAATATATCTTTGTTTTTTGAAGACAACATAATTTGTAGGAATTTTGTAAATTAAAAGGCACACATCCCAGAGGCAATAATAACCCATAATGGAGAGGGGATGGCTCCTCAAAAAACTAATAATATTTATTGTTTCTAATTTTTTTTTAATGCACAATTATGAGGAAGACACAATTTTATGAATGTGACATTTCTCCTTTATGGATATGACAATACTAAAACGTATTTATTTGTATGGAAGTATTAAAAGTACATAAAATAATTTAAAAAAAAGCTTTAAAAAATCTATAAAACAGACTTTGCATTGGTATTCATTTAAACAATAAAAAATGAACATTTCAGATACCAGTATGGTTCAAAACTTACTTTTCATAATAAGGTTGACATTTGCATGGAATTGCCCAGAAGTAAACAGTTGTAATGTCAATGCCAAGGTCATGGGTTAAATTCCAAGGGCACACACATAAACAAATAAACTGTATACCTTAAAAACATTAAAAGTCTATTTGATAAAAAGTGCATGCTAAATCCAAGTGTACTGTAAATACTGGTATATTATTATAAAAACTTAAAAAAGCTGTTTGTGACATAGGATCATAATGCCTAGAGGCGGACTCTGTTTTTGTTTAGTAACCGTATTATGAGGTTTTTTGTGGTTGTATTTTGAAGACATAAATCTAATAGGATCTTTACTTCTAAAAAACACAGGAATCTGTAAAGTGATTTCTTTTTGTACTCCGAGTCTGCATTTTAAACTCTGGAACCTCATTCACACAGCACTTTGGTCCCACAAAATTTCCGTAAAATTGGCTTCTGAGATGCTTTGCTTTGTGTGAACACAAACCGGTTCGTAAAAGTTTCAGGATCAATCCCATACGGAAAGCAAACAAGGTGCCATAGTTAAATGAGTTTGTTACTTGCGTTAGTCTATTTTGTAACAAAATAACACTTGCAGACGAGACATTTCTGATCTTACGTCGCAGGACCTTGGTGGGCGGCGCAATGAATCATTAAACTTCTCATGTTTGTAAATTATCTTTGCCAAGCAATCCCAGTATGACATCAACTTGCATTTGTAGTCCACAAAAGCAATAAATCTGAGATATGTTAATATATTCTTAGATGTTTACATCAGTTTCATGGAAGAGAACGATTCACGATTGTTGTTTCCATGAAAATATTCACACTGCCCTGTACAACTGTTAAAACGTGTTAAAACTCCATAGTATGTGTGAGTGCGCATTTAGTTTCAGTTTTGGTTTCACTCGCTCCGTATCCGACAAAACAATCCATTTCGCTCTGTGTCCGTCCGACAAAACAATCCAAGTACTCGGTTGTTGATTAAATATCTTCCTTTAATCTTGTGTATCATTTAAATCAAACATAAAAAACATACAAACAGTATATGACCAAAGAGCACACTGCCCGCCGCAAGCTTCACAAGCTGTGTCCCAATTCAAGGGCTGCGACCTAAAAAGGTGAGCACTCGGTCTTTCAAGGCGCTCAAAAGTCCGCGAAGAGAACTGAAATGAGACGGTCTAACCTTCAGAGGACCCATAATTTGTGTAACCTGCTGCCTGCGCCCACCGCGCCTGTCAGCAGGACACAGCGGAGACGTTTCTGGCTTATTAAAATAAATATGGAATCAGAAAAATTATGATTTATTTTAGAAAATACTGTATGACTCGTTGACACAATTGTCTCATTTCTTAAAGAGACAGTACACAATTTTAACACATTATATATTTTCAATGTAAACATACAGAATATTTGTCTAAATGGTCTAAATGATATACATACACCGGCAGTGTGAATGAACCAAAAAACAAACGATCCCAGATGCATTTTCCGTAATCTTTGTGGGAAAACGACTTAAGATACACTAAACCACAGTAATGTTATCGATATTGCTAACTTAAAAATTTCTCAATAAGAAATTAAATTCCTGAAATCTCAATGTGTTAGAAAAAAAAGAAAATCTAATGTTACTGCTTATGTTAAAGACTCTTTAATTACAACAATTGAGTTTGTGAAAAAGAAAATAATAATATGTTGCCATATGACAACAATGTACCATAGAGGCTTAAAGGAGCATTTCACCCGTTGAAACATTAATCTATATTGAAAGTGCGTCATATTTGTAGTCGAAATGTAACATACATTTCGAATTTGGTGCCTATTTGACAGAGAAAAGGGGTGTTTGTAGTCTCACTCCCTCAACAAAGATATAGCACTTCCTTCTTTCAATGATGCAAAATGATGCTTTTTACATCATTGAAAGAAGGAAGTGCAACACTGAAATCTGTATTTCTCCTGTCTCAGCGGCAACTGAGAAAATGATGCATGACCATTCAAAACCATGACTGGGGTTCTAACTATACAAAGCTTAATGCAAATGGGTGAAGTGTCCCTTTAAGGTGTGTCGAGACTAAAATGATTGTTTGCACACTATTGCGGGGCACTACACCAAACCATCATTGTTTAAATCAAACCGTATTGATGCATGACAAATAGAAAACAGTAATAAATAGTTAACTGCTGTTCCTTTATAGACACGCAGCCGTGGAAAATCAAATCTCTTTAAATTACTATAAACTTCCTGTCATTGTCCTTTCAAAATTTACCACTAAATCAAATTTGAGGCTCAAACTACATTTTCTTCGAATCGTACAGGGAGCGACAGTTTTTTCCTTTAAAAGCCAGATACTTATGCCTGCCTAGATGAAAACACTTTCATTCGATCTGACAGCTTAATGTTTTGAAGCAAGTTCAATTTCTTTGTAATACTGGTGGGTTTTGGTCATTTGATTTGTATTGTAAGCAGAATTCCAACTGTAATGACTTGGAGGACAGTGAACGTTCGAGTTATATTACTGCTAGCATAATCAATGTTCTCTGATCTTCGCAGAAGTCATTTTTCTTTCCCACAAAATAACCTGAGGCGCCGTGGCTTTAAGACCGAGATTCACTCCGAGATAATGGGAGAGCGATAGCAAGACAGCAGGCTCAGGGGTCATGGGTCAATCTACTGTGTGTCTGAATTCTGGAGTCATTGGGGTTATTGAAAGGCTTTCCTGCTGTCTGAACATCTATCATTAACACATGCAAGTACAAACACATCAAATACAAATTATGCTGGGATACAAATTCAGCATATCAAAAGAAAGCAGTTCTGAATACTGTAAGTGGTGCACAACATGTAACTACTGTATAACTATTGATCATATTTAGCTTTTATATCGAATACGTTTTAAAGTTTACCAAAAAATTGCTACTATTTACACTAGTGCAAATAGAGATAGATAGTAGAAATGAAAATAACATATTTTCTTAAAGATATGCTATTCACACTACGTGCAAATAGCTGTCAATGCTATTTACACTAAATAAAAATATAGATATTATCTATAAGTGACAATATCAGCATTTTCTTAGCAATATGCCATTTACAGTAGGTGAAAATAATTTTTTTTAAATAAATAAAATGATCAAACTTGCAATAATTGTAAATAGTGACGTCATGAGTTCTGATTGTGACTGCGGGATCAAAATGCTTGATGGCATGGCGAAAATTTTTTGTCTTCACTGTGAAAGCGCAACAAGGTTACACTTTTTTCTGGCATATTCCTGTATGTGGAGGTTAGTCAAAAACTCCAAATATTCACGTCAGCTACCTATGAAATAGAGAACTGTAGTCCAAACCAGTTGTTTTTTGTAGTCCTTGAAAAGTGAATTTTGTAAATATATTGCTAAGTTGGCTTTGAACTTCTAGCTTAATAATTTTTGCAAGTATTATTTATGTTCTAATTGCAACATTACATGCTAACTAAAGATTGAAAAATGGGATCCCGAAAAACGGCACCTTTAACAGAGTCATCATCATCTATCAGCAAACTTTCTTCAACCGTTCTGTCTTGGAGAGTTATATAGGCCTATATTATTTGCTGAAACCATGCCCGCCTAGCTCTACTCTTCACCAGTCAATCAACTTTATAGCTTAAAGGGATAGTTCAGCCAAAAATGATATTAAACAAATGATTTACTCACCCCCAAGCTGTCCGAGTTGCATGTGTCCATCGTTTTTCAGACAAACACATTTTCGGATATTTTAGAAAATGTTTCAGATTTTTCAGTTGATTAAATGTAATGTTACGGGGGTCCACGACCTTCAAGTCCAAAAAAAGTGCGTCCATCCTTCACAAATTAAATCCAAACGGCTCCAGGATGATAAACAAAGGTCTTCTGAGGGTAATCCGCGCAGTGTTGTTGTAGAATTATCCATATTTAAAACTTTATTAACGAAAATAAATACCTTCCGGTAGCGCCGCCATCTCCAGTGGACCCCGTAACATTACATTTAATCAACTGAAAGATCTAAAACATTTTCTAAAATATCCGAAAAGTGTTTGTCTGAAAAACGATGGACATATGCAACTCGGACAGCTTGGGGGTGAGTAAATCATGGGTTTAATATCATTTTTGGCCGAACTATCCTTTTAATATAATTTTTAATATAATTTACAAAAAAAAAAT
Organism: Paramisgurnus dabryanus; assembly: GCF_030506205.2. Taxonomy (NCBI): domain Eukaryota; kingdom Metazoa; phylum Chordata; class Actinopteri; order Cypriniformes; family Cobitidae; genus Paramisgurnus; species Paramisgurnus dabryanus. The sequence goes on along the minus strand of NC_133341.1, from coordinate 39,686,555 downwards.
TCACCCCGCTCACAGTTATCATGAAAGGCAAAATCTGTTATATAGACCAAATAAATTTTTCTACCAGGCTGTAAACAAATTATTTTCTGCTCTGAAGTTGGGCATTTTAACATGTGGGTCTATAGGGATTGACTCCCTGTTGGAGCCTCTAGTGGCCAGTCGATGAATTGCAGTTAATGGCAAATCCGTATTGGCTTCATCAGAGAGATCTGAAAGTTGCCCCTCGGTTGAGTACTGTAAAATAATGTAAACCAGGGTTTTTCAAACTGTGGGTCAACCCACTTGTAGATGGCACAGTGGGATAAGGTGGTACACACAAAGTCACTTGGCTGTTGAATGACACAAAAAACAGTTTAATCCAATTAATGAATGGCAATGACAATGGTTTTGATATCTTTCCGTATTGTGGTATTGCAATTAAACATATTTTAATTCTACAATGACAATTGTTGGTGTGAACAGTTTATAGCAGAGTGTAGTACTGTACACTATAGTAGTAAGAGTACTGTAAAGTTACAATAGATTACTGTAGACTACTCGTAGAGGAACATTGAGTCAAGTACAGCAAAGTAGACAAGCGTAGCGCAGTAGGGCAATGAAGAGTAAACTTGGGTTGGTGGGTGGGCTTCCTCCCCGCTGTTGTAGCTTCGGCCCAGCACGCTCACGCCTCTACCGGTCACAGCCTCTTTACAAGCCTCCTGCCGTTTACAACCTACTGAAGTGTTGGCTGTCATTACCCAGGAGTAATTACCGTGTGGAACACCTCGGGGCAAAGCAAAAGAACTGGACGGGTTGAGTAGCAAGTCCATTAAAGTGCAGGGGGGTGGGTAGGTGGTCCCTGACCAGATGAGTCTTTGCTTAATTTGTCAATGACTAACATGACTGGTCTGCTCACGCTTCAGCCTTTGATGTGGCTCAGCAAACACTGGAGAGGGGGTGCGGCAAGCGTCCGGAGAGTGCCGTTATCTATCCAGAGCGCACTGGAGAACTGATAAGGACGTCCGCGGGCGCCTGGCATCCGTGGCTTATCTGCGTGGCCGCATGACTCTGCTTGTTCTTCTACATTGACAGATCTAGCGGCTCTGACCTAAGATCGTGTGGGTACATAAAAGCCGCCTGGCACACGCCAGGTACCTAAACGTCTCTTTTATGTTGCACCTTAGGCTAAGAGGGTCAGCTTTTACTTTGAAATCCATTTATTGTTTGGGGCAAAGTCTGCGGCAGCTAACCCAAAACAGCTGATGAAGGCCAGTTCTGGATGAGCGCATTCCAACCCTACTTACCAACTGTTTTTATGTTTTAAAACACTTTCTTGAATATATGGATTATATATTATTCTCCTAAAAAATGGTGTACACATTTGAAAACTTCACTATATTTGATTGGGGACCGACAAGGCAACATAATAGTTGAAGGACTATGTCTTCGCTCCAATGGTAGATGGGGAGAGTGTAATTTTTGCTATTTAGTTTGGTGACATTTGTGACGCATTGCAGCTTAAACCCATTTACCTTATAAATGCAAAATATGTGAATGTACTGGTTTTTCCAGTGCTAAGTGCTTGTTTTTAAAGTTTTTCCCATCAATGCAAAGGACGCAGAAGAACATGAAAATGGATTAGAAGTACCGTCCAGTCATCTCCACAATCCCGTAGTGTGTATAAACCCAGCTATGTGCATATACATATATATATACCGTGACTAATCCAGATGAGTAAATCATGGGAACCATTGGGCATTAGTGAAGTTTGAAGCAAACCTCTGGCAGGACATACCTGTAGCTTAGGTAACAGCTACCCCAAAACCGAGAGACACAAAATAGAGGAATGCAGCTATTACCTATGCAACTATAGACTGGACAATTATCCCTTCACTCTTGGAGACAGACCCAGATAAAAGTTGGGACTCAGACTCGACCATGTCTGTGCCGTCACCACTGAAGTGGCCTGTTCCGCAGAAGCACCTCAAAAAGTGACAAGAGACGTCCTTATTTTACGGCGGGCTATCTGAAGACCGGAACGATAATGAGAGCCCTCCTAAACCCCCTCTCTTTTGTCTGAGTTAAATGTCTGGAATATTTGGGGAGATTTTATCAGACGCGTTATGTCGCTGGAGGAGGCTGTCTGTCTGTGGGACAGTCTGAATGGAGCGTTGAGTCGTGGCCTCAGATGTGGCAGATGAGTGAATTAGTCAGCGTGCTGGGCTGTCAGCACTCCTACCTTTCCGCCTCTCGTCTGTGCCGAATGGAAGCTCAGTCTGGGTCAAGAAACCAGGCAAATTATAATTGTGAGTTTGAAAGATATAGGCACTCTGGATATGTTTTATCGAAATTTGGAAATTAGTTATGAACGCCGATAGGCTTTTTATTTGCACGGGCTGACTGTGTTGTTTTGACACCCAGTTCAATAATAAAACTATACAAAGCAGGTACACAAGGTAAAAAGTAAGGTCCCAAGCTGTAACTGCAGCAGTACCCTTTTGTGCCAGACTGATCTCATGGAAAGTCGTGTTATAGTCACAAAAAAATTATAAATTTATTTGTGTCCATGGCACGAAATTCAGCTTTTTTGTGCCTTGAGCACGAATGTCTTTGGCGTGTCACTCTATTTTTTTTATTGTTTTTCGTATTCGTTGCACAACTTTTCTTTTTCTTTTTCTTTTCATTTTATTTATTTATTATTTTCTCTTTTTTTCCCTATTTTCTTTCCGTTGTTGCTTGGGGTTGGAGTTAAAATTAGAGAATAGTTTTAAAAGCAGAAGAAAAATATGTAGAAACAAATGCATAAAAGTACATCCAAACCCCAAATCTTACCCCAAGCGACAATGATTTAAGAATAGGAAAAAAATTAGAAAACAACATAAAATGACACAGAAAAAGAAAGTTGTGCTATGGGCACGAAAAACTATTTATAGACATTTGTGCGAGTGAAACGACAAAGACAAAGGACACAAATAAATGAAGCACATTTTTTGTGACTATAAAACAACTTTACGTGAGATCATGTTGTGTTGTGCATACATTTGGTAACAATATATACTTTTGGGGTACTAAAATGTACCTTTGATTTAATAATATGCTCTCTTTGCTACCAATATGATTCTCTTAAGTACTAATATAAACTTTTCAGGTGCAAAGGTGCCTCAATGACAGCAAAGGACTGTTTTTTTGTGCTGAGCGGGTTGGTGCGTGCTTGGTTATGGAGGATGCAGCAGATAATGGTAATCAGACATGCTTTACTAGGATGACTTGACTGTGCTGGCCCAAAATCTGAATCTGTGCTTTAAAATGATCAAAATACGTGTGTGTAAAATAAGTGTTTTTTGTGCTGTGCAGCATATTCAGAATTCACTTCCTAGACTTTTATTTTTGTCTCCTCACATTCATGGCTTTATATGACCCGTATGTGTGTCCTTACTAAGACATCAGAAATCAGACGACTAAACCATCGCTGTCAAACTAGCAACTGTTGGGCCTAATTACCAGTTCCTAAGTTTTCCCTAGCGTGTGCTCTCATTCCTTAAGACTGTATTAATTACTAATGTAGGCTGGTGATATCAGAGGGCTGGAACGCTCTGTGTCTAATAGCCCGAGTTGTGTTGTAAATCAGACCGGCTGTTCAAAGGGAAGCCATGAGGTCCACCTGTCAGCACGGCAAACTCGCCACAAAACTCCACACTGCAGCGTTGAAGATACGCTAAATCGCAATGAGTTACGATCTTGATTTTTCTAATACGATCACCATATTGTTAAAATGGAAACATTTGTTTAATCTTTTATTTATTTTTTTAATTTTTTATAAAATCTGTCCGGCTGCACATCATCAAATTAGTGAAAAAGTTAAAAATATGTCTTCTTCAATTATAAAATTAAGATATAAAAATATATTTTGAAACAAATATTTCAAGCAAATAGGTGATTTTCACGAAATCCAGATTTAGAAGGTGTCCAGCATCAGATTTTTTAAAAAGCCCTTGAAGCCAATTTTTTTGCACCTATAAGATTAAGGTCTGAACTTACTATAACCATTACTTTTAGAGGATTTAAAACATATTAGAATTATTAAAATATTTTAGATTATCATTATCAAAAATGATCATTACCACAACATGATATTACATTAAATATATGCATTTACAAACTCATGTTTCGGTAATGAGAACTAAAAAGTTGTCTAGGTACCACGACAAACAAAATTTTAACTTTTATCTGGAGAGAAAAAATAAGAACTGCTTACCTGGTAGCCATCTTGAGTGTCACAGTCAATTATGTCCCTTCAAACAATGTTTTTTTTTTTGTAAATGTTAGTTCCTTAAACAATGATTGAAAATTGTTGCGGAGGATGAGAAAATTGGTCTTGGACACATTAATATTCCTTATTATTGTCTCTACATTTAGGGATGATCCCCAAATACCACATGTTTCTTTACCGTAAATGTTTATAGTATAACATGCACTGAAGCTTTTTATTTTTTTGATTTTTTAGCTATAAATATTTCCATGTCAAAGAACCAAAATCCAGTCATAGACACATTGCGGTAATAAACGTTTTTCCCTTAAATGTGGAAAAAACAACAAAAATGGTTTGTTTGATGTCATCTGATATCGTGCGCTAAATAGTACATGAAGAGATGTTTGTAACTGTATGCTTCTTATTGTGATACTCTTACTTTGTATTTATCAAAATGTTTCATGAGTCCTAAGTCTTATTTAGCGAGAATCACCCAAAAAAGCAAGGGCTCTTTAATATATAATCAAAATATATTATAAGTTCTATATGAGGGAGTGAGTTTTATTATTCATTTGAAACTTTGTAACATTAGGGACAGTATAGAAATAGAGAAAGCTCTGCAGTCTTATTTTTATATCCACTTGACTTGGAACGGATGTGAGCGTTTAGTAATTGAAACAACATTCATGCATTACTTTAAAATAAAACATTTCTCAATTTACTGCCAGTAACTGTTTTAATGTGTTTTAGGTGTTGCTTTGTTAAACTTTTGGGCCCATAAAAAAACTTGCTGTACTGTGTGTTGCATTAAATGCACATCATGGGGATAGTAACATACATCACCGTACTTTAAAATTATTATTTGTCACTGCTCATTTAGTTAAAATGATAATAATTTTTTTAGAAAGTAGTTTGTAATCAGGTACACCTAAAACTTTCACTACCAAAGTTAACACGTAGGGGATACATAGATAGCTGTCACCTAATTTAGCAATATCATCGAGAGCAAGAAGCAGATTTTTAATACAACAGGTTGATTACAACAAGTTTAACACTGTAAAAATGAAATGTAATACATTTTTTTTGTGATAAAGTTCTTCTAAACTTAAATTACAACACTATTATATTGAAAATAGGGATGAATAACGATTAATCACGATTAATTATAGCAGAATAAAAGTTTTTGTTTACATCATACATGTGTGTAAACTGTGTATGATAATAATGTACATAAAAAATATGCACACATGCATGTATAATTTTAAGAAAAAAGTTTTTATATAGTAAGTATTTATATTTATATATAATATAAATTATACATAAATATACAAATGTATATACACATGTAAACATTTCTTAAATATATACATGCATGTTTGTGCATTTATCTATACAAAGTTATTATAATGTACAGAGTACACACACACACATATGATGTAAACAAGAACTTTTATTCTGCTACAATTAATTGAGATTAATCGATGCATCCCTAATCGAAAACAAAATCAAACTGAAAAGCGTTCAGGCACAGGTCCATAAAACAAAAGACAAAAATGTTAAACCAGAAGAAAGTTGTGTATAAAAACAGATTTATGTGGTGCTTTAAATGTCATTGAATTCATATTTTATGTATCACAAGTAGTTTGATAGTAGTTTTTATTTGTTTGTTAATTTTTATATTTTTATGTTTCATTAATTGTGTTACATGTTTTACGTTTTAATGTTTACGTTTCACTGATTGCAGGCTCAATTCTGACAGTCTACCTCATAGTAATGGGTCATGTTGTTACAAAAGGTCAGTGTGTGTTCAAAACATTACACAATATTTTTTGGGCAAAAATTATGGTTATGTTTTGGTGGCCAAAACTTTGTTTTTTGACTCTTAGAATGTTGAAATTGGCTTTCAAATGTAAACCCACCTTGGGAAATATGACATCTGGCACATACTGTATAACCTTGTCCTTGTGTGCTAAACTCTGCTTTGCTTGTTCATGCGGTTTGATTTTTATGTCCAGTAAAGAAAGCTAAATTGTGTTGCATTGAATGACCTAAGAGGGGCGCTGAAACTTCATCTAGTTTTAAAAAAAACCCACAGGGCTGTGAAATGAATTTCTTCTGTGCATGTATGTTTATAAACTATTTTATGCAATTATAAAGCTTTTCTTTTTTTTTGCATCATGAAATCCAGAGAGTTTTTGTATAAAAGTAAAATTTTCATATGCATTTTAAATTTTCAACTATTAAATAATTATTAATTCATGGTCAGGTTTTTATGTAAGTTTCAGAAAATGGCAGGTATCTACTTCTATACTGTGTCCACTAAACAGACAATTGAGTAATGTATAACTATTTATTGATTAAAATGTTTAATGTTATTTGGAGTCTTTTAGGACTATATAAAGCGTGAGGTTTAAACTAATATTCAAATCCACGCTGGATATCAAAATCAAGACCCTGGATGTGGTAAATGTTACTTGTAGCCAAATTATACCCTTGGATGAATGTTTTTTAATAGTCTCTCCAAATCCTTAGCAAGCAGGTAACTTTTTCTGCATGAGCACAGTTCGTAGGTACAGAGGAAAGCGATTTCCTGGGATAAGCTGGATAAACGCAGGGAGCATATGGTTTTACAATGATCACATTTTACAAATGTAAAGTTGAGCTGTCACATGTTTGACAGTGGGGCGGTCGCAGTTCAGTGGAGTGGACCTGTAGCCCTCAGCCAACTCGCATTGAATGAAAATGGACGGGGTTTGAGTTTTATTGCCCTGCATTAATGGGCTCCATGTCTTTGGAGTAAGGAGACTTTCAAGCCATGAGTTATGTAAATATAAGCAGCTCACTCCTGCCTTTTGAAGTCCTGCTTTGTATAAATTGAGCCAATTTCTTTATCTTGGAAATGTTTAAACAGCTGTTAGTCTTGGTAAGGGATGTTCCTGAGATTGCTCGCTCCTCGCTCGCTACTTCCTCTTTGCTTTCTGTTTCTTTTTTCGACCTCTCCAGGAACTATTAAAGGAGATTACAGATGCTTGTCTGACCTTCACTCCATAACTCTGTTTGTACATTTGCTAAGCTTCAATGAGACACTTTGATCTTTTCCTATTTGGAGTGCCGTAAAATATGCTGTTTAAAGGCTCTTGGTCACTTTCTGTTTGAGAGAAAGATTTAATGTTGAATGTTTTGTCCCTCCAGCTATTTTCAGACCCTGGCTCCCATGTTTTGTTTATGTACGCTTATAGTGACAGTACAACAGCCCCGCCTCCAAACCTCAGGCCCCCTTTCATCCGCTTACCTTACAGATCCTGTATGTGTTATGGTATTTCAGTATAATGATTATGGTTTGCATGCTATATGCTAATATTTTGTCTGTGTTAAACATCTCTGGCACAGTCAGTGCATTTCATAGCGATCGGTGAGGTATTTAAAAATCCTTTATGTCTTGTTGTGAAGGTTTAACAGAAGAGAAGATCAGAAGTTATTGAAATATTTTTTAATTTCTTTTTTTAAAGATCCTTATGCCATTACAGTACACATCAACTAATCATTTTTGGCACACATTACACAGAAACATTTTATGTACTGACAGGTTGTGAACCAATAATGGAAAAAAAACATAAACATAAAATATTATTACTTGAATACATTTTTTGAATTGAATATTGTTCATATTCTCTGAAATATTGTTATTTGAAATACTGAAATAATATACTGAAATAATCTAAAAGAATATTCTCTGAAACATTTTTTTATTGTTGAAAGCCATTTTAATGAAATATTTTTAAATCTTTCTAAAGTATCAGGTGGTAAGTCAAAAGCAGCCTTCTACTAGACAGTTTAAAGATATTATTTTCATTTGTTTTGTGTTGCATTTTGTTTTGCTGTTTTTTGTTTGTGTTTGTTTTGCTGTTTTTTGTTTTGCTGTTTTTGTGTTTTGTTGTGTTATGTTGTGCTTTGCTGTGTTTTGCCTTTTTTGTTTTGTGTTTTGCTTTGTTTTGCTGTTTTTTGATTGTGTTTTGTTTTGCTGTGTTATGTTATGTTGTGCTTTTGCTGTTGTTTGTTTTGTGTTGTGTTTTGCTATTTTTTGTTTTGCTTTGTTTTGCTGTTTTTTGTTTTGTGTTTAAAGTTTCAAGATTTGTGTTGTGTTTGTTTTGAGTTTTGTGCTTTATGTTTTGTTCTTTGTGTTTTGATTTGCTATGTTTTGACGTTTTTTTGATTTGTTTTGTGTTTAAAGTTTCAAGATATTATGTTCAGTTGATTTGTGTTGTGTGTCTTGTTTTGTTTTGTTTTGTGTTTTGTTCTTTGTGTTTTGATTTGCTGTGTTTAGTTTTTTGTTTTGCATGGTTTTGCTGTTCTTTGTTTTGTTGTGCTATTTTTTGTTTTGCTTAGTTTTGCTGTTTTTTGTTTGGTTTTGTGTTTAAAGTTTCAAGATTTGTGTTGTGTTTGTTTTGAGTTTTGTGCTTTGTTTTGTTCTTTGTGTTTTGGATGTGTTTTGCTGTGTTATGTTGTGCTTTGCTGTGTTTTGTTTTGTGTTTTGGTTTGTTTTGCTGTTTTTTGATTGTGTTTTGTTTTGCTGTGTTATGTTATGTTGTGCTTTTGCTGTTGTTTGTTTTGTGTTGTGTTTTGCTATTTTTTGTTTTGCTTTGTTTTGCTGTTTTTTGTTTTGTGTTTAAAGTTTCAAAATTTGTGTTGTGTTTGTTTTGAGTTTTGTGCTTTATGTTTTGTTCTTTGTGTTTTGATTTGCTATGTTTTGACGTTTTTTTGATTTGTTTTGTGTTTAAAGTTTCAAGATATTATGTTCAGTTGATTTGTATTGTGTGTCTTGTTTTGTTTTGTGTTTTGTGTTTTGTTCTTTGTGTTTTGATTTGCTGTGTTTTGTTTTTTGTTTTGCATGGTTTTGCTGTTTTTTGTTTTGTTGTGCTATTTTTTGTTTTGCTTAGTTTTGCTGTTTTTTGTTTGGTTTTGTGTTTAAAGTTTCAAGATTTGTGTTGTGTTTGTTTTGAGTTTTGTACTTTGTTTTGTTCTTTGTGTTTTGATTTGCTGTGTTTTGCTGTTTTTTATTTGTTTTTTATTTGTTTTGTGTTTTAAGATATTATGTTAAGCTGATTTGTGTTGTGTGTCTTGTTTTGTTTTGAGCTTTGTGCTTTGTTCTTTGTATTTTGATTTGCGGTGTTTTGCTGTTTTGTGTGTCTTGTTTTGAGTTTTGATTGGTTTGTGTTTAGTTTTGTTTTTACTTATTTGTTGTAAAACATTTTACCAAAAGACTGCAGTTGAACATGAGCCGGTTGGCTAACACTGGCACATTTACAGTAAATCTGATAAATTTGTGTTTTCCTTATATATAATGTAAAATATGTATCAATTCTTTAATTCATTTTAAACATTTAAACCAACTAGTGTCAATGTGTCTTTACCTTGTTAATACAGATGCATGTTATTAAATTTTAGCTGAAAGTTTTACTCATATTAGCCAGTAGAGCAAGAGTCATAAGTCTAGTTTATTTATAATTGAATAAATAGTGCTATGGTTTCCCTATTGTAACTTTTAAACTCTTTAAAACCTTTCCGATTCACAGAATAGTGCATATTAAGCATTTCTAATTAGTGGAAAGAGACATGTAACCACCTTAAACTAATGCAAACACTTCAAACAGTAGTACTACATTGCAATTCAAAGGAAACGACTGCGGGTGACCTTGGGCAGCAATTTCCATCTTAATGAAGCAACCGTTGCTAAATTGAATTTCACATATGGTGAAATGTACTTGAGATGTTCTTGCTTTCTCTTTGTGCTTTTTGGATCCTTCATGACTTTAATAATCAGTGTGGTTACCACATTTGCCTAAGTTAGTTGACATTATCAGATTATACTCTCTTGATCAGAGCCACATGCTGAGGCTCATTGATTATATCTCGGCCTGGATGTGCCATTCACTAAATAGAGCTCTAAATGCATTTCCTGTTGGGCTTAGTGAAGGGGATCGCCACAGCACACTAACACACCGCATACTAAAATGGCCTTCAGTGTTAAACTACCCTTGTTGTAATAAAGTACATATTGCAAGTTGTATTGATTAGACTTGGGGTACACATACCTCAGGCGGTGGGCAAGCAGGTAGCTATACAGAAATATGACTTACAGAAATTAAAATATTAGGGATTTTAAAGGATCAATATTAAAAGCAATCTAACAATAATAATTTTAACAGAATCATCAGCTTAAGTCATTTTAGAAAATCCTGGCTACAATAAGTTTACACTTTGGCTTTTTATTAAAAAAAATCAGACCGCTCCAGAGTTTGTTTGAAAGTGTACTTGTTTGGCCCACTTTTGGTGCACATCTGAGTTCGCTGCATTCTCACCTGCCCAAACAAACCGTACCTAGTGAGCTATCGAACTCTGGTACGATTCAACCAAACTAAATAAGGCAAGTGAGAAAGCATTCCTAGAAAGCGTACTGCTCCAGTGACAGCCAGGGATCATTTAAAAAAAATTCTGACAATGTACATTTCTTTAATTATAATGTTTAAGGATTCACTGAATGTTCGGAAACCCCACATTTTTAGAACAAATAAAATCCTACATTCACAAACTGTCTGTAGCAGGCAAGTATTTCGACAAGATGCGCAATGCACAAATGTTACATGATGCACGAAACACACATTTTGACATGGCAATCCACGCAAATAACAATGGTTTGACGAGTTTCGCATTTGTGCCATCTCAGAAAAGAAGTCAAGAGCCGCTACTGTTGCAAGTTTCTTAAGGTGGATTAATGAATAGTGCATTTACATTTTGTGCGGGAATAGAAGATTGGATTAATATCCGTTTAGTCAAGACACATTTATGTGAAAGAATGCAAATGGAACAGTTTTACCAACTTAGATCGCCCTCCGATAAAAAATAAAACGCATGAAGTGACCAGGTGTAAAAGGTCCTACAATTTCTGCTGGTGCTGGATCCTTAAAAAAAGTCCATTGTTAAATAACGTGAAATAAATATAGTAAAAAGCCCATTCTTTTAACACAAATTATGACCAAAAATATGGAAAATAAAAAAAGAAACACACATCAATGTTTGGTATTCATCCTTCGGCTAAGTGTTTCGTTATATTCGGGTTGGGACATTATATTTTCATTTCAGTGCATCCCTTAGGCTATCCATTTTAATTCGTTTTAATGATAATGAAGGGATATTTGAGCTGATAGAGCTGCGGGAGTCCAAGTCAAAAAAGCTTATTGAACACTGGATTATGTTATTGACCCTATAACATTATAATGAGTATCATATTTCTTTGGGTAACAAGTAAATAAAAGTAACACATGTGTCATAAACTCAGAATCTCAGCAAATGAATCGTCGCATGCTTTGTCTGCATCTTGCTGTTAGCTTTTACAGAGTCACTTTTCCATCTGGCCAACTTGACCACTTACTGTGCATGAGTGTAGATCTGGTAAACATACAGTACAGTAAGTTTTACAGACCATCACTATCTGTGAATCACTAAAGGAACAACATGGAATTCGAGAGAGGTTTCTTGTCCCAACAGCATCTGTATTTAACAATGAATGATTTCATTGTTGTCTGCAGGGAATAGATTTTTATCTGCTGCTCCTCTACACTTTTTTAAATTTGGATGGGAGTAATGTAGCAGTGATAGTTTGGTGTATTTTAAGGGGTCACATGATCGTGTTTCCCAGTGGGCAGTCACAGTTACTGTGTAGCAGATGTTAAGAATCAGAACTTGGTACCCAAACTTAAAACTGAAATTGAACTAGGTGTACTGAATGTAATTGTGTAGGAAAGACCGAAAAATAAGTGGCATCTAAACCAGAGTTTTGTTTCGAACTAGCATTGCTTTTTTAGCTATTGGTCTCAATAACACAATCTCTTGGCAATTTGTACGTATTTTATGAGGTGGCGAATGCGTATGAATTCGGATGACCAAATTGGCAGGCTTTTGTATGATTTGCAAAAAGAAAAATTCTTGGCTGAAGACAATCAAATGACATACTCAGCCGTTATTATTTTCATTTTTAATTTTCCTAATTATTTTGACAATTTTCTCACCATACATTTTCAGAATGTCCTTTTCACTATATTTATTTCACATTATTTAACAATGAAATATTTTTAACATTTTAGCCATCATTATAGGGTCTTTTTATACCTGGTCACTTCGCTTATATAGCACTTCATGTTGAGGAGCAGCAGATGTGCGCCTGCATGCACGGTCAAGCGCGAGCAAAGGGCGAGAGAGAAGGCCACAAGATTGACAGGAGATGACAGAGGAAAAAGCGCTCAAAAAAGCGATCTAACAAAAAGCTTAAACATTTAATCTCTGGTTTAATATAAGTGTGTTTGTCATTGTAGGACTTTAATGGTTCTAGGAAGTTTTTATTACATACTGCTGATGGTCTTCGTTGTACTATGACATGAGATGAAGAGCTAAAGTCTCTCTTCTCTGTGCTTGTGCATTCAGCGGACAAATACCCGGGGTCACTACTGCCGTGTCTCTCTCATACCGTGGGTTCACACCAGCCGCGTTTGAGGCGTTAAAAACCGTGTCTAGTTTGCCGCATGAACATTTTGATTTTACTTGCTTCATTCGTGAACGAAAGCCGCGCGTGAAATTCCAGCTATCGAGACTTTCACGCGGAAATTTGTGTCATGGGAGGGGCTTTTGCGACTTCCTCTCGCTTTCTGTAATCACGTCACTACTAGAGGAAGCTCTTGATTGGTTAACGCGGCACGTTTTTCCGCCAAAGTTCAAATTTTTTAACTTGCGCGTTTTCCGCGGCAAGGCTCGACTGGTTTATTTAATGTTGTCATTCAAAGACATCATTGTTCGGTAAAATGTATTCTGCTCTTTCACTTGTTCAGCCGAACACTGAAAATGTGTTTTTTGCTATTTTCGGCTATTTTCGAATAATTTCCGTTGTTGAACATTCGGTGCATCCCTAGGGGCCCTATTTTAACAATCTGAAATGCAAGTGCGAAGCGCAACGCGCAAGTGAGTTTGTGGGCGGATCTTGGGCGCTGTTGCTATTTTCCCGGCGTGAGAAATAACTCTTGCGCCGGGCGCAAATCAATAAGGGGTTGGTCTGAAGTAGGTTCATTATTCATAGGTGTGGTTTGGGCGTAACGTCAAATAAACCAATCAGAACACTATCCAACATTCCCTTTAAACGATAGGGCGCAAGTTCCATGGTGGGTTGCTATTATTATGACGGATTTACCAGGCGTACGCCAGGAGCGGTTTACAGCCGAGGAGACCGACGTTCTTGTAAGAGCAGTCAAAGACAGAGAAGTTGTTTTGTATGGGGATGGGAGAAACCCGCCCAAATCACCGTAGGTTAAACAGACGTGAGAGGAAATAGCCACAGTCTCATCAGTTTGCACCCCCATCGTTGCGCCAGCATAAATCGGGCACGCCGTGTAACGGGAGGTGGATCTGCCTCTACACAGACGCCAGCAGAGGACATCGCTGCGTCCACCCTCACCGCTGAAAGGGTTTGGGGGCTTTGAAATCGGACCCAAGAAACGCAAGCAAGGTCCAACCCCAAAGTACTCTTACAAATCAAGTTCATATACTTTAAGGTTTCTTATGAAAACATTTTAATTATTATTTACATAAAATAAACGCAATACAGCCACACATCAAACTTATGAAAATATTTTAATCGTTATTTGCATGAGAATTTTTTAACGCAGCCACACAATAAATAAAAACTATCACCACAATGCTCACCACTATGATTCCCCTTATCTCGTGTATTAATATTTTTAAGTGTAACAATTTATGATTTGCAAAAATAACTGTTGCATCTGTGTAGATTATATGCAAAGTGTGTGCGCGTTGTGTACGCTATACATTATGGTCAAGCATGCGCCCTTAAAATAGCATAATGAACAACGCGCAACGCGCCACTGACTTTAAACTTTTTTTTTCTGGTCAGTGGCGCAATTGCTTTTTGAAACTGCAAAATAGCATCAGGGATGGTTTGCGCCGCAACACGCCTATTTTTTTTGGCTGAACCGCCCATGGAGCGCAAGTTCATTCCCTAGTTTGCCGACGTGCGTCTGTGGAGGGAAAAACCCGCTGTGCGCCGGTGCAAAATACGAATGATACATGCGTCACTGACAAAGTCAATTGCGCTGGGTGCAAGATAGGGCCCTAGGTGTCATTATTATTTTGTATGATTCACCATTCATATCTGAATATCCACATCATCACATTAACTATGGAGAGTTTGCTAGTAATGTTTGACTATTAGAAATTGTCCACATAAAATTAACACTATGTCTATAGTTTAATTTAAAACCTACAATAATTCTTTAGTGAATGGGTTGGTTGGAAAGTTCGAGGACAAAAGATCAGATGAAAAAACATTACAGCAGGATGGGAAAAATATTGAATGACGGCGCATCAAAAATGGGCATAGCATAGGCCGGTCAACAACACAAAAATACTCAGCATAAATCCCTCAACAATGTAGACTGCACATGTAACAGTCCATGCAACACTAGCTCAACCAAACAATGCCAAAGCACCATACTGTAGAAAACAGTAGCACGTAAAGTCAATGATTACAATGAAATTCATTACATATGTAAAAGAAAACACACTATAAGCACACAACGCAACATGTGACCCTGGACCACAAAACCAGTCGTACACTGCAAAAATAAAATTTCAAGAATTTTTTTGGGTATTTTTGTCTTGTTTTCAGTAAAAATATCTACAAATTCTTAAATTAAGATGCTTTTTCTTGATGAGCAAAATGACCTAAGGAAATAAGTCTAGTTTTTAGACCAAAAATACCAAACGTAAGTGATTTTGTAAGTGATTTTGTGCATAAAACAAGCAAAAAAAATCTGCCAATGGGGTAAGCAAAAAAATTTTGAAATGTTTTTTTATTCACTAAATTCAAGAAAAATTTAAGAAAAAATGTATTACCCCATTGGCAGATTTTTTTTGCTTGTTTAATGCACAAAATCACTTAAATTTGATATTTTTGGTCTATAAACTAGACTTATTTTCTAGGGCATTTTGCTCATCAAGAACTAGCATCTTAATTTAAGAATTTTTAAATTTTTTTACTTAAAACAAGACACAAATAATAATAATTTTTTTCTTGAAAATCTGACTTTCTTACTTAGTAATTGTTGTCTTGTTTTCAGTAGAAATATCAAAAAATTCTTAAATCAAGATATATTTTCTTGATGAGCAAAATGACCTAAGAAAATTAGTCTAGTTTTTAGACAAAAATATACAATTTAAGTGAATTTGTGATTAAAACAAGCAAAAAATATCTGCCAGTGGGTGAGAAAATTTTGCTTAAATTAAGTGTTTAAGAAAAAAGAAATCTTATTTTTAGATTTTTTTTTCTCACTGGCAGATATTTTTTGCTTGTTTTAATCACAAATTCACTTAAAATGTATATTTTTTGTCTAAAAACTAGACTTATTTTCTTAGGTCATTTTGCTCATCAAGAAGCATCTTGATTTAAGGATTTTAGATATTTCTACTGAAAACAAGACAAAAAAACTAAGTCATTTTTGCAGTGTAAGTCTCACAGGTATTGCTTGATTTTTCAGAACATTTTAACCAAATGCTTTCAAAAAGTGGTGGGGACAAAATCAGCCATTTCAAAAAGTGGTGATGACATGTCCCCAGCGTCCCCAGTGTAAATGACACCTATGTGTGTAAGTATTTATTGATATTTTGTTGGGACCACTGTAACATGAATATCATTATGGTTTTGTTAAAAAAAATGAATGAGATTATTTTGTAAATGATATAACAGGCTGTATTCATTATAGCCTACAATTGTCCATTACCTGCATGCTTCTTACTATATATTGGGTTAAGTTGGGAGTGGAGGATGCTGGATTCATTAAGGATTTTCCTTCCTCATCTCTTCTTCTGAAGTACCATTATAGCTTTTCAGTCTGCTTCCTGTGGATTCCTTTCTGTTCTCTCCGTCAGCCGTATAAAAGGTGACTTCACCAATGGATAGTTTGGGCGGAGAGGGTTTTCTGACATGAAGGGTCCTCAGAAGCTGGGCTTTAGGATTTAAGTATGTGTGTGTGTGTGTGTGTGTGTATGTTTGTTCGCCCCTGTGATTGAAGGCAGAAGTCTTAAATGGGTGCTGTGTGATTAACTACAAGGCTGGCATTGCAGTAATAATGAAAACCAGCATAGACTAATGATCTAAACTCTTTAAGCTCTCTCTCTCTCTCTCTCTCTCTCTCTCTCTCTCTCTCTCCATAAACTTGTATAAACACTGCACCATCTCTCTCTTTTTATGTTCGTCATCTCTTTTTGTTTTCATCTTCTCTTTATTTCTTTTAATTCCTCTGCTTTGTTTTGTTGACCTTGTTAGTGTCGTAAATTTGCTTTCATGCAACAAAAGTGCTTTGGACGTGTTTATATGAGAGCTGTGCATGTTTCTTCTCATGGTATGACAACTAAATCAAAACTCAAAATGTTTTATGATGAATATTGTTTTTATTTTTGGTGGTTGCTAGTGAGCAAATTTAAACAAAAAAGTCCTTACTTTCAATACAAAATTTTGCTTTGTAACTCATTATGCACAATTGCAGAATATCATAGAAACTTGTGGTGGGTAATTTTGACTTGGGGCAGTGGGTATCTATTGTAATGACAGCAATATATTTTTTAAAAAGTGTAAAATTATTGTCAATGATTAACAACAACATTAATTTTTATGCATTCATATTTTTTATGCAGTATCAGATAAAAAAAGTTACCTCTCAGGTCCATAAAGGACAAAATGTCCATGTCAAAAAAAGCAATTTTTTTAACCAGCATCAGCTCTAATCACAATGACCAAACATTCATTAATTTTCAGAATTGTAACCCTTCAAATGCTGGTTTGTTTACATAATGCCACTGCTGTTTTTTATGAACAAAAACGACACCTCCTTTGCAGCGGTTGTAGTCTTGTGATATCCAGTACAATATATATTTTTTCATTCAAACTGTTCACACACGCACACACACACGCTCACACACACGCTCACACACACGCTCACACACACACACACACACACACGCATTCTGGTTTCCATGTTTTGTGGGGACATTCCATAGACGTAATGCATTTTATACCATACAAACTGTATATTCTATTCCCCTTACCTGCCCCATTCTCTAACCCCAACCATCACAGAAACCTTTCTACTACTTCACATTTTCAAGAAACATCATTCTGTTTGATTTATAAGCTTGTTTTCTCATGGGGACCTCAAAATGTCCCCACAAGGTCACAAAAATACTGGTACTCCTATCTTTGTGGGGACAATTGGTCACCACAACGTGATAATTACCAGGTACACACACACATACACATAAAATTTTCAGTACAAACATACAAACCACACTCTGACATCCATACCAACACACCCACACAATTATAGCTTCGTAATATATCTAATTGGCTCTATAATATGCATAAGCAGAAAACAACAATAAAGCGATAATTTGCTTTATATGCCCAACCTAAAAAAATGGCACCATCTGGTAAAAATATTAAAAAATTTAATTTTGAAGCCTTGCCAACAGAATGAAAGCCTGTAAACAAAGATTGCATCATTTTATAGTTGAATGGCACTGGGATTAAAAATTGCAGTTTTAATGGGTTTTAATGGGGACATTTTTGTCCAAAAGGTCCTGAGAGGAAGTATTTTGGGTACCTAGTAGAAAATAGATTTTTTAAAGGAAATGAAGGTGAAATATAAAAATTCCAATAAAAATGCACACCTGTGGCAAATTTTATGCAGTTAGCATTAACGCAGGCAAAGTTATCAAAAAACAAAACTGAAAAGGACAAAAATATCCTCAAGGATGCACAAGGGTTAAGAGCTGTTAGAGAAAGACAGGTCTAGAAGCACTCAGGTGTCTACACAAAACCACAAATGTGTCTCAACCACTGATATCTGTAGACCATGCATAGTTATTGCCTTATCAGTTTAACTTTTAACAATAACTTTTTAAACATTTTATTTATGTATTTAAGATGCAATTTTCTTCAGCTCAAGAGCAGCTTAAATATCAAATATAGCATCTACTGTAACTGGAGCTGAATGTTGAATGCAACATCAAACGTCAGGTTCTTGCATTTCTTATGCACCACAGCTATAATGCCTGATTTGAGATCTGCTTGACAGGGACAATCCTTCATCATTGCATGGATCATTAATGTTTTCACAAATATAGTAAAACATCCCAAAAATTGATTAGAATGTTTTTTTGGTTTAAATTGAAAAATGTCACTGCTTTGTGTGATGGTTAGATTTAGGAGTAGCAGTAGTGTATACAGTAGTAAATATCATTATCTTATTATGAAATAATTGAGAGGTCATCATAGATAAAACTTCTATGGACTGTGTGTGTGTTTTCTTTCTCGTCCAGACGATCATCGCTGTGTAGTGATAACTCTGTTCCGGATGATCCCAGCCAGTCGGATGTTTAGTAATCAGAGCTTTGACATGCTGACTTCCTGCTCACACATCAGGCTCTGTGTAACACTTCCAGGAGCGATCCCCAGGCAGCTGTGGAACATGCTGGAATGCATGCACCCCGCCACCCCAACCTTGCTTGAGCTCGGCCTGAGGTTACAGCGAGACCCATCGGGCCCCGGGCCAGCACATCTGGAAGTGTGCTAAAGTCTGGGCCATTCATGATGTGCAGTGCAGATCACCGTCACGTCCTTCTATGTGCTCATCTTCAGTGAGTTTACCAGAAGCACCAAAAATGATCTTCATATATGTTGCTATTGGAGTATTTGTGTCTTATCTGTGGTTGTCAGAGTCATTTGAATCTTGTTGGATAACAAGCACCCAATGCACCCATCCTTTTAATGCAAGTCCATCATTTCAATTCACAGTAATTTCTTCCTTTTCAAGATTCTTAGTTTAAGTGTGTGTACCTATGTATGGTAAACGGCATGTAAGGAATACCTTCAAATTGTGCAAATATTTCTAAAAATTTTAGTGTTTAAGAAAAATGTTCAAGATTTTTTTGCTTACCCCATTGGCAGATTTTTTTGCTTGTTTTATGCACAAAATCACTTAAAGTCGCCATGAAACGGAAGTAGCGATTGCCTTATTTTCCCCGTGGTGACGTATATCCGAATGAAACGGCTTTTGAGATGAAATAAGGCAGGGCTGGATTTGAATTTGTCCATCGAGATCTGATTGGATCGTTTGAAGTTGGGTCGTGTTGCTAATTGCTAATCACTGCGATCTTCTCCCGGACCCCGCCCACCTGCCATACTTTTGACCGGAAGTGAAGAGAGATCGTTTTGAGGAGGGGAGGAGATTTGCATTTTTGATTAAAGATTATGAGCACACACGAATTTGTAAAAAATAATGAAGCTCACAGATAAGTCATTTGTTAATAATACCACACTATTAAAAATACATATATAGTTTTTCATTTCAATTTCATTGCGACTTTAAAATTAATATTTTTGGTCTAAAACTAGACTTATTTTCTTGGGTCGTTTTGCACAAAAAAGAAAAAGCATCTTAACTTAAGAATTTTTAAATATTTTTACTGAAAACAAGACAAAAATACTAAGAATTTTTTTTCTTGAAAATCATTTTTTGCATTGTAAATAAAGCCCAGAGATCTGCTCATCACTAAATATATCTGTGCATCATGCAATATCACAGCAGTGTCTCATTGGGAATGACAGGAAACCAATAGGAACATTTAAGTAATTCTTCCTGCTGTTGTTTATTTATTTTATCACATGTAAAGCACTAAATGCCACAGTCTGTGCAGGCCCGAAGCCCCACCTGTATACATGAGTGTGTGTGTGGCCTAATGCATGTGTGTGTATAAGCCTGTGATGACTATTAGACGGGGTTGAATAAACACATGAGGTGAGCTTGTCGCCACTGCCTACATTCTCACCAGCACTGTTTGTGCTTTGATTTCATAAATGCACAAATGACACATTGATAAGAATACAGTATAGAGTTGTTAAAAAGAGATAAAAGAAGTTGAATTGTTGTGAGATATGCATTGTGATGAATCAGACAAAGTTGGCTTGGGGATTTTATACTGACAATGCTTGTTTTTTTTGTCTGTGCATCGGTGTCTGTAACTTGTTGAACTATGCCAGAGATAAGAGATGCAAACCATAAACAGTTTACAAGTCTATACAATTTTTTTACAGTGCAGGAAAATTGAGTCACACTGCAAAACCCTCTAAGTGCATCTGACCTTTTTTAATGGATTCTGCCAACAAAGCTGTATTTCAGAATGGGGATTTGGAATTTGAAGAGAAGTTATTTGATGAACTTATAATATGTGCAGAGAGCATTTGGTTAGTATCTCATTTTATACCGGAGGTGGTGCTTTTGCATCTGATCTTCTCATATTCTTTTTCTCTGTTTCTCAGCGTCTGAAACTATTTGCTTCTCCCACACTGTAATAAATTCAGCATTTTTGTCAAATCAACATATAGTTTTTTGTTAGTTTAAGGCCTTGTCCACACGGACTAGGGATGGGCATTTGATTAAATTTTTTTAGTCGATTGTCGGGAGAATTAACGATCGACTATCGATTAATCATTAATATTTTTATAATAAAAAATAATAAGTTAACTTTTATAATTCAAAAATGTTGAATACAAAAATACAGCGTGTTT
Organism: Paramisgurnus dabryanus; assembly: GCF_030506205.2. Classification (NCBI taxonomy): domain Eukaryota; kingdom Metazoa; phylum Chordata; class Actinopteri; order Cypriniformes; family Cobitidae; genus Paramisgurnus; species Paramisgurnus dabryanus. The sequence continues at coordinate 39,665,643 of NC_133341.1, read as the reverse complement.
TCCTCCATGAGACCTTTATTACAAGATCAACTTGTGGCAAACAGTTAAACTACATTTAGTTAGACAAACGGAACATGTATGCGCTTGAATATGCGGTGCTCTAAAGCAGCGGAACCTGCAGCTGCGAGCCGCATTCTTAATCAGAGACCTCATTTGTTTCAAAAAATCATGACCTCTTCATGATTATTTTTTGAAATCAAAACGGAAGGTCACAGATAACGGGGAATGGCATCAAATATTGCACCCTGGTGGTAAAATGTTGAATTGCTGCCACACAGTGAAATTCATTTAATTGCTTCAAGACACACGCTACGCTAGGCAATGCAACCTGCATTAGATAAAAAAAGGATTCGATTAATCAATAACAAATTAACGTCATCGACTAAATTCTTAACGATCAATTATCGATCATCGATTAATCATGCCCATCCCTAACACGGACACAGGTATTTTTATAACCATGACTTTTTTACGCAGTTCGGTCATTCGTCAACACGGAAACGCAGTATGAAGTCACTGAAACCATTTTTTAAAACCCCTGCCAGGGTGTCTATTTTAAGAAACGCCAGTTGCGGTGTTGTCGTTTAGACAGTAAAACCAAGGTTTTTGCCTTGACATAAGTTTTTTAGGCTTCTGATTTGCCAAGGTGGCTTTCCGATTTGAGTTATATCACCGCCTGTTGGTGTGGCATGCTCTTGACAGCGCATGATCACATGTTTTTGCGTGTTCATGTTGGTGGAGATTTCTTTTAAACCGAGCATGTGTGGAGGGGATTTTTTTTAAACTGCAGGTTTAGGAAAACTTTGTTTATAAAAATACCCGTGTCCGTGTGGACTAGGCCTAACTTAACATGTTGCTGTATTGCTCAGTGGTAGGGCATTATGTTTGCAGCGCAAAAGATCATGGGTTCGAACCCAGGGAACACACATACTGATAAAAAATATATATATAGCTTGTAATGCACTTTAAGTCGCTTTGGATAAAAGCGTATGCCATATGCATAAATATAACATTAAACAATTTCATTAAACAAAGCTATGTCAACTTATCACAGGTCAAAACTTAAAATAGTAAGTTGAATTGACTTTTTACAGTGCAGTTTAACCCTCATGTTTAAAATGTTAAAAATAATTGAATATTTTTCATTTGATAGAATAAAAACTGAAAGAATTCCAAGTTACAGTTTCTGTTTTATAACAAATTAAATATGTTGTTTAGAAATGTAATTTAATATTTTAGATTCAATTCAATTTATTTTAATTGTCTTATTTTCAGTTAAAATATCAGTAAATTAAAATATATTAACTTGATAAGCAAATTTGCTTAAAACTTGTTTTCATTAAATATCTTGAATATCAACCCCAACATTATTTTTTGTATTTTAATACAATGAGTTCGCGTGGTTTATGGTTAAAACACATTTTTTTCCACATACTGTAAATTTTTGTAGCTCCAGATATCTCTTGTCTTCCTCAAACGCTCTGATTTTGTACAAAGCTGTGTCCCTGATTGGCCATCTAATCTGTATGTTGTGATTGGCCTGAATTCCTTCTGACATCAGCAAGAAATGTGAAGCTCCTTACCATGTTTAAAAGATTTGGTTGCTAACAGTAGTTGGCTGTGAGTCAAAGCGGGAGGAATTAAAATAACGTTGGTCTTGTCTACGTCACCAATCCGAGGAAGTAAACTGTTGCCTACAATCCATGTGTTTGTTGTAGTCAAAGAAAAGAAATTTACGTTGGAGACGATAACTCGCGTCATTGTTTACTTTGGGGTTTGTACCTTTTACATATCGTTAACAAGTACTAATACACACTTACACACCAAAGGAAATGTAAAATCGTGAATTGTATTTAAACTTAAACATGGAAAAAGTCAGATTTTCATGATATGTCCCCTTTAAATAAAAATCTCAATCAAATAAAAAAAGTTAGCATATGAATATTAATTACCCGCGTTCAGTTTTTTGGACTCAGGGTCTTGCTTTTAATATCATGATTAAAGTAGGGTCCTCTATTAAGTTGAAACGAACAAAATATCAACCTGTCAACAGTTGAGCTATTTATTAAAGGGCCTTGGGTTCCTAACAAGAACATTAAGGCTATATTATGATCATTAATAACCCTCATACCACGCTTCATTCAAAGAAAGTTTAGCCTAAGAAATGCTGCTTCTTTCTTACATTACAGCCACAGAGAGCCGTCGTCATTGATGTTCAGTCTATCTTTCTTTCACACTGATCTGGAAGAGTATCATTCCTGTGAATGGTTAATTTGAACTTCAGATGTTTATGGAAAGAGTTGTTGGTGGTTTTGGACTGTTATGAATGAGAACGAAGGGAATATTACTTCAAGCATGATGTCACTATGTGGCAACCAAGAAAGATTCAGGTCTGCTGAACTTTTCCAAACCATTGGAAAAATCTTTTTTGTTTTCATTTTCATTTCCGTTTATTCCCCTCATATTCTTTTAGTAGATTCTGCAGTATTGTAAATACTTCAACACATTTAATTTCAAATTTGACAATATAGGCTTCATAAATTCTATAAAATAGTACATTTGAATCATGTATTTCATAAGTTCTTCGGTCCAAAACCAACATTAAATTCCTGCTTACTGCTTGCTGTTTCTGTCGCCGTGAATACTCATGCTGGCCTGCGCTTGTATCATATTATTCTTTATTGAAAACAGGCAGCTGCAGGTATTTGTAAGGTACATTTAAAAAGTAGGCTTACTATTAGTAATTTATGGATTCAATGAACTCCCTAAAATTGCCTTTATCTGACCCTCATCCGAAAAGTGCTGGTAATCTCATTCGGTTTCCCAAAAGCCTCGGCCCGGCTCCAGGCGAAGAGCAGTTTTATGGCATCTCCTTGAATCTTGAGACACGATTTTTTCCATCCTCAGCAGGCCAGCGGGGGAGTTTATTATTTAAAGAGTGTTCTCCTCCACATCAAGCGTACTCTAACTCTCTTATCTGCCCCATATCTGTTTCGCTTTGATATAAGAATGTAATTTTAGGAAATTGGGAGAGAAAAGGAAGCAGCGTGTTGCACTTTGTGAACCCCATACTTCCTGTGTTGAACTTGGAGTGTTTGATTAGCATCTCCAGCTGGTGTGGATGAAGCTAATGCTAATGCTAACAGTAGTTATATCCCAAATGACGGATGTACACTATGCACCATGTTCTCTGCCATCTAGTGTATGAGATTAAGAATGGGTAGTGACGTCCGCGTCAACATGCAGTTACACATGCAGACAGCGAGTAAACAGTATCAGCACGTGTAACCCACAGTAGAAGTAAAGCAGCCAGAGAAAAAGCAGCTTGGCCTTTAAACCCATAGACATTATATATGTAAACGCCTCATAGACTGACTCTGCCTATTGGAGCTGACGTATCAGTGCGGCCGCCATCTTGAATGGGTCCCCAATGCGTCCCCCCTGAATTTATTTCTACTGAGGAAGGTGTATCCCCAACTACCAGAGTTTCCCGCAGCATATTTCAGTTAAGGCGGCCCGCCTATGCTTGGAAACCCTACTGCCTTAACTAGCTCGTCCCAAAAAATAAAATAAATTGCTGCACAAAAGGCCGTCAAGTGCATCTCGGAGAATAGCGCGTACGCGCATCACACCGCATGTTCGGGCGCGCGCCACACGGCCGAAATGAGTAAGTTAGCTGGTGATTTTGTAGTTTGAGCAACCTGCTAAGGTTTCACGTGCCTGTTGATTAAATATTATTGTTGAGCGCTCTTGCTCACTTTATTTATGTGCATTATTTACATGCTACAGTAGTTACACTCCTTTAACCCTTGTATTGTGTTCGATTTTTGTGACGATTTTGATGGAGCGGGTCAAATTGACCCGCATTGGATTCAATGCAATTCCTTACATATTACATTGTGAAAAACAAGAAGGACTTAGGTATAATCAGAACCATTTTAGTATCAGTCTTTGTCACACATTATAAACACTAAAAATTAAAAAGTAAGATTTAAAAAATGCATTTAACCACAATTTTTAACATGTTTGTTTTAACAAATGTTGCACAAAAACTGTTGCAACATTTAACATTTTAAATTTTAATTCAACATGTTTTTTTTAACATACCTATGTTTAATACATCCTAAATGAACTATTTAATATTGCTGTGAAATGAATTTAAGCTTTTCTTTTTCTAAACAGGCTCATCTTTTGTTCTTGAGGCTCATTGTACAAATTCAAGAAATCACTGTTTACATGATGTGCACACATCAAGCATGTGCTTTCTGACCTCTTGCATTTTACACAAATGATGCTTATTTTGGTGGGGCACAGCTGGCATCACCTGTATTCACATCTGGATTTACTGTGGGTCTGAATTCATCTGCTTTACATAGTATTTCATATACATTGAAAATAGAAATTATAGTTCACATTTAATTTTCTGTGTCTGAGGAAGTCTTTATCAGTACTGAAAATAAAAAGCTCACTTTTCCCTTTCCAGGGTAGTAAAACACCAAAATATATGTATTTAATTTGTGTCTATACAGTTTCCTTGGAACAAACAAATATGGGTCAAATTGACCCGCGAACATCAAAATCGTACCAAAAATCATTATTTGTGCTAACAAAACCCCACTTCAAAACACATCAGTGTATCCTAACTTTGCATGCATGTTCATGACCCTAAATGAGAAAAAGTGACAAAATTTCTGGAAGAAAACTGAAAGTTAAGTAGTATTTCATATACACTGTAAACAAAAATGATAGCTCACTTTTACCATCTGTGTCTGTAAAAGTCTTTTTCAGTACTCAAAATAGTGAGGAGAAGCATTTTTACCCCCATTTCAGGATAGTAAAACACCAATATAACAACAAACACTAAAAATATATATTTAATTTAGGTCTATGCAGTTGCTTTGGAGCAAAACAAAATGCGGGTCAAATTGACCCGCGAACCTCAAAATCGTTACAAAATTATTTTGGTACAATTCAAAAAATATCAGCATGTCTAAACTTTGCATGCATGTTCATGGCCAAAAAATTTCAAGAATAAAATCACAGGTTAACTGGTTTATCCGACAGCTTAAACATCAAAACGGGTCAAATTGACCCGGAACAAGATAATGTAATTAATAGTGGGAAATAATCAGTTTTTACAATCATCGTTCGCCAGACGTTCTACAACATCTGCTTTAGTTTGTGTTTATTAACCCTTTAGTTTCACTTCATCACGCAGCTATTCCCATTGGAGGTATCTGTTAAGAACATTTAAATTCATTAATAATCTAGTATGTGTTCTTTTTTTGTTATAGTTTCTTCAAAATTAAGTTTTATTTGAGTGTTTTAAAAATAAATATTTTATTTATTTATTTTAATAAAATATTTAAATTTCATCATGACGCATACACCCCTCCCCTTTGATTGCCACGCCCTTGGCCCCACCCACCCGCCCAACCCTACCACCTTAACTAACAAATTTTCTGCGGGAAACCCTGCTAGTAATTATCATACAAAAACTTTGAATTGTTTTCGTTTTTTTCACATGATTTGGTTACACGCAAGTAATGTTAGTTACGATGATGTAATATTATAAATAAAAAAAATAACCAAAATTATTGTTCAATCTTACTTGTGAAAGGTAATCCCATGCGATCTGGTATCAATACGCCAAGGACGATTCCTTCTGCGCATGCCCTGGCTCCAAACTCATCTTTTAAATAAATTGACAGCGTTTATGGTCAGACATTTTTGGCTTCAAGTCATTACAATGGAAGGAAGTGACGTCGTCCAAACCCACAAACGAAGAAGAAGAACAGTCCTTCCAGAGAAACGCTGAGTTTTTTTGTAATTGTTGTGGACAAAAATCCTTGATCTTGCGGCACGTTTTCTTAAAAAATGCAATGAAATTACAAGAACTTGCAAAAACTGTTTGCAGCTTTTGCAGCTTTTCATTGATGTTCACGACACGTAATTACGTCACTTGCAAAATGAATATTTTGCATGCAGAAATCTGCAATTTATGCGGCGAAAGTGCTGTGTATTAAAAAAATGCGGCCCCTATGAATATGCGGACTTTGGCTGATTATGCATTGAATAATGCGATCACATAATCGCGTTTTTTATCTGATCGCATCAGCTGTGACAAAGTTAAATAGACAACGACTCTTGTTGCAGTTTGAGTTCAATCACTCCCCAACTTGGGCCATCTTTGTTTATACCACCGCAAGCGGAAATACCTATGTAGGAATGCAACACTTTTTTTTTTACCTAACGGAAGTTGTTCTAGTGGACCAATCACAGCATTTGTGGTCGCATAGAATGGACAGATTGTTACTATTTTGGCGGGGTGCGCGTCAGTGCTACACACAGCCTACGCATAAGGCTTACGCATGTTTCTAAAAATATCAATGAAGTGTATTCGTCTCTGCAGGCAAAGTGTTTTCTACATAAAATCATCCTACATAAGGAGCATTGCAAATAGACCGTCCTTTAATATTGACTGAAAAAGACCATTTGACCATGTCAAAGATTAAAATAAATGTAAAATGAATTAAACTTTGATGTTCCTAATCTTATAATTAGATTATGGGATTTACCCCTGGTTTTCACAGAGTTACAACTAAATGAAATAGTATTTTGTACTGTAAGTATGTGATTTGGGACACACCTATCATAACGACCCATGTGAATCAGCTGACATGATGTATAATCTTAACTTTGACCCAACGAAGATGGTGTTTATTATCCAAACATTCAGCAGAGAAGTATGTTTAGATCTTTGTCCTTACAAATGGGTCCAAAGCACCACTCCTGCAAGCGCACATGTCCAAACTTCCTTCATGCCCCGTCCAACACTAATAAACAATAGCATGTTGCTCTGGACGCTTGCTCTTCCTCCATAGGGCCAGGGTTATGTTGGGAGGGCCGAGGTGGTTAGCACGTGGTGGTTAATTTGTAGCTTGCTGACAGTTTAAAGAGACATTGAAAGTTGTGAGGTTTTTATGCTGTGACAGGATAATTGGAGGGTATCCGGGCAGGATAGCGCTCGCCTGTTGTCCATATCATTTTAGTTTTACTGCTTTGATACGGACTTCCATCAGAAACCTTTTTTATGGATAGTTAAAGACCCCATGAAATCCAAAATGTAGTTTTGCTGCTTTTAGTAAATGTCTCTCAGAGTTCGGACCACAAGTGGATAAAATAATTTTTTAGCAGTTCAATTCATTTAAAATGGTATTTCTCATTTTGGAAAATAAAAATATGCTTGTCGAAATATACATATATCTTAATAAAATTATTTCTTTAATAAAATTGTATAAAAGCACCTATACCTTTGATTAATAACAGGTAGCAGATCATGTTTCAAAGCCGTCACATAAATTAAAGACTATTGGCTATTGAAAATTAAACAAAGGGAAATCCCTTTTTCATGTCAGGCAATATGTTACTATTTTAAAAGAATGCATGTCCTGAATGCTGTAAAAATTCTTTGCTGCCTTAATTTTTTTGGTTTAATTCACACAGATTATTAAATTTCAATTTACTATTTTTTATCATGACGAGATGAATTGCTACAACTTATAAAATAAAGTTGACTTATTTCTACCATTTTTTTTAACAGTTATAACAACTAATCTCTAGTCAAGATAAATAATAGTAAGTTAAAGTGACTCGTAAATGCGAGTTGATTAAACAAAAAATTAAAAATGTCAAATTTAAGGCGACAATTTATTTTTTAATGTGTGTTCACACCAGATAGAATGAATCGAATAAGTAGTTGGACGCTTGAACATTTTGAGTTCACTCGCTTCATTTGCGCTGTGAAATTCAGATGAAATTTAGATGAAAATACCTCAATTCTTAATTTGTAGTCTCAACGCTACTTTCTTGCAAGCAAGATCCTTTTTATTCCTGTATCTATAAAAGTGCGAATATGTGTCGTACCACTCCGGGTGCATGCATACAACGACAATACATTTTGTTCTCCATTTTTGTTTCGTATTTCAGCCTCATTTTGTTACGTCGTAATCACTTCATTACTACAGAAAGCTCCTGATTCGTTGATGTGGGGCGAATATCCGGCAAAGTTCAACTTGTGTGATTTGCGCGAATCACGCGTTGCACTCGTCACCGTTAATTGTGCGAAATCGTGCCGCAGGATGTCTATTGCGTCTTTGCATTGACTTACCAGCATACTTACCGCTTCGTTTGAACGCACAATTAATTTTTTTTCAATCCCCTTGTAATGCACGGTATGGATGAAATCATCTTAATACATAAATGTAAATATTTAAAATTGCCAGAAAATTGTACAAAAACTAAAAATAGTTGGACTATTACAAAATATAATTTATATAAAAAAATTTAATCTTATTTTGGTTTCACATCCTATGTATTTTTTTATAATGCCGGCTAAAGTAATCCCTGCTTTATTATGGAGCACATTACATTATTGGTTTCTATAAACGAGTCATAACCCAGAGTATTTGTCGGATATGTGGCTCGCTCTTTAAAGAGTATACTGTAATCAAAATGCATTCAACCTTTCAAATTCACTTTCATGGCTGAAATGTGAAGGCTTTTTTCCTCTTTTCCTATCAGAGCTGTATATAGACCGCACAATGCTACTGTTCTGAAATCAGTTCCATATGGCGGCATATCACACATCTACGTTTTTTCCAGGTCATGTTTCACAAGGACCAATGTTATGTATTTTTTCATTTACTTACTCATATGACCTTTGACTGTGAAGTTAAAAGCATACATTTATCACTTTATGAGGTAATGTAAGTTATGTAACCCAGATGCAAGGCCCTCATTTGCTTAAACATACATAACATGGCAATGTACCACTTCTGTACCTAACCATATCACAGCTGGTGAATCTTTTACATTTCTCAGATTCATCCTAGGCTTAAACTGGGTTACACATTCTGATAGTTGAGGTGAAAAACAATACTACATACATGAATACTTTAACATTTATGCATTTGGCAGACACTTATATCCAAAGCAACTTACTGTGCATGCAAGCCATACATTTATATTAGTATTTGTACTGAGTAATGATTTCTTGTCATCATGATCAGCTGATAACAAGTATAGATTCAAATTCTACAAGCTTTGAAGTAAGCTCTTTTTTTAAAGGTGCAGTGTGTAGATTTTAGCGGCATCTACCGGTGAGATTGAGAATTGCAATCAATGGCTCAGTCCACAGCTCAGCCCTTCTTTCCAAAACGCATTGAAGAGCTACAGTAGCCGCTGTAGCACAATCATTGTCATCATCTTAGACAATAGTAACAGTTTGTCCGTTTAAGGCTACTGTAGAAACATGGCAGTGCAAAATGGCAACTTCCATGTAAGGGGACCCACAGTGTATGTAGATAGAAACGGTTCATTCTAAGGTAATAAAAACATATAGGTTCATTTTGTAAGATCTTTATACACCACTTATAATATAGATACGTATATTATATTGCATTTCTGTCAATAAATCCTTCTAAAAGTTACACACTGCACCTTTAACTATTACTGTTAACATATTTTTCATATATGCCTGGCTGGGTCTGTGTGCGTGCATTGGGTGTGCGTAGACGAGAGCATCTGCAAGTAAAATGAAGGTTTAGGGCTCTATCTTACACCCGGCGCAATGCAGCGCAATGCGCGACGCAAGTGTCTTTCGCTAGTTTCCACCCTAATTTTCACGTTTAGCGCCGCGTTGTTTAAATAGCAAATGCATTTGCGCCCCCTTTTGCGACCATGGGCGTTCTGGTCTGAAAACGAGGTGTGTTCAGGCGCATTGTTGGCGCGTTGCTATTTTGAGGCAACTAAAATAGACTACGCCATTGACCAACAAAAACCTGCTCTAAAGTCTAAAGTCAATGGCGCAATGTGTTTTATGTTATTTAAAGAGCGCATTAGTAAAATGCGCCTATACACGGGGGGACAACGTGGGTTTGCTTATCACAAGGTACATGAATGCGCAGCAGCACAAAAATGCTTTTAAATATGAAAGATTAAAGGATTGAATGTAAAAGATTATTATTGAGTCTCTTGGACATAAATGAGGACTAATTATGAGACGTTAGAAGACGTAAAGAGCTGCTTCACCTGCCGCCTGGTAAGTAAATAAATGCTTTGCTTTGAACAAATGCGTCTGTTTTTAAATGTTTTTTTTTTAATGCTACCTCACGGATTTATTGTATATGATGTACCTGTGGATATGGTGAGATGAGAAACATTTTTAAGTAATGCTAAAAAAACCGCTGTCCAAAGTGCTGAAACGTGAGGAGAGCCGTTTGTAAATTCTTTATCTCCTGTTTGTTACAAATAAAGTATTTTTAGAGTACAAACCTTATCTTACATACTTGTAAATTATTTTTTGATGATATTGGATAGCCATACATTTAAAGCAATTACAAGCCTGCTTTTTACTTTCATGACTAAAAGAAAACGGGTTTTAAAGGTTTTAATAAAAAAATAACAATTTCAATACAAGTGGAAAAACAACATAATTATTTAACATTAATCTTAAACTGGGGATCTTCTTCCCCCGCTTAGTTTTTCAGTTTACAAAGTCCGTCATCTAAATAGGGATTAGACATAACGCCAGTGCAACTTGCTTTTAAAGGGGATGAGAGCTGTGACTCTCATTGGTTTACTGCACGTTACGCCTAAAATACTCCCATTACAATAGGACCTATTTTCGACCATGCGCTCGGCGCAAAAACCATTTTCCCGTCATTAAATTAGCAAAAGTGGATTCGGACACGCCCATTTAGACGTTGCGCTGTGCGCTTTAGACAATGCGCTTAGATCGTTAAAATAGGGCCCTTAAACTTTAAACTTATGCAAATAATAAACTTTCGCAATAGAGTTGTATTTACACGGCATACACTGTTTGATGAGATACAAAGATAAATAAAAAGATTGTTTTGTGAGATCGGCCAAATTTAGCGAGTACCGATCAAGTAATTTAATTTGATGATCAATACTGATTTCCTGGGAATTTAACCTATAACCTTTTGATCTTTGGGATCATCCCTGGACCTTAGTGGACCATCAACTGATGTTGTGAATCAGGTGAATGAGTGAAATATGAGCCTGACGGGTACATCAGCAGCTTCAGTGGTGGTCTAGTGAGAAGCGATCATTAACACAGTTAATCATATGGTGAATGCTGAGGGCTTTGACCTGCAAAGAGTGGAAAGTTTCTTCTCACATCAGAAATCAAAGAAACTCATTTTTACCTGAACTGATAATTGCAAGTCTCTCTTGTTGGGTTTCCTGTGAAACTATCATTAATGGTTGAAATGGGCCAAACAATTGTGACTTGTGGCAAAACACCCCTTCGTTTCTTCTAATAGAGCTTAAAATGTCTCTTTCAAATTATTCATAGAAAGCAGTGAGCTTAAACGGAGAGCACATTGAGACTACTTAGACGTGTGTGCTTTCTGGAATTTCAGAATAAAGAACAAAATTAAATTCATATTTATTTCTTTAACGCTTTGAAACAAAATGGAATTGTTTAAAAGCAGCTTTACAATAAAAACACATTAGTACGGGAGTATAGACAAAATAATCATACTACTATTACATTTAAAGTGCTATCAAACAAGCATGTGTATCGAAACTTTTGTAAGATGTATATAAGCGATGCTAACTGTATCAAAGTTGTCTGTAGAATTGTATTAGCACTATTATTTTCATATTGTAGCACTGTTAAGCATTGTATTGCTTTTTCACTAGAGGTCGACCGATAGTGGATTTTACCGATACCAATAAATATGTCGGTCCCTACTTGCCAATAACCGATTAATCGACCGATAGTTTTTTTAAACGAATATTGAATAAAAAACAAACGAATGAAATGTATAACAAAAGTACTAAAACAACAGTACTGAATCATAAAAATGTTCTAAATGAAATAAATGTATAAATAAAATATATTCATTATATGAATAAGAATTGAAGTAAATACTTAATATTTGTAGTCTTGTGCTTTATTTGCTTCGGTTTTAACATTTTAATGATTATCTAATCAAAATAACAAAAGATTCAATGGAGTGATGCTAAAAAAAGAATTGAATTTTGATTTTGATTTGTTGGATATGTTAATGTAGCTGACAGCTGCAGATAGTTCACTTTCTCTCGTTATTTACTTAAAATATGGATAAAACTAACCAGCTGGAAATAAACGAATGCAAATCAATTGTAATAATCACGACAGTAAACATTTGGGTTGGATTTATCTGCTAGTGAGGTAGTACTAATTTTATTGTCCGGTCAGCCTTGACAACAAACGGACTCACTAGGAAAAACTATGGGCATGGATTTTTGCCCATAGCCGATTGTTCCACCAATGAAATATCGGTGCAGATTAATCAGTTTTACCGATTAATCGGTCTACCTCTATTTTACACTGCCTACATTTTTAGTACCACTTCCATTGAGATTCTGATACTTAAATGTGCCATTAAAATACTACAGATCACCGATGGTTCAGAGCTGTGGACTTCTCTGCCGAGGGGGGTGTCATGTGTGCTGCTCGTCATGTCAAAATATGTGTTCGTTGCGTCATGTTAACCATATGCATCATGTGTTTAATACGTGCCTGCTGCACACGCGTCAAAAGGGTTTATGAAAACAGAGACACTCACGATCACAAAATACTCACAAGACACTCACTTAACACTAAGCTCTGGTTACACATGAGATTAAGTGAGTATCTGGCAAATGTGAGCATCATTTTTATCATAAACCCGTTTCTATAGCAGGCGCTTATTTTGACAAGATGCATGATGCACATGGTTCACGTGATGAGCCAAACACATATTTTGACATTACGAACCAAACACATGACTCGGTAAATACATGTTGTGATATGCTTCGAATCGTGCACCCTCGAAAAAAGAAGTCACCGGCCGCCAGTGGGTTAGAGAGAATTGTCACTACCAGCATCATTGGAAAATCGCCCTCGGTGATATTGTGCTCAGATTTGACAAGATGCCAAAGTCTGCAACCAAAAGTCAATTTAATATCAATTCAAACATTTGATATTCTTATTTATTTTACCTACTGTACAGAACACAAATTGTATCACAGTAATTATATCTCTCAGCATAGTTGTGAAAAAGCAACATTTAAGCAATTTTGATATTTTTTACCAATTGCATTTCATTCCAAACAGCAGATTTTACTTTATAAAATGCATTCAGTATATATTTTTTTTGCATTGCACTATTTGTTGGCGTGTGAGTTATGTGATCTGTACAGCAGGCCAAAGGACTGTTGGTAGACTTGACTTTGTGTAAACTTTGTGTTCTCAAAACAAGTAGTGTTAACACGACCTTGTGCATTTGATTATCTTTTAAATGAGTTTTGTGTATTACATTAGTCTTGAAACAATTTTCTAAGATTTTGTCTGAACAAAACACACTATCATAACATCATACAATAGTTTGCACAGCACTATTTTATTAACATCATGATGTTTTCCCAGCTCATGTTTTCATTTAAACAGTTATGGTTTTCGGCACACATAACATTCAGAACTTCCTTTACAAGTTTCTTGGTGTTAAGTGAACAAACAAAACCTGCCACCATAATGTTTGAACATCGGTGACACAAGGTCAAACTTTTTTCCATCAATTGGCTGCATACACTACAAAAAATTATTTTCAAGAAAAAAATTCTTAGTATTTTTATCTTGTTTTCAGTAAAAATATCTAAAAATTCTTAAATTAAGATGCTTTTTCTTGATGAGCAAAATGACCAAAGAAAATAAGTCTAGTTTTTAGACCAAAAATATCAAATTTAAGTGCTCTTGTGTTTATAAAACAGACAAAAAAAAAATCTGCCAATGGGGTAAGCAAATTTATCTTGAATTTAGTGTTTAGGAAAAATGTTCAATAGTCCTTTATAAGACCTTTTTATAAAACGGTTAGTTCCAATCCTTGATTCTGATTGGTCAATAGGTGTGCTTTATTCACAATAAAACACTGCTATGACCGCTTCACCCAACGGTTCTATTTAATATCACTGCGCCCTTAGCAACACCATTAGCAACACATAAACATATAATGAGAGAAAAAGTCTGAGAGCAGTTTGTTGTTTTTATTTGAGCTTCCATGTTGTTGTTTGCATTCAGGGACTATTTTTTCTAGCGGAAGGAATGCTTTTATTGATTTAACTTCATGAAAGTTGCACTAATTTTTTTTTACTTTAATATTGTGTGGTAACCGTTTTATAAAAGCAATAAGGTACTCGAGGCAAGTGCTGTATCGTGAATAAGTAACGGCTGAAGGGGTTGCCCTTCAGCCGTTACTTATTCACGATACAGCACAGCCTCTCGTACCTTATTGCTTAAAGGAGTAGTCCACTTTAAAGATGGGGTCCATTGACTTTTCATAGTAGGACAAAAATATACTATGGTAAGTCAATGGGCCCCATCTATAAAGTGGACTACTCCTTTAAATATACCCTTTGGAGCCTTCTGGATTACTTATGTAAAGGATGGATGCACTTTTTGGGACTTCGGGGTTAGAAGTTGTTCCATGATCCCTGTTTTCTACCATTATAAGCTTGAAAGAGGACATTTACTAAAATGTGTTCATTTAAAAGATGATGGACATAGTGTATGTATCTCTGATGAGTTAATGTGGTCATTTTGATATTTGGCTGGAGTATCGCTAAGGACTTTCGGACTTGAATTGAATCATTAAGACATGAATTCATGCACAACATGAAAATGCAGAGTACGATAATACGCTTTTTTCTGCTCAACCCATAATGCTTTTGTTCCAAAAGAGAGTTTGTGTCAATCATCAAGTACTTCTTAGAATGATGACAACGTTAGCACAAAAGCCCAGTGCATCGCTCACGCACTTACCCTCATATTCTCATTCAAAGCCCCATTAGCGTTTTCTCACTGAGCCAACACAATAGGACCTGTGACCTATTTAACATGTAAGTTGGAGATGTTAGAAGCTTTCTCAGGGAGTGCTGATCTTTTATTTGAATAATATCCATTAGCTCAGTGGAACAAAAACAAGGAGGATTGGACAATATGTGTATGTGTGAGATTGGGCATTCTGTCACAGAACAGCATCTGAAGTGGATTATTCCTGGAGTTCACCGGGGCCGTCCGGCAGCTCATAAGCTCCAAGATTTCACAACAACAGTCATTTCTAAGCACTTTAGAAAGTGAACAGGAATTACAACTGCATGATTTTGAACAAAATATGTGTGTTGGATCCTATTTTTTTTTTACCAGATATATTGCAGTACTAAACGTTTAATTCAGATAATATTAACTTCTTTATGGCACTTCAAAATGGAAAAACACAAAATGTGTCCTCTTTTGGCCTATTTTGCATGAGATTAATTTGAACTGAACTGACTCTCTTAAATTTTCAGAACTCACACCTGCATTTTGAGAATAAATCGGGTAAATGTGCTGTAAATCGAAAAAACAGGACAACTATTTATCTGTCATGTCATACAGTGTTAAAGCTTTCCTCAAGTTTTAGTTCCCGTTGAATCCCGCCAACCAGTCGTCGTTTTTCACCTGCGGCCATTATTTTTGCAGTCTTGGCTTGCTGCGTTCTACGAAGTTAAAAAATAAGCATTAGAAGCCACTAGCTGGGTTGCCATTACCCTTCAAATTGCGCATTAAAAATGCATTTAATGGTAGCACGTTAACTCATCACCCGCCAGCATTTTTTTTTTTTTTGAAAAGTTGCCCTCCAGCATTTTTTGTGATTTTCACAAAATGCCATTTCCTTCTAAAAAATATATAGACATACAAATATCAAATTAAAGAACAAACCATCTGCTTACAAACAAACAATTAACAAACAAACAAAACGGAAATAATTTTTTTTTTGAGCAAAAAGCTGAATTAAGTGAATTTTTGTGAAGAGATTTTGTTAGAGATTAGATTCAGAACAATTATCAAAACAAACACAGAGTAAAATTAACAAATAATTTTTTGCTTCAGTTATTTTTATTGGTTAAGTGGAGTTAATTTAACAGAGTTAATTTAACAAAAACTCCAATATATCTCAAAAAAACTTTTTACGCTCGCATGAGGTTTTTCAGGCAATTCGGAAAAGGTGTATAACGCAAAACTGCAATGTAAACGTTTTATTCGCATTTTCAAGTCAACTAATGTATTTAGTCACATAATCATTATTTGAAAACACACTCCCAGAAACACATAATACCTGTTTGCTCCCAAGTATAAGAGGCTTTCCTTACCAATATTGTTTGGATAACACTCCTACATCTCATTTGATTTAAAATAATGTACTATTACCTCCGAGAAACACCTCATACGTTGCCGCTTCCATGTATAAGGGGCTTTCCTCTGCATTAATGTTTGGATAACACTTGATTAAAATAATGGTTTAAAATAGCAAACATCCTTTGATGTGATGTTTGGAATGACTTATCGTGAGAGGAAAAACTATGTTTTAGTTGCATATCAGCGATTAGTGAAATTGCCGTCATTTCACAAAAGTTTTTTATCGACATTTAGAAAATATAGTCAAGTTTTAAGCAAATCTGTAATGGAAACGCAGCTACTGTCTGTGAATAAAAATCTGATGGATGAACTCAATTTCCTTGATTAAACTTTACCTAACATAATTTTAATTGCATTAAGCCTTTCTATTATTGAAAGCCGTCTATATTTAATTTTAATTTGAAGTCACTATGATTCCAATCGTTATTTGCTGATAGTCTCTCATTAGCATATTCATGACGTCATCACTTGATCCTTGCATTTACACTCTGAACTGTTACACGCAGTACTGTATTTAATATAACTGAATGCTGAATAAAGCAGTTCTCAGCATCTGCCAAGCTTTGGTTAAGCTGTAAGTTGTTGTGTTCGCAGGACAATTAAATACAGTTGTCAGTCTCAAACTGTGACTGTGAATGCAGCCTGTGTTTCACACACACAACAAACTTGCAATTGATCCCTGAAGAGATGTCTGAATTGTTTTTATCTCGTTATCATGTTAGGAAGATAACCCAATCACGACTGCCGCATGACGGCGTACTATACAGTTGGTTTCTCTGCTGATACGACTTGTGTATAGCCTAACAAATTTGATTAAATATGTTAGATAAAATCTTATCTAGTGCTCATACCTCCCGTATTTCCATCAAGGATTCACAGCAGAGTCCTTTTGGCTACACAAAAGGTCAGAGTTTAAGCTCATTCAATGTAAAACAGTGAAATCAATTGCAATCTGTGTTTACTGCTTGTTTAAGCACAATAGACGTGGAGCTTAGACAAAACAATGATTGTAGACTGTTGTGGGGTTATGTAACTTGTGAGTTCAAGTTGAAAGGTGTGACGTTATTTTCTCATGTTTAGGAAATAAACTACATACTGTAATCTTAAAGATGGGATCTGGATAATATCACCCCTAAATCAAAAGACAATAAAGCACTTTTTCCTATATCCTCTTACTAATTCTTATATTCTTTCTCTAAACTGTACATGCATGCTCACATATTCTTACAAATGTACAGTAATGAAAATTATCCTGAAATATTTTATCTTAGAGACGATTCCTGACGATTGGAAAATTGCTTATTTACAAAGATGTAAAAATCAAGTTTTTAGTGGGGTTTTTTTGTGGTGTTAGTGTGACCCTGTATATACAGTATACATACAGGGAACGTATACACTTACATTTTTTTTTGATATTTTCAACCCAGCATTGGGTCAAAACAGGACGTGCCAAGCCTGTTGCCATTTTTGCGCCCATGGGCGTTTTGGTCTGAAAACGAGTTGTGTTCAGGCGCATTGTTGGCGCGTTGCTATTTTGAGGCAACTTAAATAGACTATGCCATTGACCAACTAAAACCTGCTCTAAAGTTTAAAGTCAATGGCTCAATATTGTTTTTGTTATTTAAAGAACGCGTTAGCACCTATAAACAAGAAGAAATTGCATTTGCTTATCACACACATGGATGCGCAGCAGCATACAAACATTTTTAAAAATAAAAAATTAAAGGTTTGCAATGTCGAAGATTATTATTGAGTCTCTTGGACATAAATAAGGACAGATTATGAGACGTTAGAAGGCACAAAGAGCTGCTTCACCTGCAGCCTGGTAAAATCAAATATTTTGCTTTAAACAAATGCAAATACTGCATCTATTAGGGATGTGCATTTATGTCATTTTTTCATTTCGATTAATCCATAAGTCTGAAGAACGAGTACTCGATTAACTGGGGGCGGGGCAATCAAAGGGGCGGGGCGTACACGTCATGGTAAAAATGAAAATATTTTGATTAAAAAACTCAAATAAAACTTAATTTTGAAGAAACTACGACAGAACAATGAAAACATACTAGATTATTAATGAATTAAATGTTTTTAACAGAAACCCTTAACAGGAAAAGCTGCGTGATGAAGTGAAACTAAAGGGTTAATAAACACAAACCGAAGCCCTTTCTATTTGACGCGCACTCTAATATTAAGCCTTTATACAACATAAATATACAACGTGCATCTATCTGCATAAAATGCAAGACTTCAACTAAGGTTTCAACTAAGTAATCTAAAAAAAAAGAAAGTTTAACTCCCTTTGTGGATGTGCATCAAAACAGCGCACTTTTAAACACGTCCAGTCAAAGTTCAAGCTTCATAACATTAAGCAGCTTTAAGTGTTTTGCTATCATGCGCGTTTAGCTGTGTCGTGTCGTCCTCTTACCTCAGTCAAGATGTAATGGTAATGCTCGTATGGCTCTCTGGTATCTCTTGACATTTGATGTTTAAATATGAGATGATAATCCATTGAACTTTTGACGGCGCTGTACATTTTGCACCTGACTGACTGTATTTCCGAAAATCACGACATCCTCTTAAACCATAGTGCCTCAGTGATGTGAGTTGTGGCTGGCTTCACGGGATCGGCGGGCTGCCGCGCATTGCGCGGATCGGCGGGTTTCTGTTGTGCGGTCGCGCGGAATTATCTGTTTGTTTTTGAATCACGCATAGTAATGTTACTGATGTCATACGTCGGTCTGCATAGCTTGACACGACGTCAAACACGCATCTCCAGACCCAGTCTTTACTACCACATGCGCTTGTAATGCTAACCAGACATCCAAATGCCGCCATATCCACAATAAATAAATAAATAAACCCACATGGTCATCGTTTTCGTGATCGATCATCGATGCCACGTTCGAGTACTCGAGCAATCGAGTACTCGTTCCCATCCCTAGCATCTATTATTAAATGTTTTTTTTTTTTTAAATGCTACCCCAAGGATTAATTGTTCATGATGACTTTGTACCTCTGGATATGGTGACATGAGATTCTTTTTTAAGTAATGCTTAACTGTCCGAGTGCTGAAACATTTCTGCTCTCCACACGCTTGTAAATTCTTTATCTTTTGTTTGTTACAAACAAAGTATTTTTAAAATACAAAATACTTGCATAAATAATTTTTTCTGATCATGTAGGCCAGAGCTATTCAAATCTTACCCTGGAGGGCCGGAGCCTTACAGAGTTTAGCTCCAACCCTTATCAAACTTACCCAACTGTAATTCTCTAGCCCTGCATTCCAGTTCGTGTTTTATGACCTTCCCTCGCTAACTTCCCTATGTCTCGTTCACTCGGATGTACGTCATTGCTTACATTACAAGTGCCCACTACTGCTGAAACACTTGAAGTAGGTTAAAATGGATTGCTCTAAGCCCTTGATCACATGGAAAGTGGAGACCCCCCCCTCCATGTGCAAAGCGTGCATTTCTGAAGTGGTGTCACAATCGTGATGCATTGTGGGATATCGAGCTGCCTGAAATGTACATACGAAGGAGACTCGCTGCCTCGGTCAAAATCGTGGAGCGAGGGTCTGTCCATACAAACTTCCCTCGTACACTTGACAAACTGGAACGCACTTCAAAATGGCGACAGCGATTCCCCCGAGGGGAAGTGCTTAGCGAAGTTTGCGAGTGCGTGTCTAAAACTGGAGTGGAACGCACCCTAGTGATCATGAAGACCTTGATTAGCTTGCTCAGGTGTGTTTGATCAGGGTTGGAGCTTAACTCTGCAGTGCTCCGGCCCTCCAGGGTTAGATTTGAATAGCCCTGATGTAGGCTATCCATGCATTTACAGCAATTAAAAGCCTGATAATGTTACTTCCATGACTGAAAGAAAACCATTTCAATACAAATGAAAACAACACAATTTTTTTACATCAATCTTAAACTGGTGGTCTCCCTAAGTTTAGTTTTTCAGTTTACAAATTCCGCCATCTTAATAAGGAATTGGGATGGTGTGAGCGCATCTGTCTTTTAAAGGGGATGAGCCCTCAGACTCTCATTGATTTATTGCACGTAACGACCAAAACACACCCATTACTCATTACGAGAATAGGAACAACCCTTTTAGACTGTGTGCCAGGCGCACAAACCACTTTTCCTGTTGTTAAATTAGCAAAAGTGGATTTGGACACACCCGTTTAGACCGTGAGGTGTGCGCTTTAGACAATGCACTTAGATTGTTTAAATATGGCCCAATATAGGGAAACAAACCTGTATGTGTGCTGTGCTCTCTGCAGCCCTCTATCACATATCAGGCTGACTGTGATTTCTCATCATCCAAAGTGTGGCGCCTTCTCTTATCTCAACACATCACATTGTCTTACTGTACCTCACTGTCTATGAGGTGACTTGGACTGCTCTTTCTGAGTCATATCCTGTATTATCTACCTTTTCATTTCTCTTGCGTTCTTTTGGTTTATCATGTTTTTTTATGTCTGATGTTTCTTTCTCCCCTTCCTTCATAAGTTTTGTGTTTTTCTCCTGTTTATACTCTTAATAATAAATGTGCTTCACAATGGCATAGAAGAACCATTGTTGAATTATTGGTTTCATAAAGAACCTTTCAGACAGTTTCACAAAAAATAAACTAAGAGCCTTTGACTGAAATGGTTTTTCTATGACATCGCTGTGAAGAACCTTTTAAGCACCTTTATTTGTAAGACTATAGGCACAATGAGGGCTATATGCAAACAGTTTTGGGATGGCAGATAATGTTGTCTCAAATCACAGGCAGTGGCTGGAGTCTTTAGTTTGGTTTTATTTTAGAAAAAAGACTGAAGCATGAGGAGAATTATGTGCATACGCTGTATGTATATGCATAACCTCTTTCTACTTTAATAGAGAAAATTGTGGTCATGGTGGGCTGTTCTTCACTGTCTCATTTTAATCTGAGTGAAGTTGGAGTATCTCAGTTTCACCTGATCAATGAAGCTTTCAGACAGACTTTTCCCACAGACACAAAAGCACATACACTGTGCAAATCATCTAAATATTGATCTGATTGTAATAAAATAACAAATATACTGGCTGTAATAGAATACACTGCAAATAATGACTATCTTAGTTTTTTGTCTTGTTTCAGAACAAATATCTAAAAATTCTTCAATCAAGATGCATTTTCTTGATGAGCAAATGACATAAGAAAATAAGTATAAGACATAATGGGGCCCTATCTTGCAGCCAGCGCAATTGACTTTGTCAGTGACGCATGTATCATTCGTATTTTGCACCGGCGCACAGCGGGTTTTTCCCTCCACAGACGCACGTCGGCAAACTAGGGAATGAACTTGCGCTCCCTGGGCGGTTCAGCGCAAAAAAGGAGGCGTGTTCCGGCGCAAACCATCCCTGATGCTATTTTGCAGTTTCAAAAAACAATTGCGCCACTGACCAGAAAAAAAAAGTTTAAAGTCAGTGGCGCGTTGCGCGTTGTTCATTATGCTATTTTAAGGGCGCATGCTTGACCATAATGTATAGCGTACACAACGCGCATACACTTTGCTTATCTAATCTACACAGATGCAACAGTTATTTTTGCAAATCATAAATTGTTACACTAAAAAATATTAATACACGAGATAAGGGAAATCATAGTGGTGAGCATTGTGGTGATAGTTTTTATCTATTGTGTGGCTGCGTTAAAAAATTATCATGCAAATAACGATTAAAATATTTATTTTGTTTTATAAGTTTGTTGTGTGGCTGTATTACGTTTATTTTATGTAAATAATAATTAAAATGTTTTCATAAGAAACCTTAATGTATATGAACTTGATTTGTAAGAGTACTTTGGGGTTGGACCTTGCTTGCGTTTCTTGGGTCCGATTTCAAAGCCCCCAAACACTTTCAGCGGTGAGGGTGGACGCAGCGATGTCCTCTGCTGGCGTCAGGTCATGTGTAGGCAGATCCACCTCCCGTTACACGGCGTGCCCGATTTATGCTGGCAAGCTTGGAATTTACAAGAACGTGGGTCTCCTCGGCTGTGAAGCGCTCCTGGCGTGCGCCTGGTAAATCCGTCATAATAATAGCAACCCGCCATGGAACTTGCGCCCTTGCGTTTAAAGGGAATGTTGGATAGCGTTCTGATTGGTTTATTTGACGTTACACCCAAACCACACCTATGAATAATGAACCTACTTCAGACCAACCCCTTATTGATTTGCGCCCGGCGCAAGAGTTATTTCTCCCGCCGGGAAAATAGCAACAGCGCCCAAGATCCGCCCACAAACTCACTTGCGCGTTGCGCTTCGCACTTGCGTTTCAGATCGTTAAAATAGGGCCCAATATATAAATGTGCGTTTGTGCTTAATACATGCACCAAAATGTTCCAATGGGGTAAAAAAAGTATTGTTGATTTAAGTGTTTAAGAAAAAAGTACATTTTTTAAAAACATTTGCTTGTTTATTTATACTTTTATTATATTCTGTTTAATATGTTGTCTGCATGCATGTTGCATTACTTGAAATTCTGTATTCGATGAACACATGTACATACATACATATTTTCCAAGGTGGCTAATTCATACAGTATAAATTTGTACAATCATATTTATATTTTTGTTCGATCTGCCCTCGCCCCTGCTTTATAACTGGCTTTTCGTTTTAACATTTTCGATTCAAACTTTTTACCCACATATATTTCTTCATATTTACTTGTGAAGACAGGATGTACATTGTTAAAGGTATAGTTCGGCCAAAAATGATATTAAACCCATGATTTACTCACCCCCAAGCTGTCCGAGTTGCATATGTCCATCGTTTTTCAGACAAACACATTTTCGGATATTTCAGAAAATGTTTTAGATCTTTCAGTTGATTAAATGTGAAGTTACGGGGTCCCCAACCTTCAAGTCCAAAAAAAGTGCGTCCATCCTTCACAAAATAAATCCAAACGGCTCCAGGATGATAAACAAAGGTCTTGTGAGGGTAATCCGCGCGGTGTTGTTGTAGAAATATCCATATTTAAAACTTTATTAACGTAATTAACTACCTTCCGTAGCACCGCCATCTTAGTCACGTCCGCATTCAGGATGAGAGCTTACGCAGCCTACGGAGGCTACTCTGCTGCTGCTCTGTCCCCCCGCCCTCCAAATTTGTCATACGTCACTAAGAAAAGTGCGTACACTACGCTAATACTCTCTCCTGAGTCTAAGATGGCGGCGCTACCGGAAGGTATTTATTTACGTTAATAAAGTTTTAAATATGGATATTTCTACAACAACAACGCGCAGATTACCCTCAGAAGACCTTTGTTTATCATCCTGGAGCCGTTTGGATTTAATTTGTGAAGGATGGACGCACTTTTTTTGGACTTGAAGGTCATGGACTATGGGTGGACCCCGTAACATTACATTTAATCAACTGAAAGATCTAAAACATTTTCTAAAATATCCGAAAATGTGTTTGTCTGAAAAACGATGGACATATGCAACTCGGACACCTTGGGGGTGAGTAAATCATGGGTTTAATATCATTTTTGGCCGAACTATCCCTTTAAGGATGGCATTTTACTATTTCCTCGCCATTGACGAGGTAATTGAGTTAACTTGTCAATTACCTGCCAAAGATTCGGCTTTTCGCAATACTGCTATTAGGTGGCAACTTCTATCGCCAACTTCTAACAACTATCACCAGGTCTTATCCAGAAGTATCACCCTAGGGCAAACAGCTGTATGTCCGTGTAAGTTTTGAGCAGTGCTCTGAATCTGATCTCTATTAATAGTTCTTCACAAAAATGTTATTATCTCAGCTTTTTGCTAAAAATTTTGTGTTTTTTTTTTCAAGAAACTTACCCATATTTGAGAGGTAATAAAAAGGAACTAATAAAACAAATTTTTTCATTTGATATATTGTATGTTTATTTATTTTAAGGAGAACATTTTCTAGAAGGCATTAAACTTTTGTGAAAATCATGACACATGCTGGCGCTGACTGGCAACTTAAAAAAATTGTGTTTGGTATTATTGACCTAGGCTTTATTCTTCAGTTTATTTCTGTTTTAAAAATGATATTTAGCTGTGTAGCTTATCATAATCTTTTAATCAAATGAAACCCACCTTGTGTCCTGACTGTCCTCATTGCTCGTGGTGGTTCTAGATTTACCAATAAATAAATAAATACTTAATTTGTTAAATTTGTTAACAATAAAAAACAACAATATATGATGCATAATAAATGCAATAGAGCTTATTTACACTGGACTATAATAATAAGATTTTGATAAATTAACACATATTAACCCATTAGAGTAATTTCAGACTGATGGATTACTTTAATGATGAATGGGTGTGATATATCAAATAATATGATGGCATGTTTTTATAAATGTATTTGTTTTTGTTGAACTGAAGGAAGAAAGTCATATAAATCATGTATGGCATAAGTGAACTATGAGAGATTTTTCATATTAGGATGAACTATTCCTTTAACTATGACCATATTATAACCCTACAGCTTTAAAGATACAGATCAAGACGTGAGTGGAAGAACGCATTGATAGGATTGATAAAAGGTGGCTGTTTTCAGGTACAAAGACCCTTGTTTTTGAGAAGTGCAAAGGTGTACCTCCAGATGCCTTTCAGTGTTCAGTTAACAGTGCCTGAAGGCTTCCCCTTTCTCTGGGGGTAGATGTGCCTTGCCAGGACCCTTTGGTAATGGATATGGTATGAATCGACTGACCCCAAGCCTGTTATTAGCCAGTCTTGCTTAATTAAAGTGGCTTACTGTGTGCTACGTAGCTCATATTCAGGCATACAGAGCCTCTTTCACAGAGAAGCTTTTATTTATCAGTGCTGATTGGAGACTAAATCCCATGACCTTTGCACCTGAGAGAAACCCTGCCGCCATCTCTTCCGTTTTCTCTCTAATTTGATTTCTGATGCTTGCTTTTGTCCGCCTCTTTTATTCTCCTCACCTGGTCACATCTTTTCTTCTCACGTAACCTCAAGGAACCCAGCGAGTGGTGCAGGTGCTAGCTGGCCTTGGGTATCGACCTCCTTTTTCCAAATGTCTCATTGCATCTCTGGAGAAGCTTCACAGCCTCTGAGAGGACCCGTTTCCTGAGGGTCTTGGCTCTTCGGATGGCTGTCAGGGCATTCGGCATTTTCCGGCCAGATTTATAATCCCGCTCAGCTCTTTCTGCTTTCAGAGGGCCTCTGAGACGGGACGGCCAATTGCTTCAACACATGGAATGATTCATGAATTCACCGCACGCATGAAATCGTCTCAAAATGCCGACAGATGATGAAACAAGATGTGATGGGACTTTCAACTGAGCAGCTTTAGGAGACTGCAGTACTGCCATGTATAGATGAGTGTAACATAGCAGGGTCTAATGTTATTGACAGGTTGGATGGTTCAGTCAGTTGTAAGAATCCGTGTGTGTGTGTGTTTTATGGGTAATAAAAGCTTACTAATTTGATGGGGTGTGTGCATGGATCTGTGCAACAAGAATTAGCAGCCTGATCTCATGGGAATTCGTAGCAGTTTTACGAGGTGGCTAATTCCTTTGAATTTGAACACCATGAATTGTAAACGTAAAAAAAAATGCATTAGTAACCCTACATCACTTGAACGAAAGCAGATTTTACAAAAGTGTACAAATTGTAAAACAGCCACATTGTAAAACAGTGTGTTGCTAACTAAGGCAATCATGATTATTAATATTACTCTTATTAAAGGCGGGGTGCATCATTTTTGAAAAATACTTTGGAAAAGGGAGTCAGCCAAGTACCAAAACACACTTGTAGCCAATCAGCAGTAAGGGGCGTGTCTACTAACCAAGATCGTTGCCTGGGTTGTGTATGTGTGGGGCGGGTCTATCAAAGGGGCGTGTTTGTTTAGGTGATTTCAAATGTCGACTATGGCTTTCAAAGATCATGCACCCCGCCTTTAAGGCTTAGGAACTTCTTTACACTTATTGAGAAAACCTGTGTTACTTAAAGTCGCAATGAAACAGAAGTAGCAATTGTCTTATTTTCCCTGTTGTGACGTCCGAGTGAAATGGCTTCTGAAATAAAAAAAGATAGGGACGGACTTGAATTCATCTATCGAGAATTGATTAGATCTTTGGACGTAAAAAAGTAAAGAGAGTTTGTTTCGAAAAGGGAAGGAGATTTGTGTTTTTAATTAAAGATTACGAGGAAACCATTCACATGCAAGCATGTGAAAAAATAGCTCATTGAAATTTGGCTTCCCTTGTGATGTCAGAAGGGGATCTTATTATAATAATACCTCCCTTTAATCTGCACTATCCAACCACGGCACTGCCATTTAGTGTTTTTCTCTCTCTCTCTCTTTCTCTCTCTCTCTTTCTGTGTCTCTCTCTGTGTCTCTCTCTGTGTCTCTCTCTCCTTTGGAGATTTTGGAGTTTGTTTGGATCTAATTGAACCATTTTATGGGCCAGCAATAGTGAGCATTTTACAAGATATTTACTGTTTTAAAAAGCACAAAATTGCAGTAGTGCTGTTGATGTCTAGCAGGTCTTATTTTTCCTCCAGCATGGATTTAATATTATTTTAATATAACACAGCAATATTTCTATTCGTGGAAGAGTTTTTACTTACTAAATTGGCCGGTGAGTGTATATGGTCTTGTTAATTTGGGAGAGAATGGTGGATAACTGGGCCTTGCTGGGTCTCCTTTAGGGCTGTCAATCAATTAAAATATTTAATGTAGATTAATCACATGATTGTCATGAGTAAACTCGTGATTAATCGCAAATTTGTATCTGTTCGATATTTACCTTAATTTTACACTTTTCAAGTTTTTAATGCTCTAATCAACATTGGCATGGACAAATATGGATGCTTTATGCAAATGTATGTTTATTATTAGAGAAAGAGTAAGTTAATAAAAGTTATTTTAAAAAATCCAGTTAAAGATTTTAAGGTTCAAAAATCACTGCATCCATACCTTAAAATTTGGAACACTTATCAATGAATGTAAATTTTTTTATTTCTTTTATTGATTGACATTGACAATATAATATTAGACATCCAATATTTTTACCCAACAGTTAATCAAACATTTACGTAAGACATAATTGATCTGCGTAAATTCTTATGAAAACAGATATTTTTAATTCTGTAATTCTGTCTATGTGTGGATATATCAGGGTCGCGTGCCTGTGTGCATGCTTCAGATGTGTCAGTCAGCGCAAGAAAGATCGTTTTTGAATTTCAGGTCCCAAACTTAATCTCTCTTAATAAATATTTTATAATCAAGCACCATTATTTTCAAATTCCTGCATGTTTCAAAACCAAAACAAAATTTCAGACGCGCAAGTGGATGGACACACCTGTGGATGGGTAAACTTCTCAGAAATGTAAAAATAAAATCATTTTAGATCAATCAATTTATCCAACATTGTGCAAGACCAAGGGTCAAACAGAAATTGTGCATTGCGTTAATTGCACGTTAATAAAAGTAATGTCGTTAAAATAAATCTACTTGAATGTGTTATTAATCTGTTAATTTTGACAGCCCTAGTTTCTTTACAACGCAAACAAAACATTAGCCTATTAGAATCATGCATTCAATAAAGACAATACACAACATACAGTATTTGGTGTAGAAAAGCTTATAGACCAATTTAGAGTAGACGTCACAGTTACGTCACTGCAAGCTGCGCGTGCAATGCGGTTGCAGAAAAACGGTGGAAATGAATTAGACACGAGTGAAAAGAGCAAGATAACTTACTAGAAAATGTCCGGTTGTGCTGTTAAGTGTCAGAATAAGAATGCCAAAAAAGATGGCTTTCATTTTTATAGAAAACCATCGTCGAAGACATCATTTGAAGATAAACGTAGATGTTTATGATTACAATAAGCCCTTAAACGGACAGAATGGAGCGAGGAAATCATCTGGAAATGTTTTAATAATTAGAATAGAAAATAAGTAGAGAAGATGTCCGGTGTTCTGTCGAAGTCTGTTCCCTCCATGTGTTTCTTATAGCGTTTTTATCATGTTACAATTATAATTTATTAAGGAAGAAATAATAAAAACTGTAAAATTATGAAATATTTAATAAACGCTATTATATAAAATACATGATAGTATTGCTTTTACATGTACTTTAGCGATTCAGGCTGTAAAAATATTTGATTTAGCAAAAAAGAACAATACATATACATTACATACATGCATATCAGTAGCCAAGCCATTTAAACTTTTGATCTATCTAAAAAAATAAACGTAATGTGATTAAAACGCTATAAGAAACAGTGCACTAAAGGGAAACATAAAGGAATCAGACTTCGACAGAACACCGGATCCATAAAAATCACGGTTTAATGCTAAAACACTTCACAACCCTACTGCGGAGCAGTCACTTTCTGCAACCAGTTTGGCTCCGCCCACAAAAAACGTCATCTCTGTTTGCAAACACGAAATTGGTCTATCCAGCTATTATTTACTTTTATTTAAAGTGAGACATACTATAATAAGATAATTCAATCCCACAAAAAGATTTTTTTCCCATTATTAAGGGTTTGTATGTTAAATGATCTCTGCATATGTGGCCACAAGATTAAAATTTGACGTATTTGACGTAAGGCGTAACACATTATTAAGTCAAATACTTTCTAATCATACTTCTGTTCGTCAGCTATAACTCCTACCAGATAGAACCCGTCCACATTCCCTCCCCCTCTAATCCAGTATCACTTTTGCATGTTTTAAGGGTGACAGGTCGTTTCCTGTGAGCGTTTATTTGTGCAGATGGGTCAGCAGTAAGGGAAGATGATATCTAATCACCTGTTCCTCTGAGACACAGAGTAACTCTTTGTGTATTCATTGTGAGTAATTCAACCATACACATTAAAAGCCACAGGCAGGTGACAATAACGAGGTGATTGGTCTTCTTCTTTTTTTTGGAAGAAGGATACACCAGCGGCAGTGACTTTTTTGTAACACTTTATTTCGATAGTCCACTTAGACTTTTACTAATTATAAGTAACCGTGAAACTACTTATCAACTACCAAAATTTACAATATTAGCACTGTACACTGAAAAAAATAAAGGCTGGATTTACTTAAAAATATAGTGCATCATTTTGCGTAATATTTTTTTAAGTATGACATGGAATTTTAATTTTATGCAATTGCTTAACATTTCAAGTAAAACTTACTTAAAAGTGCAGTGTGTAATTTTTAGAAGGATGTCTTGACAGAAATGGAAAATAATATACAAAACTTTATTGTCAGTGGTGTATAAATACCTTTATAATGAACCGATATGTGTTTATTACCTTAGAATGAGACGTTTTTATCTACATACACCAAGAGTAACCTTACGTGGAAGGCGCCATTTTGTGCCGCCATGTTTCTACAGAAGCCCTTAACGGACAAAGTGTTTTTACTAAGTTGTCTCCGACGATGGCATGTTTATCCGGTGGCAGCTACCATAGCTTCTCAAAAGCGAGGGGTGAGCATTGGACTGAGCCGTTGGTTGCAATTCTAAAATTTACACACTGCACCTTTAAAAAAGTGGATGCAAAAATGATGCACAAAATGTTTAGGTAAATCCAGTGTTTTATTTTTTACAGTGTAGGCTGTCTACTAAATATCTATTAACACTTTATTGTGATGATCCTTCAACAGACATTCAAATGTCTAAAAGTATCTTTAAAGTATCTTTGCAGGTGCATGCCAAATTATTCTCCCTAACCCCTACAGTCTTACTAATACTCCAGTGACAGTTAGTTGACACATAGTTGTAAATTAATGAAAGTTAGTTTTGGTTAACCATTCTCTGCAAGCATAAATAGGTCATTGAAATTTGGCTCCCCTTGTGATGTCAGAAGGGGATAATACCGCCCCATTTAGTGCAGAGATCAGCTCATTAGCATTTTAAATGACACACACAAAATGGCACATTTTTGCTCACACCTACAAAGTGGTGATTTTTACATGTTACAATAAATTATCTATTTTGGGATTTTGGGCTAAAACTTTGGGGACACCAAAGATTTATTTAACATCTTAAAAAGTCCCCTTTAAAAAATAAAATATAGATGCTACAGTACATGGTTTTTCACAGTGATGGCCAATTTTGGTTCCCTAAAGAAAATAACCATTTCTTTCTATAGCCTTCTTATAGTCTAAATAACCTTTTCCCACTAAAACAGAAAGGTTATTCGGATGTTAAAGGTTCTTTATGAAACCATACAGTCGAAAAAGTTTCTATTTTTATCGCCTTGTATGGATTGAGAAGCATCGTTTTTTATTTGAGGAATTGAATTTTCATAATGGAAGCATTTGTCATTTGAAAATTCACATGTTTGTGACGAGTTGAAAACTTCTAAAATAGACATATACACTAATAAAAAATGTCTGTATGGTTTTCAGATTCATCACAATTCATTTAATTGGGTAGAGTTACATTGAGATTTTTTTATGGATTTTAGAGTTTTTATAGTATTTTGTATGTTCTTCTGTTGCTATAATGACAGCATACACTTTTGCTGGCATGAACTCCACAAGTTGGAGCCAAACCTGATGATCCATGTTATCCCAGCATGATTTGAGAATCCTCCAAAGAGTTTCTTGTGTGCTTGAATGGAAACAAGGAAATCTGACCTTTCGTGTTAGGGTGTATTAAGAATTACATTTTAAGTCCCAGATTTTAATGCCGTCTCAGAATTGGGACCCCAATGTATTATGTAAGTCATATAGCTGCAACTTTATCTATCAATCTTAATTTAAAAGTTTAAGAAGAACATTAAGAAAATACTTAATACTTATAAAATATATATATTGTTTTTTGTGGCATTTACACTTAATTGGCATTTTAAAGACGTTTTTGTTAATAATAATGACCTAAAACGCATTTGGGGTATACAGCCTATAATTGATTGAATAAAACTATATACAAAATTATACTCTGTGGCGGTTCTAGCTTGTATGGTACCCTGAGCGAGCCCACCTTCAGTAAACAAGTAAACCCCACCCCACCCGCAAGTAAAAAGGCAACATACTGCACTTGCTTTAACTTTTATGAAGACAATATTAAGACACAGCAATAGGGTATGTTTAATACTGCTGACAGCAAAGCCACTTGTGTGTTTCAGTAACATGCTGGACCTCTCATAAGATTTGAGGAGTTTCAGCTTTGAGGTTGCACCAAAATATTTTAAATTGAATTTGAATTTGCATTTAACTACAGTATATGAGTCTGACACCTTAAATGCATTTGTCGCATGTCATTATATATATTTCTAATCATAAGATACCCAAAAGACTCAATTTACAACAATTTATCAGGAAATATAGAAGTCTTTTAAATTAGCATAGAGATTCCCAATACTGATCTTAGATCAGCAGCTAGTAAATACAATCACTAGTTCGGTTGTAATTGATTTGTTGCAGAGAACATACGTTATTTTATTAATTTGCATTGCTGGAAATGCCTTTAAACGACATTTCTCATCAAAAGAATGCTCCTGGAGGCATTTTAGGCCGAATTGGGCACTTTTGCATGAAAAGTCACAATCCAACCTGAAATGTTGAAATCTGTTTGAAAAATGAGCAACCAGTCACCTCAGCTTCACCCACGTCCAACCTCTTTACCCATTTTGGGTAACCGCGAGAAATTTGCGGTGACATGCGGCCAAGATGGCGACGGCAGGCAACACCTACTTTAAGCTTCAAAAACGATCTTCACAACCCAATGGGTGACATCGCAAAAACACTACGCCCATATTTTTTTACAGTCAATGGTACAAACCAATAGGGTGTTGAAATGGTATATGTTTATACTTCTCAATCAACCACAATCAAATTCCCTTTATCCAGATGGCGCAGTGTATCTGGATAGTTTTTTTTGAACGATGACAAGCCGAAATGAAATAGCAGTAACAAGGCCATTTTTAAAATAGAAAGTACAGATATTTGCATGAAAATGTAAGTAGTAGACGTAAAAAGTCGTCTGAAAAATAATTACTCCAGTAAAGTATAGATACCCAAAATTAAGGTAACGAAGTATCCGCTTACCCGCTTCCTATCCCTACCGTGTCTATATATATATAAATATTAATTTCTCCCTAGGGTTTTTGTCCTTTTAGGATTTTTTCCCATCAGGTTTTCTCCTAGGGGTTTTTTTAGTCATAGGGAGAGTCAGCCAACTTTAGCTTAACTTAGCACTTTACTGTATACGTTACATGATTAATACGCTCGCTTACACGGTTTATCCTTAGCCGTAATATTCTACTTCTTATACTATGTATTGATTTTCAGTGTTCTCCTCTACATCTACTCATGTAAAGCTGCTTTGCAACAATTATCAATTGTGAAAAGCGCTACATAAATAAAATTGAATAGAAATTGAATTGAATCCTCTGCTTGTCTGCAATGTCTTATGACCGTGTTCACACCAAAGCTTTTAAACGCGGCTGAAAACGGCCGGGCGGACGTCGACTGGCAGCTTTTTTTCATCCGACTTCTTCCACTGAGCGTTTTGGTTGCTGTGATTCTTCTGCTTTGTTTATCAGTCGTTGTACGATGTGCCAGTTGGTTGTTGTAATATTTGTCCCGCCCCTCCTCCAAAGTGATTGGACAGCCGTGTGAGAACTGACATTGACGAGCTGAGCTTTTCACTTAAAGTTGAATATTTTTCAACTCTTGGCGCCGGCTTCTTTTTGGAAAAACGCTGCACTTCCATTGGAAACAATTGAAAACATACGCTGGTGTAAAAGCTTTGGTGTGCACACCCCCTTAAGGTGTGTTTGACTTCATGGGCTTGAAGAAATTCCAAATTTGCATGTTGCACATGCGCAAATACACAAACAATTGCAGAGAGAGAGAGAGAGAGAGAGAGAGAGAGAAAGAAAGAAAGAAAGAAAGGAGGAGGACGACAAGAAAGAACGAAAGAAAGAAAGCAAAATCTCTTTAATGATTTGTCTGCCTTCAGCTCTCTGATCTTGACTGTTTACACAAGCAGTGGCATTTTGAGTGAGTTGTGCTTGTGTCAAATTGCCAAGACAAAATAAAAAGTCAAGCGAGCAATGTGTTTCTGATAAAGCGCGTACAGTACACGTCAAAGTAGAGGCCAGCTATTTTAAAGGCCTCAGCCATATAACGTGTAGTCATGTTACTGTTTTGTAGCTCTGTGGACAGGGCGGGAAGTGAAGCAGAGAGAGGGATGCGATTGAAAACGATTCTGTCAGTCCCGTTCGCTCGCTCTGGAAGCATAAATATGGTTCAGTTTTCCACAACTGTTGGACAGTCACGTCCTCCATATGTCCCCATTAGATTCAGTCTATCAAGGTTCAGAAAACATACTGGTCTGAGTAAAGACACAATGGAGGATTTGTAGGATTGTGTTAACCTTGATTTGGCTGTGAGGGGATTTATGTGGTCAGACTGTCTCAGTGTGTTTATGTTTTGGCACTGAATGCAGATATGGCACATCCTGCATGTCTTGAGGCTCATGTCCACTCCACCCACGTCTTCATTGGACACACGCACACACAGACAGATCACTATTTAAACTGGTCCATCTCCCACAGGACAGTCTAAAAGCCAAACCGGCATGAATCAGACAGTCGGATCATCAGTGCACAACTTTTAAATTTATGTATGTGCCAAAACCCAAACAAAAGCTTCACGCTGTCAATAACTGCTCTGAATCATCAACGGCTATCTTGTTTGCTTTCAAAAAAGACACATGAAACTTTAAAGCTGAAGAGTGTCATTTTTTGATTTTTTTCAACTTGGTTACTCTAAAAAAAATCCAGCATGCCAGGGACACAGCTTGAGCTTTTGCTTTGTGCTATTAGTCGAGTTTGCCAGTTAAAGGTACAGTGTGTAACTTTTAGGAGGATCTATTGACAGAAATGTACGTATCTATATTATAGGTGGTGTATAAAGATCTTACAAAATGAACCTTTATGTTTTATTACCTTAGAATTAACCATTTCTATCTATGTACAGCGTGGAGTCGCCACATGGAAGTCGCCATTTTGCACTGCCATGTTTCTACAGTAGCCTTAAATGGACAAACTGCTCTACAGAGCGTGTTTTGTTACTGTTGTCTCAGACTATGACATACTTGTCCTACAGTGGCTACCGTAGCTTTTCAATGCGTTTTGAAAGGAAGGGCTGAGCTGTGGACTGAGCCATTGGTTGCAATTCTCAATCTCACCACTAGATGGCACTAAAATCTACACACTGCACCTTTAAGGCACCTAGGCCTTGCCTTGCCCCCTAAGCATGCTTCCAATCATAGACCACAAAACAGGGAGGGTTGTGTATGATGATGATGTCAGCAGTTTTCGGCACACAGCGAAATGCAGCATCACAGTGAATATTTTTAAATACGCCCATTGAGTTAAAGGATAATTAAAAAATATATAGATTTTGTTATTTATTTGATTAAATTGCATAGAGCAGAATTTATTTGAAATCTTTTTTTTTTTAGTTTTTTTTTTTTTTGCTTTACTGGCTAGTGACTATAGTGATGAAGAAAAATGCTGTAATTATTTATTAGTATTAATATGTAAAACTTTAGCAAGCATTTATATAATAATTTTGACATGTTTTCGATAAATGTTTTTGTAAAAATTTGCTTAAAACCTCCTTTTTAGTTTCATTTTTTTCTGTTTGCCTTTCATTTCTCTGAATAAAAGTCTTGAAGAGCACCTATCGTCCGATTCCAATTTTGCATTTTCTTTGGTGTGTAAGTGTGTATTAGTTCATGTTAACAATATGCAAAAGGTACAAACCCCAGAGTTAACAATGACGCTATCGTCTCCAAAGTTAACAATGAGGCTAGTTATCGTCTCCAATGTAAATCTCTTTTCTTGGACTACAACAAACTCACGGATTGTAAGCAACAGTTTACTTCCTGGGATTGTTGATGTAGACAAGACTGACATTATCATAATTCCTCCCGCTTTGGACTCACAGCCTGTAAGTTAACTCCTGTTAGCATTGCATTGTGATCGAATCTTTCAAACATGGTAAGAAGCGTCACATTTCGGGCTGACGGCAGAGGTATTCAGGCCAATCACAATGCAGTATTTAGCTGGCCAATCAGGGACACAACACTTTTCAGATTGATGAGTTTTGGCAGGATATCTGGAGCTACAGTACAAAAATGTATGGTATGTGGAAAATAATGTGTTTTTTAAACCATAAACCCTGAAAACACATTGTATTATACAAAATACACAAAATAACGTTGTTTTTGCAATGAAATAGGTGCACTTTAATGTCAGAAAAATTATGCCTACATCATGACATTATCATCACAAACATTAAAGCGGATGTTTTTCCTGTGTTTTTGAAGTTTTGATTGTATTTATAGTGCGCAATATAACGTGTTCATGTTTTATGTGTAAAAAACACATTATTTTTTACACAATTTACTTATCTCTATACCACTACTGTCCTAAACCAGGCTGATTTCTTCCTTGCCCTATGAAGTCCCTCCTTCAGAAATACGTAAGGAGTTCTGATTGTGTAGATTGTTTAGTGTGTTATGTAAGGGATAATGTAGAGGCAGCCGGGGGTCTTGTATCACACTGAAGGGGCTTATTTCCCAATAACTACCGGCTGCCTCTACATTATCCCGCTTATTACACGGCTACTTGTCACATAAGAAAAAAACCGGACATGAATATGAATTTGAAACATTTTATTGGCATATTTGTTTTAAATTAACATTTTTATACTTCCGCGAAACTTTGCACAGATGCATAAAATGATCGTAATACCTTATTAAGATCCTCTGCTTCATACTTGTCTGTCTCCATTTTTTCTCTTTTAGCCAGTCTTTGAGAAGTTTTAATGCCCATTCTGTATTTTTTTGTGTGTTGGCTTCGTAGCTGTCATGCTCTATTTTGTCAAGTTCAGTCTCAGTAAGCTGTCTGTGTCTTGTCGTGGTTGTCCAGTGTTTGTCACAAGATGGCGCCAAACAGTAATCTTCATTGATCTTTATTGGCGCGGAGCGATTTTACTCGTACAAGTAGTACCGGCTATGCGTTATTACTTTGGAGCGGTTATTATTTGAAAAGAACGAACCTGCAAATGTCTCAACTGACCAATCAGAATCAAGCATTCCAGAGAGCCGTGTAATAAGATTCAACAGCAGCTAAGCTTAGCTGTTGGCGAAGGTTAGTCAAAAACTCTTATATTGACAACATTTTTCAGCAAAGTAGAGAGCCGTAGTCCAAACCGACTGTTCTCTGTAGTCCTTGAAAAATGAAGAAATTATATTGCTTGACATTGAATTTTGCAGGTATAATTTATGCTCTAGCAGCAGCATTACATACCAACTAAAGTTTGAAAAAATGGTATCACGATCAACAGGCGCTTTAAAGAATTGTGTGCTTTCCTGTAGAAATGTTAACCTTTATTGTGTAGTGCCACAATTTATAATTTGCCCTATTACTCTCTCTCTCTCTCTCTCTCTCTCTCTCTCTCTCTCTCGCTCTCTCTCTCTCTCTCTCTCTCTTTCTCCCTCTCTCTCTCTCATAAGTTTTTTTGTCTCCTCTAAAGATTTTTGTCTCCTCTGCAACACTGTTTATGAGCTAAAGAATGAGAGGCCACACAAGTATTATGTGTCCTCTCTTTAAGCGATGTTTATATAGCGCTGTGCTGAGAGAATACAGATCGCTCAGGAGCTGTTGTGAGAGTGGAGCCAGAGCAGTTAGATCAGGATGCCGTCTGCCACTTACTGAGACTAAATGATTTCCTCAAAGCTGATGATTTCTACTGGGAAATCTTAAACCGCTAGCAAAATGACTTCCGCAAAAATTTTTTATGTTTTTCTTTTTCTCGCTTTCTCTTTTTTTAGGGTTCTGGGTAAATGATTATTCTCTAAGTCTTTAGCACATCTTTTTGCTTTAGCATTTAACAATATATCAATTGACAACATTTTTGACTTTTGAGTTTAACTGAACTGAAAAATTAATAAAAGCACAAAAACAATTGAGAGAAACAACAGAAAAAACAGTTCTAACCTGTACAGTTCTTACTTTAACTCATTCCCTGCCATCATTTTTTGAAAAAGTTGCCCGCCAGAATTTTCACAAAAGTTTCACGAAATGCCTTCCAGAAACATTTTCTTCTATAAATACATTAACATACAAATATATCAAATGAAAAAAGGCCCTCTGCTTTCAAACAAACAAAACGGGAAAAAAGTTTCATCCTGTCTTCATTTGTCCTCTTTTTATAACCACTTAAATATGGGTCTCTTCAAAAATACCGAATGTTAAGCAAAAAGCTGAGATAATTGCATTTTTGTAAAGGAATTTTGTTACAAATCGACCAGATTCAGAACGATGATCAAAATATACACGGAGTATATGCTTTAGTTTTTTATAAATTGGGTAAGATCGCCATCTAGTGAATAATAGCAGAATTACAGATTACCGTAAAAACTCGTCAGAAGAGCATTGTTGGCAGGGAATTTTTTCTTTTAATTGACGAGATTTAAAAGAATAGTTTAATTAAACTGTAAATTATATTTTTTAACCTTAAGCTTACCTTTCAAACTCATATGGCATTAGGAGACATTTTAGAAGACATCTTTGAAGTATATTTATGATATGTTATAAATACAAGTTGAATATCATTGAATAGCATACAATGTACTATGATGCACTTATGGCAGATTTGCAGCTTGACATTACAGTATCACTAAACCCTCTCCTTTTCTGTTAAATAAAAAATTGATTCTGGGTTGATTTAAATGGAAGCTGGGTAGTGAATGGTCATGATTTCCCTTGTATAACCAATGCTAATTTATTTGTGCTTTTTCGTCAGAAGACGAGGAGACTTCAGTTAAAATCACAACTGTATTATTAATGTTAAACAAAACGAAAAACGAGCTCAAGAGGACAGACACAGGACTGAGCCGAAATCACAGTATAGAGGTGTCAGTCAAAATGTGGTTTAAAATTAAAGATGTCAAACAATTCTGGAATGTGCTTCTATAAAATGGGAGTTGTTAATGTTTTATAATGAAAAAGTTAACATGACATTTTTCAGGCAAATATTAGTGCTGATACCTGACCTTAGACAGTGACCCAAAAACTCCCATCATTATTTTCAGTCAGGGTTTTCGGGGAGTGTGTTTTTATTCATTGGTTACTAGATGTAAGTGACTAAACATTTGTGAGGGTGGACAGAAGATAGATAGTGATTGTGTGTGTGTGTGTGTGTTACACAGCTGTATCTGAGTAATACCTGGCAATGAGTAACTACTCTCCAATGATTACACCTCTTTCACACTAAAATGAATTCATCACGTGCGTTGTCACCTCTGCAGTGTTCTCCTATCTGAGATCTTCACTCCGTCATCTCTCAACAATTTGTTACCACATGCCTGAGTGAATTGGTGAAGTGAGGGATGGCTACATCTTGTTTTATTGTTAGCTGGCCTTGTCTAAGCGTCATGCCTTCATGCCTTTAGTAAAAGCAGATCAAATAGTGTATGAACCGGACGAGCCCCCACAATGTAGCATACCCAAATATCAGGGCAGTAACTTTAATATAAATCGATTAATATTTAATCGGAATGAGTAGCATCGATAACATTACTATGGAATACAATAGTTCTTACAATTTGCTTACTATTATCAAAATCAAAATATATGTTCATTAGAAAAAAGGTTTAGAACAACAAAATGATGGATGGATGTGCTTTTAGGAGCCATTTGATGGCAAGTGGGTGAGTAAATTATAAGAGAATTTTCATTTCTGAGTGAACTATTATTACTTTAAATCACTTTGGTTATGGACTTTGCAGAAACAAAAATATATATATTTATGACTTCAGAAAAAGAAAGGGCATTTCTGGTGCATTGTGAACAAAGATCAGCGCACAATAGAGACAGCAAGCGGTTTTTCACACACTTTTCCTCATCTGTTGTAAATAATGGCCTCTTGTGACACGCAGGCATGAGGTTAATGAAAAACGATGAGTCGGGGCTTCCCAGGGGAGCGGGAGATCTCAAGGATGTTTTGGTATTACTTCATATTGTTTTCTTTGAACATCTTATTTACACATCGAATGTGAAGTCACAGACATGAGCAATTTGTTCTCACTCTTTGCTCAGTTCCCCTCCCACCTATTTTTCATCTTTGTGGTTGAACATCTGTCTGGAATCACTTAACTGCTCATGGGATGAACGTGATGTGTTTGTGTGAATTTGTGTCTGTAGTTACGTGCAGATTTGACTAGTTTTTAATAAATCTGGACCATATTGTTTATTTAAGGAATTGCTTTTCAGTGATTTAGGTGACTTAATGGAATTAATGGTATATTTCGTATATGTCTACATTTTATTAAGTCTTTGGTTCTTGCTTAAAGATAAATGTATTAAGATTGTACATGCTATAAAGATTATAATACATCTTAAATTAATTTGTTGTCCACCTAAACATCTCATTTGAGATTTTTCTTTTTTTGGGACGTAGGCGTCCATCGTTTCGTCTTTATTTTCTACTCAACACATCTGACAGTTCCTCTCAGCCTCCACCTGGTGCGGGCGGCCAGTACATCTGGAACCGGGCACGTTCACAGCCTCCTCTCTGGTTTTGTGCTTTGGGTTGATTATATTACCCACTTTTTTTCTCTCGTCTGAGAGGGAGGAAAACAGAAGTATGAGCGCCAGGGTCAAGTGGTGATTGCTGATGTTGTCTCCTCTAAACATATGTTTAGTCCTCGCTGAGCATATGCAGTTCCCCCACAGTTTGGTAACCATTAAGGGACTTCCTAAGTCAGTTCCGGAGTCAGGTCTCAGAGGACGGGAGGAAGGGGGGTAAGGGTGGGGTTTTAATAGGGGAATGGGGCATGAGGTGGTCGGGTCAGGTTGGTCGCTTGCTTGGCGCTGGTCTGGCCTGCTGCCTCGGCCCTGGGCAGTCTCACGCGAGCAGGGCTCAGACAGGAAGCGGCTTTGCCCGTCAGAAGACGAGCTGTGAACTTCACATGCGATGCGAAGGGGTCCGGCGCTCAGCCCTCGGGGCAGACGAGTCTAAGAGGAAATGAAAGGATCATTTAGTGCGGGAAAGGCGAGGCCGGGGGGTTGTGGAGGTTGTGCCACAGACACCCATCCCAGCCACGGACAAAGACAAACAAACAGCAAGAAAATCATAAAATTGTTGCCTGAGGCTGCGCAGGCTCTTGGGCCAGCTCCGTTTTGCAAAGCATTATTGTGTATCCGAGAGGAATCTCACAGGGGCTTTTGGTAAACAAACTGGAGCCAGCCCATCTTCGTCTTGTTCTTGTTTAGAGTAAAAGGTTGCAGTTGGGAATCTCTAGGGCCTGATCTTTAAAGCGCTGCGAAATGTTTGAACGAATAACCGATGCTTATGGTCAGGAGTATGTGGTGTGATGTTCTTCTCAAGCTTTAGATCTGAATCTACACCAGTGACCATTAAATAAATCTATCACACTGTATACAAGATTTGATCAATAAACTTATCCATAAACCAACAACACATTCTGCCAATAATCTCAACCCATTTTCAAACCAAAACAAATGTTGCATGGAACTGATGCTCAACTGGGAGATTTGTGTGCCGACTGGCATACCATTGATTATAAAGCGATTGATTTGTGCTTAAAACTGTACTTGGTCCTGTTCTAGACTCTGATGTTACCACTGTCTTTTCTGAAACACATCCTTTCTTTGTTGACCCCAAGGGGTAAAATCAAGTCAAGTTTGTGGTAGGGGTGTAACGATTTATCGTGCAAATGCGCGTTTTCTCATTGAGTGAATTTGAATGAATTACGGTGAAATGCCACCACATCCAAAAGCCAGAGGGCGCTCTCGTGCAGAAACTCCAATTGTGCCACAGAAGAAGTAGCATTTAAAAACACTATTCCATGAACTGTCTAGAAGATGATTTATATCGCCGTTCTTCAAATTGTTTCAGGTATTTTTATGATAATAGAGAATATTTTAAATGATTTCGTTTAACAAGTGTTGCTTTTTTAAATGCACGTTATAAACGACTCCGACTCATAATGGTACTCATTTGTTTAAATTATATTAAGCCTTAAAGTTCTGCATAAATAAGGGCGTGGCCACTTGAGTGATGAGTGAACTGTCACTATCGTCGAGCTAGGCCAGCATGGGTTTTGCAACCCACCACCTCAGCTTCACCCACATCCTCTTTGCCAATTTTTGGTTATCTGCCAGTGATGCACCGTGACGCGCTGCCAATATGGCGACAGCAGGCACCGCCTACTTTAAGCTTCAAAAGCTCTTCACTAATCTATTGGTTGCGTCACAGACACAACGGTCATATTTTTTACAGTCTATGAGTTTAATAAACACTAAAGGTGAATATATTATATATTAAATATATAGTATCTTTACTATAACTGGTGCAAAATATTTTTTTAAATGAAGTGCTTTCACGGTATGTTTAGGGGATGCACTGAAATATATTCAATACATTTTCTCTCTTCTATCATCCTCTGTCCACCATTACAGATGCTGTCTCTCAGATTAGAGATCCCAGGGGAGTCAAAGATGTGGATATGAATGCTGGGATTGTGTGTTAAATACTCAGATAGGGAGTGTCAGGGTTCATATCCAGATGTCATTATTGTGAATGAGATATCTAAACTGTTCAAATGTGCCAAGATTATTTCATTGCATAGAGGCTGGCTTTTCACAGCTCATAAGAATTTAATTTGAGTTGTCAGGCTAAAGTTTCAATTTCTCTTAAGTTTTCTATATAATTATATTAGATAGATTCACTTGTAGTCCAGTTCAGCTGCTTGAATGGACAGAGGTCAAAATCTCAAAAATGTTTAGCCAAGTTTTGATTACATTGACATATTTTGAATCATAAAATCTGATGACATTCTTATGTTTCTTTGTAATCAAACTGTGCCAAAAAGACACATTTTTAGACTTGTGTTCAGTGTTTTTAGGCACTTGCCCAGTTAATGCACAAGCATGTTTTAAAGCACAATAACAGCTGATGCCTTATCATGAAGGCGATTGACTTTGAAATGTGCAATCCGTTTGCAATTATGTTTATGCATTTGGCAAACACTTTTATTCAAGCCATCTCATAGTTCATTACAAGGTATATATTTTTTCCTAGTATATGAGTTCCCAGGGTTTGAACCCATGATATTTTTCTAACCCAATGCTCTACCACTGAGATATACAGGAGATGTATACCTTGTAATGCACTTTGAATAAAAGTGTCTGCCAGATGCATAAGGTAAAGAATGCATTGTAAATAATCTGTTAAAGAGTTCTCTGATATCTAAATAGAAGGTTTGTGTCTTTATTATCTGCAAAAATGACCCGATTAATAGACGATTATATGTGTCCATTTACAATCCTAGGATTTGCCTTTATAATGAAATGATCTATTATTTCCTTATTTGAAAGGGTCATGAATAATAATGTTGAGCTCTGCTCTGATTGGCTGTTTCTCAGAGCAGCTCCTTCAGTAGCTTTGTGTGTATGTAAACAGATCTTATGTTTGAGTCTGTATCAGATGAAGAGACAGATTTTGAGAAATAATCAATTGTTTAGACATTGTTAATAGATGTTTCTGAGTGGTAAGTTTGTGTTTTTTAAGTATGGACCTGCAAACGTAACTGTAATGTCAGTAGTGGAACTTCAGCCTTAACGTTAGCATACAGCATTAACTAGCATATGTGACCCGTCACGGAAACCAGGGACACATAAGTCGGCAGCACAAGTTTTGAGAAAATGAGAAACAAAGTTTTTTTTTTTCAAAATGTGTGATTTTCGTTTTATTGCAGAATCTGTTAGTTGAGATCATGAAGAAGCCTCTCCATGTTTGAGATATCAGTTTATGTATATTTAAAAGCGTACATTTTGCGGTTGAAATCGTCTTGTTTTTCCGGAGATTCTAGCGTGCAGCGGGGGGCGTCATTGTCTGTGTGTATATTTACATACTGGATAAGCTTGTGTTTTCGCCTCCGCCCCCACAGGGAACAGCGTGACTACTAAATAAGTATAATTCGCCCGAAACTGAAAAAAATGTAATTAATGACTCACCCTTATGTCGTTCTAAACTCGGAAGACCTCCGTTCATCTTCGGAACACAGTTTAAGATGTTTTAACGTTAGATTTAGTCCGAGAGCTTTCTGTCTCCTCCATTGAAAATCTATGTACGGTTTCCATGTCCAGAAAGGTAATAAAAACATCATCAAAGTAGTCCATGTGACATCAGTGGGTCAGTAAGAT
Organism: Paramisgurnus dabryanus; assembly: GCF_030506205.2. NCBI lineage: Eukaryota > Metazoa > Chordata > Actinopteri > Cypriniformes > Cobitidae > Paramisgurnus > Paramisgurnus dabryanus. The sequence continues at coordinate 39,622,115 of NC_133341.1, read as the reverse complement.
TGTGTTGAAGCATCGCAAATACAGTTTGGTCCAAAAATAGCAAGAATTACGACTTTATTCAGCATTGTCTTCTCTTCCGGCTCGAGCGTGAAGTCACGTGACTGTAGTGACGCGGCTGCCCTGTTCCTCAGACATGTTTGCTTAGTTTTATTTTTTATTTTCAAACGTATAGCGTGCGTCTCCCCAGACTGTAAACGAAGCTCGGGCGCACAAAACAAAAGAAAAATAAAAGAAGCTGGGGTGAAACAAATAACAGTCAGCCACATCGTACGTCAACCGCAGGCGCCGCACTCAGATGATGTCAAAGTACTTCTTACGGAGAAGTTTAATTTCGACTCGCTCTCGCTGTACTTTGACGTCTTGCAGCGCAGCATGAAGTCAAACTCATAAGTTACGCAGATATCGTTGAATTCTTTATATAATTGGCTACCTGTTTTGTCTATCAATTTTTTCAATGAAGTCATTGGCTGATGGAGGAGCGAGCGAGCGATTGGTAACATCTCTAAAGGACGTCACATTTTCGACGGTGCTGTTTTTGGATTATCTATTATACTACCTCCCTATTTTAAATACAATCTTTGAAGGCGGGTTCATGTGTTTAACGGAACGTAAATTACCGGAGTGTAATCTCATATACCCTTACATGTTACGATGTAAATAGTCCTCAGATTGTATATTATATTGTATTACCAGAAGTTCATGCGAAATCTGATGTAAACAATAGACTATATATCTATATTTTACGGATTATACGCATTTGTGGACAAAAATCATTGGATGATTCACACATCTGAAACAGACTGGATTCGACTTGTGATCCCCACAAAGGTAAAAGTCCTGTTTATTTTTGCATGTTGTCATTCAGACTTCTGTTACAAAATACTAAACATGATGCTAGAACATCTGTATCTCAAAATGGCTTTACAGGGGGTATTGCTTAGCTAAATGAGATGTAAATGAGCCCTTTTGTCTCTCCAGGCAGGGAAAAGGGGAAAGTGTTAACTTTATTCTTTCTCAAATTTCTCAGCATTCTCTTTCTTGAATGTGTTACATTCAAATGGCCACAACTTCTCCAAATCTTATCAGATTTCCATGTGTTACACGTCATTGGAAAGCTTAGAAACTGCACTTTCAGAATAACTCAAAATACTTTCCATGACTGGTCTCATATATATTTCATTAACTGGCATATAGCGCCAACTAAGCAGTCTTTAGCATTGTAAAAACATTATACTTACTTTAATGTTGGCGGCTGTAACATCACAGTTGGTGTTATGTTGAGATTGGTCTGCACAATGTTTTCAAAAGAAGGAGGAAACAATCGTGTTTGAGGCTCACAATATCAGTACCATGTACACAACTCTTATTATTCATCTATACCTAAATACAGTTTTTTATTCTACAGCACCTTTCAGGAGATCTTGATTATATTTTCTTCCTCAGACGCTTGGTTGTTTTCCACACATGAGGCTAATGGCAGCTGTGTAGATTACACCTGGCACTGACTGAACCAGCTGTACTGTATACTCCTATCTTGGGAGATTAGTACTATTACAGTAAATTATTTTGACCGAAGTGTGCATTCATGCAGCTCCTTATGCATTATTCTTTGCTGCCAATTATCCCTTATTATATCTATTTTATTAACATATAAAGGTTTTATTTTACGTTATGCATCTGCTACCTAATAGTACATTGGCACCCTCGACTGCTCTTCCAGGACATTTCACCTCCACCACAGACAGTAGGTGCTCCAACACAAGCAGACCAATGCAAAACCTCATCATGTGGCATAACTGAAGCTGAAGTGACAGAGAAAGTAGTCATCAGCGTCCCAGGAGGGCCTGTGGTGTCACAGATGCAGCCCACCTGATGCACCTCATCCTGTTATCCACACATTGAGGCATCGACCATCATCTCACATACCGGTAACTGTGATGCTGATGAAATTCATTACAGAGCTGAACTGTAAACATCAGCTTAGACTGGTCTGTCCAAGGCAAGATATGTGCATAAAAACATGACAAAAGAAAAAAAATGATGCACCATCTTGGTGCAACATGTACATGTCTCAAACTAAATGTGATCACCATGCAAAACATTTTTATTTTATGGAAAGTAGCTTTGACATTTTAATAATAGCTTTTTTTGCATTTCATGGAACAGTCAAATAAATTTGAACGACATGAGGGCGGGAAGACAAAAATTTCAGTTTACAGCAACATTAGAAACAAACTTTGCTTTAAAAAAATAAAGCTATAGAGAACTTCATGAGCTAAAATGAGAAAGCCCATATAATATCCATGCAATCAAATGTATAAAAGCATAAATATTTTGTTATCGTAAGCTGTCAGAGCATAACATTGGTAACAGATAATAAGAGTGTGAGCCGTGCGGATGAGTTGATTCTTAATTGCATGTAGCATTTGGCTGAATGGACCGTCACCTGATTTACAGCCTGAGTTAGAAATGCACGTGGGTCACCAGATGTCCCATGCCTCTCTCAGATGTCACTTTGAGCCTGATGTGTCGTTTTTTTTTTCCGCTCTGCAGTACAGCCATGCACGCGCACACACAACAGAAGGCCTTGTCTAAATATTTATCTCGCTTTAGAGGTGATCTGTAATCAACACTTGATATGTGAGCATGACAATAACAAAATGAGCAGACTGGTTAATAACACGTTGCGTTTTCTGAGATGTTTTAGAGCTCAATTCATAACACAATACAAGCATGTGGTGCATTCTCAGTGTTACCATAAGGGGCGCTATAATGAAACATGAAAGTGACATAGTGGTCAATGTATGGTTGTCACGGTTGGTGGGGGTGGATGATGGAGAGTTCGATGGGATATACAAACACATATAACTTTTTAAGTGCTATAATTGTGTCTCCAGTGTTTCTATCAACCTAGAAAATGAACGATCAACCCCAGTAACTTAGTTTTGGTAAACCATTCTCAGCAAGCATGTAAAAATAGCTCATTGAAATTTGGCTCCCCTTGTGATGTCAGAAGTGGATAATACCGCCCCTTAATCTGCACTATCCAACCACAGCACTTTCATTTAGTGCAGAGATTAGCTCATTTACATTTATTATTATTATTATAAATGAGTAAGGGAATATGGGATATGGAGTCCGAAGGGAAAGCAGGCAAGCAGACAGAAGGGAGCAGTGGGCAGCTAAACACAACCATAATCAACGAACCGGTTTGTGATTTTTTTTGAGATCTGTATTTCCTCATTGAAGAAGATATGACTTCAGTCTTTTGACTGAAATATTTACCTGGAGGCATTACAAACAAGGTTGCCAAGTGGCACAAATTCCCTAAAGAATTTCCCTACTCTTTGTTAAAGGTTTGAGAAACTTGAAAAAATTTGTTTTTGCTCAATGTGAGAAAAAGAAACAAAAAAGCTAATATCATTCTTTAAAATGTAATCAGAAATATAGTAGTCAACATTTGAAGTGGATCAAAAACATTCATCAAACTTGTCCTAAGACAAGAACGGGTACTGGGTATTGGTTTTAAGACAACTTTTAGGAAAGGTTTTGATCCACTTCAAATGTTGACTAGTGTATGTTGTTGTATTGTGACAATATCAATATAGCTCACTTGGTGGAGCACTGTGTTAACAGCACAAAGGTCATGGGCTGGATCCCAGGGTAAACGGATAAGAGCTGCTTTTGATAAAAGTCTCTGCAAAATGCATAAATGTAATGACATACTGTAAATATCACTCTTCTTGTTTTCAAATATGGCCGCCAAGTGGTATAACTTCCCTGTGGCTGCGTTCGAAAGCCTTCGGAGGCAGCATTTTAAGGCATTAGGGCAACAAGGCATGTCCGAATCCAATGTTTGGTTTACTTCCTGTCTCCTGAGATGTGTAGGCGTGCACCGGGAATGACAATGGTTGAGCATGGTTGAGTTCAAAAAAATAAAATGGCAGCCAAAAAGGCTAATTTACAATTTTGTTTGTAAATAAAGTTTTACTTATTTACTTTATAAACTTATTACACCGTTTGATTGCATTTCTAGTGAGAAATTAGTATTGCTTTTTTCAAATTTGGGATTAGTTATCACAAAAACGCCCTCTGTTTATATTTCAAACAGAATTCTTTTACGCTGCCTATAAAGGCTGTTCAAATGCGTTTCCCAGAGGCGAGGCATCAAGTCAGCTGCCTAAACTTTCGGATGCAGCCTATATGTAACATTCACTGCGTCCAAAACCGTCTACTTCCATACTATATAGTAGGCGAAGTAGCACTACTTTGGCTACTATATAGTATGGAAGAAGGCGGTTTCGGACGCAGCGATTGACTACTAGCGGTTGAACTTGAAAAATTCTAAATATTGGGTGATTTTTTTTTCCCCTTTCACCTCTTGGATTGCCAGACAGGGTTAGGGTTAGGTTAGGCACGTACAGCATTGCAACCGGCGATGGAAAGCATACGTTTATCTGCTCATTTTTACGTTTGCAATGTTTTTTCTGTTGTATTCAAATTACAAACCAGCTTGTGTGTTTTTTTAAAAACTAAATCTGTGGCTCATGGGCGATTACGGCCTCATTTAAGCAGCTGTGATAACTGGCAACCGAGCTAACACAGTCTCACCCCATGTCGTCAATATTTGACGACACTTGACCATTCGTCATATGTTGACGCGAAGGATATTTAGTGTATTTGGTATAATAGAATGCATTCGCATGGTTTATGGTTAAAAAAACTAATTATTTTCCACATACCATACAATTTTTGTAGCTCCAGATATCCCTGTCTTCCTGAAACACACTGATTTTGTATAAAGTAGGGATGCACCGAAATGAAAATTCATGGAAGAAACTGAAAAATAGGAAACCAAGGCCAAAAACAGAAACATTGAAAGAAATTATTATGCCAATTATTATTAGTTGCATTTATGGCCATCACTGTGTACTAACTTTACTAGGGGTGTGACGGATCACAAAACTCACTGTTTGGATCACATTACAGTTTTTGAGGTACGTACGGATTGGATATTTTTCGGATCAGCAAAAAAGAGGTGGAAAGAATTTAATAACAAATAAATAAATTGCAAACATTTATAAAAAAAGAACAAAGTTGCACATTAACTCTTTCGCCGCCAGCGTTTTAAAAAAAAGTTGCCAGCCAGCGCCAGCGTTTTTCATGATTTTCACAAAAGTTTAATGCCTTCCAGAAAATGTTCTTCTTTAAATATATAAACATACAATATACCAAATGAAAGAACAGACACTCTGCTTTCAAAAAAAAAAAAACTTTTCATCCTACCTTCAGTAGTTCTTTTGTAATCAACTTTTGAATATGGGTAGGTTTCTGCAAAAACACCACATTTTGAGCAAAAAGCAGAGATAATTCCACTTTTCATAGAGATCCCATTCAGAGCGATCTTTAAAACAGACACGGACATGCAGCCGCTTGCCATAGGGCAATACTTCCGGGTTTAAAAAGTTGTGGAAGGTGGATAATAGCGGTATTGCGAAAAGCCAGAAATACTCGTCATTGGCAGGGAAGCGTTCTCTCTTGATTGACAAGATATCTCGTCAATGGCGGCGAAAGAGTTAATAAGGTCTGACATTAGCATTAGGTACAGAAATCGAATTTAATGAAACATAACACTGTCTTTATTATTTAAATTAAATATAATTTTCTGAGCTACAGAAGTGATTTTCTCTTTGTTTTGGGTTGTTTGATTAACATTAATGACATAGACTTAAGTAGGTTAATTGAGGTTACTGTCTCTTTAAGAACAAATAAGCACAGACTGGTTTCTGCCTCTAATCTATACATACATTTAAGATATAAACAAATGTTTTTATTAGAAAAAAAAATACTGTGGAGATATTTTGTTTGTATGTGCCCTGTCAAGAACACAAAGATTTTATGTTTGCTTGCTTTTTGAAATGCGTCTCTCAGTGTATGCACTACTGAGTGCACTTAAACGCGCACACAGAGACCAAGGGTGAATTCCAAACGACGAAGCATAAACAGTCGCTCCACATAAAAACATTACGTTGTTTTTCATTGCATTCATTATTTGCCAAAGGTATTGTTTCGGTGACATACGTCTTTCGGCCAAAAAAAGAAAATGCTCTTTGGGCCATTTTTGGTCAAAAATTTTCGGTGGCTGAATATTCGGTGCATCCCTAGTACAAAGCTCATCAATTTGAAGAGCTCTGTGTCCCTGATTGGTCAGCTAATCTGTACGTTGTGATTGGGCTGAATATCTCTGACGTCAGCCGAAAATGTGACCCTCCTTACCATGTTTGAAAGATTCATAACGCAATGCTAACATGAGTTAACTTACAGGCTGTGAGTCTGAAGCGGGAGGAATTATGATAATGTCGGTCTTTAAACTGTTGCCTACAATCTGTGTGTTTGTTGTAGTCCAAGAAAAGAGATTTACATTGGAAACGATAACTCGCGTCATCGTTTACTTTGGGGTTTGTATCTTTTGTATATCGTTAACATTTACTTACACACACTTACACACCAAAGGAAACCGTGAATCGGACAATAGGTGCTCTTTAAAAAAAGATGTCAGCTGTTGGTGCCCTGGGTATCAAGTCCCTTGTTGGTTCTGAGAAGTTCATTAGAAGATGTTATGACCACATGGCGGACTGATTTATCGTTCCTTCCACCCTTGTGTAGATAAATGACACTATGAAGGTGAAATGGATCAAAGGGTGTAACAGTCATACAGTAAACACTGCATTTGGTGCTGTATGATTTGAGATGAAAGGTCCAATCACCACTGAGGCCCAGAATAGATGTTCAGATAAGACTACTGTGAGAGAGTGAATGTTTTTAGGCTGAGAGCGTGTATGTCCTTTGGGTACAGTAGAACAGCGGCCAAAGGAAACAGACTCCCCACCCCAACGAGGGAACTCTCATGTGCTGCTGGCCACCATCAGGGACTTCCAATCTCTGAATCATTAATGCGTCTCACACAGAATACGCATGAAGTCAGCCCACGACGTCTCCGCGGTGACCTCGGCATACTTGAATCTTCACTGTCACACATATTTGTTAGTGTTACTCTATACAAACACATCGTAAATACCCACTTCCACACCCACACATCCGATCGCACAGCAAACATCCCGGTCTGTTTGACATTTTAATGTTATTAACCCTTGTTTCAGCCTTTACTCGTGATATAAATAACCTCTTCCTGTGTGATCCTTCACTGAGAATCACTCAACACATGCAGCCCAGCACGTCATGCTAACAGCTAACACTGTTTCACACACTTTGCTCTGACTCATTTTTTTAAACATTACTCCTACGACTTTTTACAATGAACATCCTGTTTTATTTAAATGTGTAGATGGTACAGTAAATTTTTTAAGCACGTGTTTCTGTAAATGCACATCATATTATTTGATGTTTACGCAGTGGCTGTGTCACATGCTGTAGTTTTTGCCGGTGTCAATTATGTGAAACTCTGTGTCAGCTGATACTGCATGCTTTTTTTTTCTTTGACTGTCTCTTTCTAGCCTTCGCCGTTTTAATTTACTTAAGTGATTTTTAAACACTGCATCCTGTTGTCCCTAATTGTTTAGGAATGCCAATCAATGTAGTAGCTTCCCTGCTGAAAAATCCAGCATCAAACCAGCATGGGAATTATGCTGGTCTTGCTGGTATACAGTTTTTTGCAGCAGGGTTAGCTTGCTTCAATCGGTTACATGTGCCTTTTTGCATTGTGGCAAGGATTTGTGTGTTTAATTTTATGTGATCTGTTTAATTGCTATTTTCTTTCTTGTTCGTCTATTTCAGGGGTACCCAAACGTTTTCCTACCAAGAGCCAAAAATCAAAGTTGACTGAGGGTCATGGGCCAAAAATAAATGTTGCTGTGTTATATTAATATGAAAGTTGCCCTGATTCTGCTTTATTTTCCTTTATTTTTTTTGTCTGTGTGCCACTGCCTCGACCTCTCCATTATTAGCCCTATAGTACCCGAGTGTGTATAGTTTCGTGACGCATGCTGTACACCTTCAAGTATGCATGTACTTTAAAAATTTATTATTCACTTTAATTCCCTTAATTAAATAACAATTTACATTTTTGTAATGTGCAAATTAAACAAAACATTTGGCATTTTAGAAACTTTTTAATTAGAAATATGAACATCTGCGTTAATGACGTTAATCCTTTTTCCTTATCTCACGTGGCACGAAGGGCCAAATTAAAGGTCATTGTGGGCCATAGTTTGGGCACCTGTGGTCTATTTATTTAATTTTTCTCTGAATTTAGTGGTTTTCCTGAACCCCTGGCTCTTTTATTTGGTGTATGGTTATTTTCACTTGTGTATTCTTTAAGTAAATATCTAATAAAAAGAGTAAAGAACACCAAAAACCTTCAATGGTGACACTCAAAGGAATATCATGCATCCACATAACAGCAAAATAACTTAAACTTGACTCAAACTGTTTATTTCTCATTTCGCATTCTTTTCATTTTTGTATATAAAATAATTTTTGAAGTCAAAATTATGCTAAAACATATTTTGATAGTTAAGAGTTGATTGTTTTAGGGGTGCTATGACAAACAGGGGGCTGAAGGCCCCCTAAAAAGCTTCTAGAACCATATATAGAGTAAACAAGGGGTTCTCAACTTTTTGCAACTTTTTGCAACTTTTTGAAACATTCCCCCTTTCTAAACATTGTAGGATAGTATCAATGCAGAATAACAGAAAAAATGCATTGCGTCACTGGTGGTACCCTCGTAGATGATTGGGGAATGTCATTGCTTCCATGTCATTTCGAGCAGAAAAAAAAACATTTGATTTGATGGTGGACGAAGTTACAGTACATCTTTAAAAGTAAAATATTCAGACGCAGAAAAAAAATAAGATTCAGTTTATCTAAATGTACTATTTTTAGGCATGTTTAAGGTATGTTTATGTTTTAATCTTTCAACTACTAAAAAGCATTTCTGCCATCCTTTTTATATGCATTTATTTACTAAAAATTAAAAAAAAGTCAAAATAATAACAATTGATTCAGATTTTGAATAGGCTTACTGCAAAGACACCAAATTCAAATTATTTATTAACAACACAATGATAATGTTTAAAAAATTTTTTTTAGGAACAGTGAATATTTGATAGAATAACCCTGATTTTTAATCACATCTTTCATGTGTCTTTCATGCTCTCAGTCGTGTACATTGCTGTTATGTTATAATGACTTTATGTCACTCCTGAGGTTTGCTTTTGGAAAGACACTGGGTTGAAATTGTTATAATAGGCAACATGTAGAACCGATGATAAAAGGCAAAACTGGAGTAGTCTCCTAATTTTTCGGCAGCTGTATTAAAAATGCTTTTTACTTGTATAATATATGCAGTGAATTAAAATGCCTATGCGTTTAATAACTTAAAATGCACATCAAAAGCCTCAATTAATGCAAGCCTTAAAAAGTGATGTGGAATGCCCGTCAAAAAGTGGCACTAAAGTAGGGGGGATACCCTTTGTGCTTTTAAAACTGACCTTGGAGTAAAGATTTTGCTTTCTATCAGGGTATCGCACAGCGAAGCGACGTGTCCAGCTATTGTAGATGTGTTCGACTTTAAAATGTGGCGCAACGCAGACGTGCTGTTTGCAACCCACTTCACATGGTGTTACTGCATCTGAATAAAACATACGTGACATGATTCCTTTGCGATATTCAAATATAAATGGGCTTTTAGATCATGCATTTTAAATGAGCATTTTTAATTCATATAAAATCTGATGTGAAAATAACAAGATTTATACAAATAATTTGTCAGTCGTCTACCACTGCCTATGCGGCCCAATAGATGGCGCTTCGAGGACCACTAGTGGGCCGCGGCCCACCGATTGAGAATCACAGCTTTATACCAATTATATATATTTTAAAAGAAAATATTTGCAAGAAATTTCAGAGACAAAGCTGTATCGCAAATGAGACATCATTTAAGTATGCTACGCAATGAAAGAGCAACCTATGAGGAATGCGATCACCTGTTTTTTCGTGACAGTTGTGTTTAGGTATAAATGTGTGTAAGTCAAAGGCTTCAGCAGTCAGACTGCATCACGCTCAGCTCTGTGCTTCAAAGGTGCATTAGGTCCATGTCACACCATTGTGACCCTGCCATATGACATGTGCACACTTGTGTGTGTTTGGCTTCATTGGCTCTTGCAACGCTCTCATGTTTTGTGTATTCGGCAGCTTTTACCTGCTGCTTGAAATGACTTACTGGATCAATCTTAAAACACTTAACATGCCTGTGGCTAAGTACTCTACTACTAAAGAGTGTGTTGACTAATTTACTTTTAAACTACCAGAACAGTTAATGAAAGGGTTAATAATGATTAAACTTAGACAGTATGAAACCGAATGTTTACCATGTATTTCTGCAAAAGCATTTTTAATTAATCAATGATTACACAATGACTGTCGATAATGACTATAGTTTTTGTCGGTGACTTTTTCTGAGTTTTTCGCAACTAATCTTCGTCAGATTTGTTATTGGTTTATAAAAAAATACATTTATGCATTTGACTGACGCTTTTATCCAAAGGTAATCATTTTTATCAGTATGTTTGTTCCCTGGGTTCAAGTACATGTCCACTGAGTTATAATACAGGAATGTAGAGTTTCATATAAAAGAGAAATTAAACTATTAGGAACTACTATAATTGAAATTAAATGAATTGAAATGATCTTTACCAAAAGATTTCAAGCAAAATAACATTTTTTTTCACTGTTATTTTGATATATGATTTTAGTCACACTGCACATCCCAAAAAACATGTGTGTATTAGTCATTTTATTATATTTATGTTTGAAGCCTTGTTGCATGGTAGCATCATGAAAACATCATAAATTTGTCTTCTGTGCAGCTGCCTGCATGTATTGTGATACAGAGGACAGTATCCTTATACCTCACATAAATATAAAAAGAAAGCATCAGGCAGTGCATATCACCTTAATCAAGCGCAGGTCTCTGACAAAGTTATTCAAAAGCCACGCAAGGGATGTCATGTCACCTCACAACAGTCAAAAATAACTTGTCTGGGCCCAACTCATCCATTGAAGCATCTATTCGTTAACCTAAATTTGACATCTCACCTAAACCCACAGCTTCATCCGCACAGGTCTCTGCGTTTCTGGTAGGACGTCGTGTGTAATTGGATACAGATGTTACCATGCCGGCTATTGCTAGACTGTTGTTTTAGCCTAGGCAATCCACTTTCCAACATACCAGCCTGACCTCCCTTTGAAACGCTCCCAAAATGACATGCCTTTGTAGCGTTTTATGGGATCTTCTGATGTGCGGTGACCAAGGCAGAAAGGTGAAGTCGTGTTTTGGGGGAGTTACGCCAGGTGAAATCGAAGGTCCCGTCCTCTTTTTCAATTTAATAATTCAACAGTTAATACAGCTAATGCGAATATTATTGGTGTCATATCCAATGTCTAAGACAGTGTCTCTTCTTCTTTGTAGACACAGCTGTCTTCATCAAAACATGTTATTCTTTTGAAAGGTCTGTCTGTGGCCATTTTAGTGTTTGTTTTAAGCAGAGTTGGGAAGTACATTGCAAAAACCCCTAAAAATGTTATCGTCCATAAAGCAAGGTTTGAACAGGACTGAAAAATATGTTGTGAATACGAAATGTTTATACGAAATTAATAAACCTTTAAAATGTCTTAAAAATAGGCACCAGAGCAATATTCTTGGTATAAACGGAATAATAGACTTCGGTCCTTTTGAATTATTCGAAAATAATGCACACCCGCGGTGTAACGGCACTCCACTTCGTGTCCTATGCATTATTTTCTTATAATTTAACAGCTCGTCAATTATTCCTTTGCACACAAACAATAACTGTTAAATTGTGAATTACAGTTTACTGGAAGTTATGTCCTGTATGTGACAAATAAATCTACATAAATTGTAATATAAATAGTTATGCAAATGAAAGAAAATGACAAATTAATTTATTGGAAATGCAACTTACACTGCAAAAAATGATTTTCAAGAAAACATATCAAATTTAAGTGCTTTTGTGCACAAAATCACTTAAATTTGACATTTTCTTGGGTCGTTTTGCTCATCTTAATTTAAGAATGTTTTGATATTTTTTATTGAAAACAAGACAAAATACTAAAAAATGTTTTCTTGAAAATCATTTTTTTTTGCAGTGTATAAACTGAAACAGTAATTGGACTGCATTTTCAAGAAAAAAATTCTTGTTTTCAGTAAAAATATCTAAAAATTCTTAAATGAAGAAGCTTTTTCTTGATGAGCAAAACGACCCAAGGAAATAAGTCTAGTTTTTAGACCAAAAATATCAAATTTAAGTGATTTTGTACATAAAACAAGCAAAAAATCTGCCAATGGGGTAAGCACATTTTTCTTGAATTTAGTGCACTGCAAAAAAAAATGATTTTCAAGAACACATTGTTTTAGTATTTTTGTCTAGTTTTCAGTAAAAATATCTAAAAATTCTTAAATTAAGATGCTTTTTCTTGATGAGCAAAACTTCACAAGAAAATACGTCTACTTTTTAGACAAAATGTTTCAAATTTAAGTAAATTTGTGGATAAAATAATGGGGCCAATGGGGTAAGCAAATTTTTCTTGAATTTTTCTTGAATTAAGTGTTTAAGAAAAAAGTTCAAGATTTTTTTGGCCGATTTTTTTTTGCTTGTTTAATCCACAAGTCACTTAAATTTGATATTTTTTGTCTAAAAACTAGACTTATTTTCTTAGGTTATTTTGCTCATCAAGAAAATGCAAATCGATTTGAGAATTTCTAGATATTTGTGCTTATAAGACAAAAATACTAACTAAGAAAGTCATTTTTTGCAGTGTAATATATGTACTTGCATTTGACTAGAGACGCATTCCCGCTTTTGGATTTTATCTCCAAGAAGTATGTTTGGATATGGCAAGACATGATAGTCAGTTTTATAGGACCAACCTGCTAGGCATTTAACTTATACAGTAAATGGTAAGTGGTATTTATTAATATCATATTGTCATTATGCCTGTACTGTGGTTGTCACAGTGCTACTAAGTTGTGTTGCTTTTTAATATCAATATACAGATACCGGTTTAGTTGCCTAGCTTTCAGCTGTGCGCACACATACCCGATAACAGAAGTTTATGTCGCTCTACATACGTCTTCTGGTATAATTGAAACGATTGGCTATGAGCTTCGTACAGACGCATTTTATAGAGATTCTTAGCGCCAATAAATGGTTCTGGACATTCGTAAACCACGCCTCAAATACGAGAAAATGAGCATAGGGTTCCCAGACCACGTCTCATTCTCTATGAGACTGGTCTGGTGTTAGCCAGGCTAAGTAAAGGGTCCATCGAATGAACACCTCGGAAGCTTACTGGAAGTAGTAGGACATCCAGGTACTTTTTGCATTCTGTTTTTTTGGGAATACTATGAATTTAGACATACTACTCGCCTCACCTACTGCTTTTCGTTTACTACATGTATATAGTATGTATGCCGTTTTAAACGCAGCCTTAGTGTTTTTTGATTGCGTGAAACCCAGCAGTGCGTCAAGTGCAGTTGTGATGGAAATGACATCCTACTCCAAACATTACCACCTCATGGTGGTGACACTGTTGTATAACTACAGCAATAACATCAACTTCTGCCAAGGCGACTTAGTACATTCAGTGATTGTGTGCCTATGTGTGCCCACTCATACAATCTGACGTCATTTTGACTCTCTGATAACACCATGTCACCTCCAGCTCATGCCACCTCCTCATAATCTGATTGGAGAAGGTGTCTGCATTCAAGTGCGTGTGTATTTCTTATACATCCATATTTTTTATTCACATGTCTTTCATATAGACTGTAACTTCTGTAATTTTCACTAACCAGAATAAGCCTTGATCAGAAGGACTGCATGCTTGTCTTTTCACTGAATGACATTGATATGGTTGTCAGACATAAGCCAGCTAATTTAATCGTTTCACTGAATTCAGTTCAATCTGTTCCTCTATGTGGTTAAACTGAAAGAATGTCTCATTTACACATAGACAGCGACGTCTGGAAGATAAAAGCAGAGGGATTTTGAAATGATGAAAGTGGGAGAAGACAGAGTTGGAGATGCAGGGGATTGTGGGGGATTTGGTGCCAACGGTCATGGACTGTTTCCCATTCGAGAGTTCACGGGGTCAGTGTTTGTAACAGAGGCTTGTTGTGAGTGTGTGGAAGCAGGAACATCGGCCATTCATCACCACCACACCAATCAGACACAGTAAGAGCCATCAGCCACTGATGAAACAGCGTGTTAAACCGAATGTGTTGCACATTTGCCTCTAGATGCAACTTTCTCTCCAGTGGCAGCTCCATATGTTGCTCCTCTCCAGCACCCATGTCCTCTTGAAAGTCACAGGTGTGGAAAGCTAATAGAGATGTCAAGGCATCACTCACAGCTAAATCTGATTGTAAAAGCAATCACAAATGTGTGAACTAAAAGGCTCATTATAGTTGTGCGTCGCCGACGTGCAAACACACACATGCAGACCGCTGGTTGGCAGTATCCACGCGTTTAACAACCACCAAAGAAGCCATTAAACCAAACAAGAAGCAGCAGCAGATTTGAGAAGACCAGCAGTGATGGAGGTAAATAAACAGCGACTTTTGTTGCAATCACCCCTCGACTTGGCTCATCTTTGTTTTTACCGACGCAAGCAGAAATGCCTTTGAAGTAATGCGATGCAGATATTTCTTACCTGACGGAAGGGGTTCTAGTGGACCAATCACAGCACTTGCTATATGCATAGAAGGGACGCGTTGGTTGTTGCTTCATAGGACTTTTTCCTCCTATAAAAATACCAAGATTTTGAAGGGTTGGGACCAAGACCAGTGCAAGTCACTGCATTAAAACACTTATGATAGAATGTGGAATATGCATATCTGGGAATTTATCTTTGTCTATAAGTAAATAAATGTGAATAAACCCTAAAGAGCTGAAATCAAGCCAACCTTTTATTCAGAACTCCAAAATAATTAATGATAAAAAATTATTTCTTGATATGCCATCGATTGTAGTCTTGACCGGTCTTGAAATAAAATTTAAAGTCCTCTTCGTCTGAGACCGAGTAAAAATGCGGTTGATTCTGAGACGAGACCAAGACCTTTAAAAAGTGGACTGATCCAAGACCAATCTCGAGTACTACAACGCTATATAGTCATCTGGGTATTCAATGTATACAAAAAACATTTCTCTAAATAAAAATGACAACACACATACCACTGTTTATGTCTCTTGAATTTTTGTTTTTGTTTCGTATGTTTTGTAGGCATCCTACATTATGCATTTATTCATTTAGCAAACACTTTTATCCAAAGAAACTTAAAATATCCACAACACAAAAACATAGGGGTGTTCAAGAAACCAATTTGAAATGATTCGAGTTTTGTGACTTGATGCATTATCCTGCTGGAAGTAGTCATCAGAGGATGGGTACATGGTGGTCATAAAGGGATGGACATGGTCAGAAACAATGCTCAGGTAGGCTGTGGCATTTAAACGATGCCCAATTGGCACTAAGGGGCCTAAAGTGTGCCAAGAAAACATCCCCCACACCATTACACCGCCACGACCAGCCTGCACAGTGGTAAGAAGGCATGATGGATCCATGTTCTCATTCTGTTTACGCCAAATTCTGACTTTACCATCTGAATGTCTCAACAGAAATCGAGACTCATCAGACCAGACAACATTTTTCCAGTCTTCAACTGTCCAATTTTGGTGAGCTCGTGCAAATTGTAGCCTCTTTTTCTTATTTGTAGTGCAGATGAGTTGCACCCGATGGGGTCTTCTGCTGTTGTAGCCCATCCGCCTCAAGGTTGTGCGTGTTGTGGCTTCACAAATGCTTTGCTGCATACCTCGGTTGTAACGAGTGGTTATTTCAGTCAAAGTTGCTCTTCTATCAGCTTGAATCAGTCGGCCCATTCTCCTCTGACTTCTAGCATTAACAAGGCATTTTCACCCACAGGACTGTCGCATACTGGATGTTTTTCCCGTTTCACACCATTCTTTGTAAACCCTAGAAATGGTTGTGCGTGAAAATCCCAGTAACTGAGCAGATTGTGAAATACTCAGACTGGCCTGTCTGGCACCAACAAACATGCCACGCTCAAAATTGCTTAAATCACCTTTCATTCCCATTCTGACATTCAGTTTGGAGTTCAGGAGCTTTTCTTGACCAGGACCACACCCCTTAATGCATTGAAGCAACTGCCATGTGATTAGTTGATTAGATAATTTTATTAATGAGAAATTGAACAGGTGTTCCTAGGGCTGGGCGATATGACCCAAAAAATTATCGAGAAAATGTTTTCCATATCAGTCGATATCGATAATTATCATGATAAATAACAAATCTTTACTCCTGTCAAATTTAAAGGCAGATTTTTGCTCCTGAATGAAAATTGTAAAAACCAGACAGTTAATAATTGTTTTAAACTACTTTTTATTCAGACCATGACAAATACAAAAACTAAAATCTTGTTTTAATGCATCTGTATTAAATGTAAATCTATTTTTTATGAAATCAACACATTTCTGACACAAAAGCAGCAGACTACTGTCACTTTAAGACCCAAGACAGACTGCTTTAAGTTTCAATATACTGAATAAAGCTGTTTATGTTTACTTAAACAAGAAAGAAAACTTAGTTCAGTGATCACGCGTGTGTTATACATATACCAGCTATACACGCTGATAAATGGATGTCTAGAGTGTCACGTTGCTGTGGGAGCGCACATACGCAAACACTATATTCACTGCAGTGGTGGATCTGCTGCTTTTCCTCAGTTTCCTGAATTTGTGAATGTCCTGTAAATATACTTTTAAAGCTGTGCAGACGTGTGCGTGCGCAAGGCGGACGCTGAATGAAAGTACAGTATACTGCACCTATTGTGTCTGCTGTGTTTGACGAACCCTGTTTGTTTGCGCGTCCAACATTACACACAAGAAAATGTTTCCGCGCATTTGGATTCCGTGATTCCGTCCGCGTTATCCGCATCGCGAAAATCATAGGTCTCTACTAATAAATTAATAACTTGCCTCATCTTCCACTCCTTCAAGTCTGACTGTCACTGTGATTGTAAACCAAGAGCGCGTGCCGCATCCGGAAGTGCTCGCGCAACATTACGCACAGTGCTTAAACATTATCGATCACTTATCGAACGGTCCTTATCGTTTTATCGAACAAGTTTATATCGGTAAAATTATCGTTATCGAATTATCGCCCAGCCCTAGGTGTTCCTAATAATCCTTTAGGTGAGTGTATATCCTAGATTAATAGATGGTAATATTGAGATAAAAGTTGTAAGAAAATGCTCAGATTATGACAAATGTTTTCCTTGGTAGATGGTCTACATTTAAATGAATCACCTGACCTTATCATTTAATGTTAACTAAAATATATATTATATTGCAGTTGCTGATACCTATTTCACAACAATGCCCATTTTACTTGGATTTTACACGTCGTAACTGTGAATTTCTGCCTTGCCTGTGTTTCTGTTTAGTCACAATGAGCTTTTTTGTAACTTCTGACATGGATAGGCAGTTTTAGCTGAAGGACAGGTGGCAAACAGAACTACTGAGTCAAACTTTGACCTTCTTGTCCATTGTTCTTCACAAAGATTCTCTGTTTGGACCGGTGCTTTCACGTCACACCTGCACGAACAGGTGAATGACATACAGGACAGGTGACTGAATGGTGTTAGTAACTAAGAATAAAAGCTTTACTGTTCTCACCAGCCATTATTCCTGAAGCTTATAATTAACATTCATTCCTCTTACAGGGTTAGCATATCACATTCATGTGTGTAAATTGTCGTCACGGATCAACACAGAACTTGTTTTTTACATACTTTGTTTTTCTTTATTCTAACACTCTTAGTGTAATTTTGCTTCTCTCTCTCTTTATTCATCCTCACTTTATCATCGCTTCACGGGCTATGTGAAGTGACAGCTCTCATCCTCAGGCAAGCTGAGCGAACAGACCTCAGAACCCATTAAAACATATGCTTACCACAATCTCTCTCACTTTTGCTCTCTCCACACACCTTCAACCAAAAAGCATTTGCTCTGTTAATTGCTGCAGGCACAAAACTACACAGCACTGTGCATTTCACTTTATCAACAATGCTCAGCAGTGCACTCGTTGCTGAATAAGACCCGTCTGATCTTGGCATTATCCCGGCGTAAAGCAGACTGCTGTACAGGTGACATAAGGTAACAAACAAATGCTGTGCAGTTGGCATTGGCCATAATTTATATAATTATATTGCTTAATTATCCATTTTATTGTCAATCACACTTTGGACAAACCGATAATTGTGAGTATTAAGCTTTGGCACTTTACCCATCCATAGGCTACGTCTATACGTAAACGATCTCAAGAAAAAACGCAAAAGTGCCGTTGCATTATCACTTTTTTATTCCGCGTTTATTTGAGCGTTTTGGGGGGAAATCTGCGTGCATATGTTGATGCAAAAGTGTGTGATATTCAATGTAGTATGTACTCCAGGCATCTAGGTGGCAATGTGAAGCACTGACAAACAACAACACCAAGTCCGCACGCCTGCGTACAACCTTCTTCCTTGTTCTCCCCGGTCTCGTCCAAAGCCGTCTGGTTTGCCTCCGACGAATTGGCGCTTCAACAATTTGATAGAGGTAATTATTAATGCACCTTCTCAGATCAGTAATACTAGCTGTGAATATTTCGTACAACTGCTGGAAATAATCCGTCATGTTTGTTGTTATTTTCCTGAACTGGCGCATGACGTAAACGCGTACACATCGAGAGCCACCATGAGCAGACTTTTGTGCTTTTACCCTTTAGACGGGCAAGCGACAGTAGAGCGTTTTTAAGATTTCCACTCTGGAGGGGGGTTTCACTTTTTTGCGTTTTTAAGCCCCAAAAACACGGTGTAAACGAAAGACACATCTGATTTTTTTAATGTTTTCACCCTCGAGCGTTCTCATGTAAACAGGGCCATAGATTATATTATACCCCAAATTAGTGGTCGACTGATTATCGGCGCTGATATTAAATTTTTTTACAGTTATCGGTAATTTTCGAAAGTAAAATGATTTTAAGCCATTTTAAAGCATAAAGTCATGTGCCATTACCCCAAGCAACAATGATTTATTGGAAAAAAAAGAGAAAACAACACATAAAATGAGACAAAAAAGAAAGTCGTGCCACGGACACGAAAAACTATTTATAAAAATAGTGGCACGAAAAAGACATTTATGCTAAAGCCACGAAAAAAGCTGAATTTCGTGCCATGGACGCAAATAAATCAATCAAATTTTTTTGTGACAACACTGAAAACAATTATTCATTCAATTTACTCAGTTATTTTAAGGTAAGTGGTTGCAATCAATTTATTTAAGATACATTTAAAAAAAAAGTAAAATAAAATAAAAACTTTTGTTTAAATTTAACTTAAATAAATTGATTGCAACTTTTGTAACGTATCTAAAAAAAATTTAGTAAATTGAATGAATAATTTTTCAGTGTACAGCACAACTTTCCATGAGATCATGTTGTTCTGGTAAATTAAGATAAAAAGAAAGCTCATTTAAAAACATACAAAGTGCATTTTTGAAAGGACAAACATCTTTATTGTGTTCTCCGACATTTCTAAATGAGGTGACTTGATCACGTACAGCCACAGTGTTTCGGTTCATCGGCTCAGTTAAACAATCTTAAACTTTGGCATCCAGTTAAAGTGGAGGAGGATATCTCACCATGTTGGAGCACCACCTTGTTTCACCTCATAAATACTTTTATTTTTCAAAGCATGTTGTCTAGTACTAAATGAATTGTACAAACATCAAAATAGGAATGAACAATGTGCATTTATGTATTTATGATCAAATTAGTTCAAATGAAGGTTTCGAAATATTAAAGGAAAACTATTTATACCTTAAAGAGAACGTTTTCTCTCTCTCTCTCTCTCTCTGTTCCCTGTGGGGGTGTTGTTTATAAAGCATTATAATTTATAACTGTACAGAGTGGATTTAATTTCAGCGCAGAGGCTCGCCAGCAGGGCGCCAGGCTGCAATCAGAGGAGTCAGCGCACTGTGAGCCCAACTGAATGGAAAGTATTATCAAAGGCCACAAATGGACACTGTTTCTCTTCAAACAATTCCCCGGATGCCCCTCTTCCATTCATCTTTTCTGTAACAACATCTAGGCTTGACCACCACTCTCTCTTTATAATTCCCCTAACGCTCGTGCAAATGTGATCAGAATGTGAAGAGAGATGGTCTGGACATTGGGTATGTTTGGAATGGCATATCTGCTACGTGTGCTATTTTCACAGTATGCATACTATGCGCAGTAGTACAGTATGTGAGTTGTTTGTATGCATGCAATACCTGGATGAAATACAAAGTGCACTATTAAATGTGTGCAATGTGCTTCACTTGACCTTTCATTTCCAGTATGATGACTCAGAATCAGAACAGAGGCGGTGTATTGTTTTATAATAGAGATGTAGCAATGGCAGCTATGAATGTTAAAGTATATATTTTAAAAATTGTATAATGTCTCGACTGGACTACCAAAGTTTAGGTAAAAAGCAGTAATATGACAAAGCATGTTTCTATTTGAAACGTTTATAGTTTCTTATAAAATGATAAGTTCCAGTCCTTGATTCTGATTGGTCAATTTATTTACAATAAATAAAAAGACAAAGTTTATGAAAGTTGCGTTAATACATATTTTTTGCTTTAATTTGTATTTTGTGGAAATCATTTTATTAAAGCAATAATGTACTAAAGGGTAGTGCTGATTCATGAATAAGTCACCGCACGTTGCATTGTGCGTAGCAATGCCCTTCAGACTTTTTCCAAGAAACAGCACAGCCTCTTGTGCCTAATTGCTTACATAATGCATGACTACTTCATATGCTATTTCAAAAAATAAAAGTACTACACAGTATCCAGTAAGCAGCATAACTAGCTCTGTGGTTATATCCACGACTAACATTCTGTTTTTATATTGACATGTTTGTCTTTATTCTGCATATTCTGATGATTTTAAGGCTTTAGCAGCTGCAAGAAGACTTAAGGCTTGCCATCTGTATAGAGTTTAACTGTACATGATGCATGATGTCATACCTGTCAACCCTCCGGTTTTGCCCGGGATTATCCCGTATTTTACCTTTCTTTCCCACCATCATTACGTTTAAACAATTTCCTGTACTTCTTCTATATTTTTAGTCTTTCTATAAAAAAACACTGACTGTACTGTATTTGATGTTTGCTACATTCCCCTCCGGTAAAGCAGGCGGCAATATATCGATAACATATCACTCCAACAACAGGGTTCGGGAACTTTCCCTTATTTTCAAATCCGAATGGATAATGTAAGCATGGCTGGAAGGAGATTAAATGAATCCATGCTTCTGATATCACACTTTGATTATAACTTGAATATACCATTGTGGTGGACAAATGTACATGTAAATATGTAGTGAGATTTTTTGGTTTTGGAGATAAACAGGCAAGCCCAACTTTCAGTATTACATTTTTTTTTAAAAGTTTCTTTGATATTAACTGCACCTATACTGTAAACATTTCTTGTTACACTAAAGTTTTTAAGTTTTAGTCCCTCCAGAAAAACGCATAATGCATAATTATTAATGCATAAGTCGGGGGCCGCATTTTTTAAATACGCGCACTTTCGCCGCATAAATGGTAGATTTCTGCCCGCAAAATATGCGGGCTTGCATGATTTCATAATCCCTGCATTTACGTAGCAAAAAGTTATATACCGTATATCTTAGCAAAAAGTTGAAAATGTTGCATTTACTCAACACAAGCGCAGCCATGTCCCCTGTTGCCATGGGAACATTAGGAAGTGATGTAATTTTGCGACGTGAACATCAATGAAAAGTTGCAAAAAGCTGCAAACTGTTTTTGCAAGTTTACGCAGTTTTTGCAAGTTCCTGCAATTTTGTCAAGTTCCCGCAATTTCAGTGCATAAAATAGCATAAATATCCTGCATTTTCCATTGCATTTTTTAAAAAAATGTACCACAAGGACAAGGATTTTTGTCTGCAAACAATCACGAAAAAACTCTTCGTTTTTCTTGAAGGACTGAAGTTTAATCAATTTGAAATTACAATGAATTTGAACTTTCTTGATTGCTATAACTATCAAAATAAAGTTAATATAACTTAATTCATTTCATTTTGAAAATGTATAACAACTCCTCACTAGAAAAGGACCTCAAGAAAATTTGAATTTAATTATCATTTCAAATTGATTAAACTTTACAGTGTAGGTGCCGTGTTTCATAACATAGGATATTTGCAATCACACATTTACGATTTATCAAAAATGTAACAGCTGATCTTAATGTTAATTTTCAACATTATCTAACTTATCATATTTAAACAGTGGCGGCTGGTGACTTCTCTTCCATGGGGCGCAAATTCAAAATGTGTCTCATGTCAAAATATGTGTTTGTTGAGTCATGTGAACCAATGTGCATCATGCGTCATGTTAAAATACATGCCTGCTGCACACGCGTCGAAAGTGTTAATGATAAAAGATACGCTCACGTACACAAAATACTCACAAGACTTAACTTAACACTAAACTCTGAGTACACATGAGATTAAGCGAGGATCTGGAGTGTCACTTTTATCATAAACCCTTTCAATACATATGTGTCATGCACGTGGTTCACATGACGCAACAAGCCGATATTTTGACATGACGAGCCACACACGACAGGATAAATACATGTTGTTATGAGCTTTGCATTGTGCGCCCTCAAAAAAAAAGTCACCGGCCGCCACTATTTTTAACTCTTTCCGCGCCATTGACGAGTTATCTCGCCAATTAAGAGAAAACAATTGCATAAAAAATGTGTTTCTGGTGAATTTTTATGTTAATTTGAAATACTGCGATTATCCGCTAGAATTACGGAATTTATGAAAAAACTAAAGCCAAAACGTTATTTACTAATTTTAAACTCTGCCTATGTTTAGATAATCGTTTTGAATCTGATCTCTAACAAAATTCCTTCACAAACACGCAATTATTTCAGCTTTTTGCTAAAAAATATTTTTAAAGACAAATACTCATATTTAAGAGTTTATAAGCAGAAAAAAATATAGATAGGATGAAACAGTTTTTTCCTCCCGTTTTGTTTGTTTGTTTAAAAGCAGAGGGTCTGTTATTTCATTTGATATATTTTATATATTTTCCTGGAAGGCATTTTGTGAAACTTTTGTAAAAATCACAAAAATGCTGGCGAGAATTGAGTTCAAATCAAAAGTTGTATCTGTTAGCATTAATATTGAACTAACACAAATAAAAAATGTATAAGCTAACATTAAGTTGTTGCTTATGGTTAGTTTATGTTATGTGCAGCATATTTATCTAGAAGTTATGAGACATACAATGGGTTGAGAACGTTTTACCCTCATTTAAATTTCTCTTTTAATTTCCCAGTTTCTCCACCCAGCCGACTTCCCAGCCATTGTCCCTCCACCTTCTTTTAGCCCCAAGCACGTTCTCTCTCCACGCTTATCAGGGTGTTTAAGTCCATAAACCTTGATTTACTGTGTCGCTGCCTGACTGGCCAGACCCGTATGTCACTGCTTTACAATTTTAAAAATAAAGGTGCTTAAAAGGTTCTTCACAGGGATGCCATATAAGAACCTTTTTTGGTTCCTCCAAAAAATAATAGTTTTTATAATCAGATGTAAAGCTGCTTTAAAGAACCATTTAGACAGAAAAGGTTCTTCTATGGCATCGTGAAGCATTTTTATTTTTTGAGTTTATCAGCCCCATTGCCATGGTTCAACATGCCCCCTTTGGCACTGAGTCGGCCCGTCCTCACAAACACTAAACTGAAGTAATGACATTTAAACACTGAAGGCCATTAGCAAGCCCAATGACTCAGGCTCTAGTACTCCAGCGCTTTAGGGTGGATGGGGGTGTAGACAGTCTCCACCTCTGCTTTTGTTCGCTTGTGGCCTTATAAACAGGATGAAAGGAAAAGGTTAAAACGGTTATGAAAACCCCCTTTTGGCAAATTTTAACTAAGCTGCTTTTACATGTCAAGAAAGCAAAACAAATAAAAAAAAAACTATTGACTTATTACCGTTTCTATAACTCACAAAACATTATGGGTTAAAGTTTTTTTTTTTACTTTGTAAGCACTATTAAAAAGTTTAGGAACATGCAAAACAACATATGTTGACTACAGGAACTAGTCTTAAAGATAGACTAGTTAACTCACAACATGTTATATAATAGGGGC
This sequence comes from Paramisgurnus dabryanus, assembly GCF_030506205.2. Classification (NCBI taxonomy): domain Eukaryota; kingdom Metazoa; phylum Chordata; class Actinopteri; order Cypriniformes; family Cobitidae; genus Paramisgurnus; species Paramisgurnus dabryanus. Next base: position 39,597,782 of record NC_133341.1, on the reverse strand, counting down.
AAGGCCAGACCATTTTAAATGAGTGGACATGGGTGAAATAGGGTGGACCTCAATGCCTTTTTTGAGTCATGCATCGAATTATTTTCGGATCAGCAAAAATGGAAAAAAGGAAAATAAAAAACAAAAACAAATGAAGAAATGTTAAGCATATGGAAGTAGAAAAGAACAAAGGTACAAATAAAGTATAACAGTAGTTTTAGGAACAGAAAAATAATCAAATGAATAATAATAACACTGTCTTCTTCATTCTGAGTAATCTGTTTTAAACTACAGAAGAGATTTTTTAAAATAATGACCCAAACATAAGCAGAGATTTCTTGAGGGTACTGCCCCTTTAAGACCAATAGGCACAGATCCATGCGGACACACATCTGATTTCTTTCTGAACTGTTTGTGTTCACTTTAAGACAAAACTAACTGTTTTTATGGGATAACTTGCCAATGTGGTATTTTGAGATATTTTGAGTGCATGTGTCCTGTCAAGCGCATAGAGATTCTGCATTATTTTACACTGCACCCTTTAAAAGCACTCATTCTCAGAAAAAAAAAATAGCTGTCCGTCCCTGTTGTTGCACAGAAGATAAAATTTTTGTCTTGCAAAACTGTGTTGCACTTTCTCAGTAGTTTTATCTTCTTCGTTTGTAGTGACCTGCTTAATCTCACTATAACAGGATTCAGTAAGCCAGACGCAAGCTGTATATCAAACAGTAATCAATCGCAATTCAATAGCATGCATGAGTGATCAATACATTATAGACATGTAGGAGGATTATGTAATCCTGCGACTGATGAAGATCAGTGATTGAGAGGCTTGCGGGGCCAAATGCTCCATTTAGAGTAAGTATAGTCATCCATTATAGACCTGAAGCAGTGTTTTCCTAAAGTCTGTTCGCTTGAAAGTCTTTGATGAAGACCTTATACTGACATTGTGATGGCCCCCGCTTAGATGAACAGCCAGCTGTGTGTCGAGGGTCATTTGAAAGTGATTGTGACCCTCTTGTGGACCCTAAAGTGCTGCACCGCCTCCGTTGGTGTAATTAATGCCTTGCGTTTTCATGGACTTTGATTAACAACTTTCTGATTTTGTGCTGGAAAAACCCGTAATGGTTGTGGGTTGGAGCAGGAATACTTTATGGACTGTGAAAAAACATTGCGTGCACAACCACAGCAAAGCAAAGGATTTGAGAAAGCCACTACTACATAATTGATACTCGTTGAAATGTTTAATACATGTAAACAAAATTTCGTTCAATAGTTTTCAAAGTCCACTGTACAATGGAAGAAATGATATTTGACCAGTGTGTCTTAAAAATAACATACAATACAGTTAGGTCAAACCAATATCTGTTAATATGCTTACTGCGGCCAGAGAGCATAATGTGTTGTTTTTCAAGCCGGGAAATGAAATGAAATCTCTCTCAGATTCCACGGCCCAGTCTGAGAGATTTAGAACGAAAAATCTTGATGCTGTGACCCTCAATATTGAAGCAGATGTATTGGAATATAATCCAGTAATCTGTAGCCTGCAGAGGAAATGTGAAATCACTTTTCAGATGTAAGTGCAACTAATGACCTCTTTTCCCATGGTCAGCTATACAAGGCACAGTACACAACCTATAATAGTGGAGCACTGGGAATATATTTAGGGTTTGAACTGTATGGTAACTGTACATCTCAGGATATGAAAGGAAAAGAGTAACAATAAAAAAATAATAAGAAAGAAAGAAAGAATGAAAGAATGAAAGAATGAAAGAAAAAGAATGACCGAAACATTAAAAGAATGAAAGAAACAGTGAACAATTAATGAATGATAGAATGAAAAAAAGTATAAAAGAAAGCATAAATGATAGAGTGAAAGAACGAAAAAGTATAAAAGAACGCATAAATGATAGAGTGAAAGAAATAGAAAGTATAAAAGAACGCATAAATGATAGAAAGAAAGAAAAGAAAGATTGAAAGAAAGAATAAAAGAACGAATGAAAGAATGAAGAAAAGAACGAAAAAAATAAAGAATGAAAGAACGAAAGAAAGAATGAATAAAAGAACAGAAGAAAGAAAGAAAGAATAAATGAAGAAAACAAACAAACAAACAATGAAAAGAAATGAAAAGACCGAAATAATGACTGAGAGATTGGCTGAAAGAATGATTGAGAATGAAAGAAAGAAAGAAAGAATGAAGAAAAGAACGAAATAATAAAAGAAAGAAAGAATGAATAAAAGAAAACAAACAAACAAAGAATGACTGAAAGATTGCCTGAAAGAATGACTGAGAAAGAAAGAAAGAATGAAGAAGAGAATGAAAGAATAATAGAAAGAAAGAATGAAACAATGACTCAAAGAATGACTGAAAGATTGCCTGAAAGAATGACTGAGAATTAAAGAAAGAAACAAACAATGAATAAAAGAAAGAATAAAAGATAGAATGACAAAAGAATGAAAGAAGGATTGAAAAAAGGATAATAGCTAGAATAAAAGCTAGAACAAAAGAATGAAATAATCAATGAAAGATAGAATAAAAGAAAGAATGAAAGAATGAAAGAATGAATGAATGAATGAAAGTAAGAAAGAAAGAAAGGATAGATAGAATGAAAGAGAAAGAAAGAAAGAAAGAAAGAAAGAAAGAAAGAAAGAAAGAAAGAAAGAAAAAAATAAAAGAAAGAAAGAATAAAAGAAAGAAAGAATGAATAAAAGAAAACAAACAAACAATGACCGAAAGAATGAATGAGAATTAAAGAAAGACATAAACAATCTTAAAGAATGAAAGAAAGAATAAAAGATAGAATGACAAAAGAATGAAAGAAGGATTGAAAGAAAGAAAGAATAAAATAAAAAATAAAAGCTAGAATAAAAGAAAGAAAGAAAGAAAGAAAGAAAGAAAGAAAGAAAGGAGGAAAGAACAATATTCTGAATGGAATTCTGAATGAAGTTTGCATATTTCCTATCCCCAATTTGTGGACTGGTACTGGGTGCTACTGTTGTTTTCTTTTAAAACTCTACAAGACACAAAAGTAACATGGCAGCTTTTAATAGTTTATGAGATTAACTCAACTCAAGACAAAAATAAAAATAATTAACAACTTTGCAAATTTAGCTTGTACTGCAAATGTAATTGACAATTCATCAAAATGCTGAACAACATATTTACAACATTCGTGCCTCAAATGGGACCCTGGGTGGATTCAATTAGTGCTGTTAATATCTTTATGAGAACAAGGATGGTGGGATTGGGCAAGACTGCGCTGTGATTGGCCAGGCACACGCGATCCAGTCCACAGATCAAAAGAGACCACTTGATGAATGACTAGACGGAGGAGGGAGATTTTTGCTCTTTCTTGCTTTGAATCATTGATCAAGGTCGTTCTCAGTTCATTAATTTTGACTGGAGAGGGCCTGCCCTCACTTTGTCATGCTAGACACACACACACGCACGCACACACGCACACACACACACACACACACACTTAAACTGAGCAAACAATTTTACTATGGTGTGTACTTGTACTTTTTGTTTTCAAAACTTTTATGTCACAAATGTATACTTGTTAAGTTTGTTAACACTGTACCATTTTTGACCCAGCGTGTATTATTTAAAATAAAAGCTTGTCATTTTGTCATTAATCTTTCTGTTCAGTTATTAATGCCAGACATGAATAAACGTCTGATTTGCCAGTTTGCCCAACTGGTTTTGTTTATTCTATCTTTAAAAACAGCAAATCAAAGTTTATTAATTATTACTTATTGTAATAAACATTATTAATACATACATGTTACTACTTATATTTTGGATAAATTGTTATGCTTAGTGCTTATGCAAACTGGTTTGTTTTGTTTTATTAATGTTGGCAAATAATATTTGATTTCTCACACTAAAAATAATTTTGTTTTGCAAGGTAATTTTTTAATTATCTGTAAATTAAAATGTATTTTTTAACAGTGGCGGCTCGTGACTGCTCATCCGAGAGGCGCTAATTCAAAATACTGTAAGTGTTTGGAGTGTCGTGTTTTGCTTGCGTTTTCAAAAAATATATGTTTGTTGCGTCATGTAAACCATGTGCATCACGTGTTTTGTCAAAATAAGTGCCTGCTGCACATGCGTCAAAACCGTTTTTGATAAAAGAGAAGCTCATGTTTACAAAATACACGCAAGACACTCCCTTAACACCAAACTGTAATTACGCATGAGATTATGAGAGTATCTGGCAAACGCGAGTGTCTCTTTTATCATAAACCCTTTAGATGCGTCTGCAGCACTTATTTTAACAAGACATGTGATGCACACAGGTTCACTCGACGCGCAGGACACACATTTTGAAAAAAAGAACCACACACATGACGCGCTACATACATGATGTGACGAAAAAACGGTCGCCACTGTTTTTTACTACTGTCTTTTACTCAACCTTGAACTTCAAGCTGAAATGATCAAGGAATTTCGCTTTAAATTGACAGACAGCATATAAGGAGAGGACAAAAAAAATACAGGGTAGAGAGAGGAGAATTGTGCTGCTATCAAAGCTGAATGTTCAGTTCAATTTATCTACATATCGCTTTTTTCAATATTGCATGTATTCATTTAAAGGGGACATATCATGAAAATGTCTTTTTCCATGTTTAAGTGCTATAATTGGGTCCCCAATGCTTTTATCAACCTAGACAATGTGATAAAGATCAATCAAGTAACTTAGTTTTGCTAAACCTTCTCTGCAAGCATGTAAAAAAATAGGTCATTGAAATTTGGCTCCCCTTGTGATGTCAGAAGGGGATAGTAATGCCCCTTAATCTGACTATCCAACCACGGCACAGCCATTCAGTGCAGAGATCAGCTCATTTGCATTATAAAGGACACACCCAAAAGTGGCACATTTTTGCTCACACCTACATAGTGGCAATTTTACCCATGTTAAAATAAATTATCTTGATAGTACTTCACATACGTGCTCTGGAGACACCAAAGATTTGTTTTAAATCCTAAAAAAGTCCCCTTTAAGCACCTTAAATACATTAAGACATTAATGGAATGATTACAGGTTAAGACCAAGTATTTTATTTTATTTAATATTTTAGAAAATAAAAATATCATTTTTTTTGTCTAAAAAAGTAGAACATAACTATATTTTTTTATATATAAAAATGTATTACATAAAAAATGTTGACAATATTTTGTAAGGTTTACTATCAGTTATGTTCCTTATAATTTGAAAATGTTCTCATAAAATAACAGAAGTTTAGTCTGGCGATCCAACTCCATGAGAATCATAATCCTGTTTATGTTGACCGTCGTCAATCCTCTGAGAGTCCCTAATCCCCATTGTTGCTTTTGTTTGACAGCTGTAGTGTAACCTTAAACATTCAAAGAAAGCATTCATTTGGTAAGTTGCCAGAATTGTATAATTACTGGGTCAGAGTTCTTCTCACACATGACTAAACAGCATTTGCACTAACAGGGAGTCATCTTTTATTTAGGCTACAACCCCTCTCATGGTCCCTGGATGTAGGGCAGCAGAGAGACGATATGGGCTGTTGTGTATTTATATGTGTGTGTGTGTGAATGTGTTTGTGCCTGGGACTAGAAACCAGTTCCATGTTTTGGCGGCGGTATCTCTGAATGCGTCCATGTTTTTTATGAGCACTAAACACCCCCTACAGTGTCGCCTGCTGCGCAGGGCAACTAGATCGGCTTCCAGTCTCTAATGCACATTAAGTTGTTCCTTCATGACTTGACATTTCACTCAGTGTGCTCGCGGCCTCAGGCTACCGGCTTGCATATACTGTAGGAGCGGGATATGTTTTTCATTTGATGCTTTGTGCGTTTACAGATCCCAAACAGGGGGTAAAAGGCAACAGGGTTGACTGCAAACATCTTGTCTAGTTTTGGGTTTTGACAGAGGCGGCCAGTGACGCAAGGACCTTGTAGCTCATTACAGAAGGAGCCTGGTGCTTGTCTTTATAATCAAGGCAGGGCTGCTCGGTATTGTGCCTGCATTGCACGTAGAGTGACTTTGGCTCTGACTACAATAAAACTGAGGTTCCCAGCCTTTCTTATGTGTGTTTTTAATAATACCAGTCTGTGAAAGCCTCCATGTCCTCTATCAAAGAGTCCTGGAAGGGGTCTGTGAGACAGAGACCGGGAAAGAGTTCATAAAAGACCAGATCTGACCTTTAAAGGCACATTATGTAAATTTCGCCGCAGCTTGATGATGTTAGTGCTTCGCCTTCTGAGAATATAGTTCGTATACTGTTAAAAGATGACTGTGTCTCATATCACCTTGTTATTTGTACACACTGTGACTATACAAATCACGACACATAAATAGGAAAATTTTGACATTATTTTGTCACTTATTGGGAGCAGTATGCTAGCTGGAGCCATTAACATCCAGTTTTTGTGCTAAGATAGACTAGCGGTGGGTGTGTCAGACAGAGATGAAAAGCCCCAGACATTGAAAACATTCACATAACACATACACGTGAAAAATACTTTATATATATGTTTAATGCAAAAATCTTTCATTATCTTACATATTGTGCCTTTACAATGTTGCCTAATTTAAATCTGGAAAATACTTTCCAGAAAAATTCAGGGGGTGGTGCAATTCATTATGCAAATGTGCCTGCATCCCCAATCTTTAAAATCTGTCAGGATGAATTAGTGCTAAACACATCTCTATCTCCAGCTGTCACCTCTGAGTGAGACGTCTGCCAGACTGGGGTGTCATTGTGAAATAGATGGAGGCAGTCCTGGCATGGACTTATAGAATACAATATAATTTAGCATTTTTGGGGGGGTTACACTGAGATGGGAACTGAAAGGAGGGTATCATTCATCATTTAAATGTACATGTGCTGTTAATGTATAGTGGGAAAAAGAACGGCATGTGTACATCCTGATTTATCCTTTACATTTTTTATTTATTTACATTTTTAAAAGATCATATGTTTTGTTTTCTTAAATGCAAAATTTTAATTATTTTTCCCTTTTGATTTGGTGAGCCAGATTTACAGCAAAATCAAGTGGTTTTATACTGCGCTAATGATATGTCTATTCCCTAACCCCACTCCTAAACCTAACCTCCACAGAAAGCTTTCTGCATTTACATTTTTAATGAAAACATGTAAAGTTTTTTTATTTATCCATTTGAATTATAGAGACAGCTGGGATGCCCTATAATAAAGGGGTACTGACCTGAAACCTGAATACACTGTATCTGGACATTGAGTCTTCATAATGTAGGTCAAACCAGCACACTCACACCCATACAGTGCATATATAATTCATAAATATATGTATAAGTCAGCTATGTGTTTTATATTTGTGTTTTTTAATATAGACACCTACACCATAATGTGACCCGTGACCATCTCTTAGCATTAGATTGTTTAAATTTGTAATCTTAATTGATGTACTCTTGGACTACACACAACTTGACTCAGGCGCATTAGTGGCACCGTGCCCAGGTAAATCTTCAAGGAAATCACACAGCAGACGTGAGAGTGACAATCCATCAGAGGGATAAAGTGTGGGACACATATTGTGTGAGCTTATTTCACCCCTAAGCCACTATGTGGCCAGAATCACTCTGGCCGTCCGGCAGATTACTGTCATGAGGATATTAAAAATATTTGCCAAGAATTCTTCATCCCTGATGCAAAGGGACGTTTTACCGCTGACTCGGTGAGCTGGGATTTGGCTCCAGTCATGACTGTTAAAGCCAGGTCACACAGATAATGTTGTTGTCTTCCTTCACTCTTGTCAAATTTAAAAATACAATTTATTTTATTTCTTTAGAGAAATATTAAAATGTATGACTTTTGTGACTTATACCTTCCACAAAATACAACTCCAAATCAGAAAAAGTTTGGGACACTGAATAAATTGTGCGTAAAAAAGGAATGGAATTAATTACAAATCTCATAAATGTATATTTTATTCACAATAGAATATAGATAACATATCAAATGTTGAAAGTGAGACATTTTAAAATGTCATGCCAAATATTTGCTCATTTTGGATTTCATTTCACACATTCTAATAAAGTTGGGACAGGTAGCAATAAGAGGCCATAAAATTTATAAGCAACAGCTGAAGGACCAATTTGCAATTTATTAGGTCAATTGGCAACATTCTTAGAGTTGAAGTGTCTCTCAGAAGTCAAGATGGGCAGAGAATCACCAATTCCCCCAACGCTGCAGCGAAAAAAAATTTGTTTCTCAGAGGAAAAATTGCAAAGTGTTTGGAGTTATCATCATCTACAGTGCATAATATCATCCAAAGATTCAGAGAATCTGGAACAATCTTTGTGCGTAAGGGTCGAGGCCGGAAAACCATATTGGATGCCCGTGATCTTTGGGCGCTTAGATGGCACTGCATCACATACAGGAATGCTACTGTAATGGAAATCACAACATGGGCTTAAGAATACTTCCTGAAAACATTGTCACTGAACACAATCCACCGTGTCATTCGCTGTTGCCGGCTAAAACTCTATAGGTCAAACAAGAAGCCATATCTAAACATGACCCAGAAGCGCAGGCGTTTTCTCTGGGCCAAGGCTCATCTTTGCCAAAATGGAAAACTGTTCTGTGGTCAGACGAATCAAAATTTGAAGTTCTTTTTGGAAAACTGGGAAGCCATTTCATCCAGATTAAAAAGGACAAGGACATCCCAAGTTGTTATTAGCGCTCATTTCAGAAACCTGCATCTCTGATGGTTTGGGGTTGCATAAGTGCGTGTGGATGGGCAGCTTACACATCTGGAAAGGCACCATCAATGCTGAAAGGTTTATACAAGTTCTAGAACAAAATATGATCCCATTCAGACGTCGTAGCTTTCAGGGAAGACCTTGCATTTTCCAACATGACAATGCCAGACCACATACTGCATCAATTAAAACATCATGGCTGCATAGAAGAAGGATTTGTGTACTGAAATGGCCAGCCTGCAGTACAGATCTTTCACCCGTAGAAAACATTTGGTCCTTAATAAAAAGGAAGATGCAACAAAAAAGACCTAAGACAGTTGAGCAACTAGAAGCCGGTATTAGATAAGAATGGGACAACATTCCTATTCCTAAACATTGGTCCTCTTCCAGCTGTTCCTTATATGTACATTTAACTTTTCCGGCCTCTTATTGGTACCTGTCCCAACTTTTTTAGAATGCCAATATTTGGCATGACATTTCAAAATGTCTCACTTTCAACATTTGACATGTTATCTATATTCTATTGTGAATAAAATATACATTTATGAGATTTGTAAAATATTCCATTCCTTTTTCACTCACAATTTCTACAGTGTCCCAACTTTTTCTGATTTGGGGTTGTACTGAAGTAAATGAAGTATTTTTCACACAATTTACATTGCTCTATACCATTGTCCAAAAAACGGGCTGATGTCTTCCTTGTTTTATAAAGTCCCTAATTCAGAAATACGTAACGAATTCTGACTGTGTAGCTGGTCCGGTGTGTTGTGGTTCGAAGACAGCAGCTTAGCGAACGTTGTCCGGAAAGGTCACGCCAGATTGAGAAAGCTGTTCTCAGCAAAGGCCAAACAAAAACGATTTGACTACGGGATGAAAATAACAGCGTCTCAATGGCATGACGACAAAAACACTGTGCGAACGCTACTTTTTTTCTTCTCGGTGGAAGTGCAACAAGGTTACGCCAATTTTGCAGGTATTATTTATTCTCTAACAGCAACATTACACTAAAGTTTGAAAAATGGGATCACAAAAAACTGAACCTTTAATAAACACTGCACACAGCCTGATCTAACGAGAATTCATACCTGTACGTATTTTACAAGATGGCTAATTTGTACAAAGTGAACCGTACAAATACACATGATTATTATAAAAACAATAATGAAACTCCACCTCCAACCCCAACATCATGGGGCAAAAGTAAATCAGCAAATGTGATTGTTCGAACTAAGCAGCTCGTAAAGGACATACAAATTGTCATGAGATTGTGTTTTGACCAGTAAACTGCAGGAATAAACATGATCGTGACTTCTAAGCATGCATGTGTTCATGTAAGCGTGCACTAATACCCCAAGGTTTGTAGTACACGCCTGTGAATGTAAGAATAGTTGAAAAACCACGTGTTTCCACAAAGAGTTGATGTGGGACAGACCTTGTGTTTCCGATATGGTCCCTACAATGAAAAATTATCAACTAAAGAAGCATGTTCGTATGGCCACTGAGACTCTCACATGACTTGCTAAAAAATAAATACAGTACTTATAAAAATTACAGCAACCGGAACTGTTTACAGTATTGACTGTTAGAGAGAAGTTTTATGGTCATGGCTGATATTGTAGTCAAAGAAGCTTTGTCTCTGAAAATAATTTGACAGCTTTACCAACCCAATCTGCCCATATGTCACCTACCAAATTTGAGTGAGCAATAGCCTTAGTTTACAGTCTTCAGTTTACATCAAAATAAGTCATTATGCTTTTGGTATTTCCTCAGCGGAGCAACACCGTAATTTTGAAAGGATTCATCTGCTAAAAGTTAATGTTGTTAACTTCTAGGGGTGCACTGGCACACAGATTACTTTAAAGCTAATGTACATGAACTGAAAGCAATTAAAGTCCAGTTTTGATGTTGTGCGGTGTTTAAATTGCCTTGAACGCTTACAAACATTTATTCAGAGGACTTATTGCAAAATAACACTAGGTCTATTATATACAGCTTTAGGACTGTAACATTTAACTCATCAAGTGGCTTTGGTAACACTGTTAGCTTTCTGAAACATAACACAACAATAATAATGAGCATAGCTTTACCATTGAAACCTTTATGGAGATTGATGATGTTCAGAGCGCTGGCTGGGCGCAGGAGTGATTGCTTAGATATAACGGTGACGTCTGGTAGCAGTCAAGACCCATTTGGGCTAAATTGGGAGGCTGTGCGTGTGCCATATCACAGCTTTAACACGTAGAGCTGTCAAGGAGAGCGGCGTAACGCGGGACAGGGTCAACTTCTTTCCAACCTCCTCACCAAAACGCTGAAATGGAAACCAGACCCGTGTGTACGTACGAGTGTGTTTTGTCAGTAAGGAAGGGTTTTGGGGTCAGCAGCTGTTAGAGGACCATCCCCTCCGCCCTTTCACTGCCACCAAACACCCCTGCCTCTGTCTCTAAATACAACTATTTCACCATAGTACATAGATTGTCCTGCTGCAGGTGGGTGGGGATGGGTGCCGGCCCTCAGGCTCACTAGATTTTCTCCAGGTGGAGATGTTTAGCATCAGTGCTAACGGCAGTACTCTTACTTCCGTTTCCTATTAGCCATGATGGCTGAGAGATGCAAACAGGGTCGGACTGCTCCAGTTATTAAATGAGAGAGGAAGAATGACAGACAAAGTGAACGCTGTTGCAGGGTTTCCCAAAGGAAAGAGAAATCTTAAATGAGATCTCTTTAATATTCTCAAACTACACTTAGAATAAAATATAAATATAAAGGTGCTTCAAAAGGTTCTTCACAACGATCCCATAAAGAAACCATTTTTGTTTCTTTGCAAAGAACTGAAAGGATCTTCGGATGTTAAAGTCGTCATGAAAATAAAACGAAAAACTGTCATTTGTTTTGGAATATTGTGGTATTTTTGACTTGAGCTTCTATATTTTAAAAAAATTTATGTGCTCTCATAATCTTAAATCAAAAATGCTAATCTCCTCCCCTCCCCAAAACAATCTCTCTTTACTTCCGGTCATATGGTATGGCATGTGGGCGGTGTCCGGGAGAAGATCACTGCGATTTGCAATTAGCTACACGACCCAACTTCAAATGATCCAATCTGTTCTCGATGGACAAATTCAAATCCAGCCCTGGATATACATCTCCACGTGGAAAATAAGACAATCACTACTTCCGTTTCATGGTGACTTTAAAGGTTCTTGATTGAACCATACAGCCAAAAATACTGTAGTTAAGGCATCATGTAGCAAGCAAGTACAAGACCCCAGTGTCTTACAATCTCACAAATGTTAACTGGAGTTTCAAAATGAATCTTCAAAAGAGTCTGAAACTGTCTCACAGGTCGTAATATTAGCTTAAGCATTTCTCCTTAAAACTAATATAAGTGGTATGGCTGGCATCTTTATACTGAATGTATATAGTAAAGCAAAATTAAGTAAACTGTAGGCATGGGCCGGTTACCGGTTCCAAGGTATACCAAGGTTTTGAACAGTCAAGGTTTCAAAACCACTAAAATGTTTTGTGATACCGTCTCCAAGGAATGAGCAGTGTTTATACAAAATTCATTCAATCATTAAGTCATGTGATTGATTTGATGTTTACATTTAATTTACATTACGAAAATATCATATATTTTTTGAAAGCATATTATAATTTAAAGGCTTTATTTTTACCTGCCATTTGAAAATAACACATTTTAATGTTGCAATGGCAATACTGCAACACCATGCCCGTGGTATTTTTGCTAAAGGTTATCATACCGCCAGAATCTGAGATCTACCAGGAAAATTGGCAAAAACATTATTTAGACGCGTTACAATAATAAATAAATAATAGAAGAAATAATGTAACAAATTATGAGAAATAGCCCACGTAATTGTAATATAACAAGCATACAAAATAAACTGGGCCTTTTATGTTTTTCAGGTTGGTCTGTAGAAACGTAATCAAATGTAAAATAATACTGCTTATATAGCCTAAATTTACTATAGATTAATCCTTTTTGCAGTTAAAAAAGTGAATCAGTCAAGACAAATGAATGATTTTTTCTTTGTGCGTTGTTTGATTAACATTAGAAACAGTAAACTTTCACTTTGAAAGGAAGTGCACGGATCCAATAGGTTAGCCTACGCACTTAGATGCTTACATTAAACTTATGTGTTTCTGTGGATATTACAGCATTTTTAGATCGTTTTGCGTAAATATGTGCGTTTAGGCGCAAGATAACATGAACCTAGCATTTGCAAGATGTAATTCACAGGCACATGCTTCGAGTGCCCGTACATGCAACATTTTCAAACGGCACATAAGTTTCGTGTCTTCTTGTGCTTAAATGTTTAAACTAGCAATGCCTAAATGCATGTGAAATAATTGTTTGTAATGACAAATGACTGACTTGGGGTGCGTTTCCCAATAGCATCGTAGCTAACTAAGTTAGCAACTTTGTTGGTTGCAATGTAATTTCCCAATTGCCAACCAACTAAGTTGCTAACAGGTTCTAAGTTGCTAACAAGTTTAAACAGACGCAATTGCATGAAAGATACTTGCACACTTGTGATTAGGTTTATGTTACTTCACTCAAATCTAAGCAACAAACAAAAATACATTGGTGGAATGGTGATGACGAGTTGAAAACCAGAGGGGACATCTCCCCCGTGTCCACTGTGTGATCTACGCCCATGGCAATACATCATTCAGTTTCGCATATTACTTTTAAATGTGAAATGTAATACTTTTATATAAAGAAATGCATGAGATTGAACCCCTTTAATAGTTTGACCATACAGTATTTTTGATTTTTGAGTCCATTAATGCAGAGCTTCTGTTACCCAAAGCTTGATTTTGGGGGATTCTGATATGTGAGATTCTGGCAGTGATGTATTACGAGAGGTCAGAACGGCAATGCTGAACTTGATTCAAGACAAGCATGCCAATAGACCCCTTATGGCTCGGCGATTACAAAAGCCTGTGCTAATAGTGATATATAAGGATTTTCTAAAACACACTGACTCTCTTTGCTCAAGTTACTAAGTTTCTCATGCTTTACCTCAGTGGTTAGAAAGCACTTCACTTTCTTTAACACAGTGTCAGTTTTTGGTTTCATTTCATGACAGACACTGGCTTGAATTTAGTTATACAGGGAATTGAAGTTTCCACACTGAAATGTCGGCAAATCAAATTTGAAGTATGCTCCATTAAATTCTGCTCGGTTTGAAATGACTGTATGTTTGCTCATGCCAGGCATAGTTACGCTTGTGTATTATGCGATTGTGTTTAATATGTGAAACGCAGATGTAAACACTAGAAGTCAGTGGCACTATGGTAAATCTGATAAAAGTGGAGAGTTTCCTGTATAATGCCCCATTGTGGAAATCTTGGCTTGGAAGCGATCCACATATGCACGATTATAAAGTATAAAGCCGCAGGCTTTTCTATACGCGTAGCTTTCGGTAGAAGTTCTCGACCTTCTGAGAGCATTTGTTGTGTCTGTTATTGACTGTCATGTAATGTAATTGGCTTAATCACGGCAGGAAAAGGAACAAATGAGGTAATACAACACTGCCTAACCAGCAGCCCTCAGGCCTTGCCCTCACCTTTGTAGCCCAGGGTCATGACCTCGTATTGGAGGAGAGGGAGGGACTGCATTCCCCCGCTGGACCACGATGCGCAAACGTATCACCGGTAAAATGTCAAGAGTGTCTGATAAAATTAACTTCGTATGATAGCGGCGATAAAATGGATTTGTGATTAGTTACATATATATGCTCATAAAAGGCGACGGCGTTTTTTGAGATTTAAAACGCAAAAAAGGGAAACCACTCTCCAGAGTGGAAATTTTAAAAACACTCTACCGTCGCGTACCCGTCTGAAGGGTAAAAGCGCAAAAGTCTGCTCACGGTGGTTTTCGTCGCGTACGCGTTAACGTCACAGGCATGCGCCAGTTCAGTAAAATGCCAACAAACATGTTAGATTATTTCCATACGTCGGACCTTCAAGTTGCCATACCAGCTCTGATAAATATACAAGAGTCTTTCCAGCAGTTGTACGAAATATTCACAGCTAGTATTACTGATCAGAGAAGGCGTCACCAGATCCCCCCACCAAAATGCTTGTACAAACGCGGAATAAAAAGTGATAATGCAACGCCACGTTTGCGTTTTCTCTTTAGATCGTTTCCGCGTAAACGTAGCCTTAATGTCTTCATCACTTTCCTGTGCATGTGATGTAAATATATCATCACAACCTAATGTAAATAAAATCTAAACAATCTTAGTTTTTAACAGACTCAAGTTCTGCGGTCTGTTTCTATAACCCAGAGGATCTTTAGGTGAAAGTAGTCGACTAAGTAAGTCTAGTAAGGAAGTCTTTAGGGGGCACCAGCATCTAAAATACAACATGCATTTTTATGAATTTACAAATAAAATACAAATATGTTTTAACCATACAGTCCTAACTCTGAACCTACCAAAAACAATTTATTAAAATCATGTACTGTTAGAAATAAAAACCTTAACAGACAGACAAGTGTAAGCATTATCCGACATTATCATTATTTCCAACCCATTCTCACTCCCAGGGCGTCAAAAACTGAAGCATGGTCAAATGCCTTCGGCGTCAATATAAGTACGCGAACAGTGCCCCTAGGCGTCACTATTTAGACGAAATGGTAACTCCATTGGTTTCAATTGCTCGCTTTATGCGTCCGTTCAAGACGCTTATGGAAATGAGCATGTTAGGCAACGTCATCTCAATATGGCGAGATTAAATATTAAATCATTTTCTTTTTCTGTAAAAACTTCACATATCTGGATACCCCTGATATCTCCACTCTAAAACGTTTATCAAAAATAATTGTATACTACTGTATTATATCATGTTTCAGCGGATTTTTTATTAGATAATTGTGTATTGTGCCTGTTTCTATTAGTAAACAGAATGCAAATATTATATGGCGTACATTTATTTGTCTTAATGTGTTGACCGATCAAAACTCACCGAAACTCTACACGAAATTAGACTATTTACGGGGTAGGTTTATATAACTTCTTTATACACCCGAAATCCTTAGGTTTTAAGAATATAAACCAAAAAAGTTTTAGAATTGTAAAATATTTTAATATTTGATTAATAATCATTTTGTACTGTGAAACCAGCAATTTTATAAATAAAGTTTTGAATTCAAATATGCTTTGTCTCACAGGAAACCGTGACGTTTTTGCAATCGCTTCCCGTGCATGGTAGGTAGTGGTACAGTAATTAATTGGATCATTAAGATTTTAAAAATCAGATTTAAAACAACTGTATTTTTTTATCATGTTGGCCATTTTTAACATTCGTGCGTTATGTAAACACGTATTTGTGGGTTGTTTTAAATTTTGAGAAAAACGCTATAACCAATTATGAGATGCTAATGGTAACGTTACCTGATCTGCAAACCAAATCATGTCAAGATAAAGTGTTAGCATGTTAGTTAATAATTTATAGATTGGGTTATAGATAATTTGTAGTTTGGGCTTTGAACCAAACATGGCAGAATTTGAAGTAGTTAAAGCCCATCACATTGAACTAACATAAACAATTGCATTGACAATAGCTAACAATAACAAACATTAAACAGTCTGTAAAACTATATTGTTTATTGTTAGTACATGCCAGCTAATGTTAACTAATGTAAATAAATATCATATTACTGTGGTGTACCCAATCCTACCTGTACACCAGGAGATCTACTGTCCTGAGGACAATTTGAGGAGTTTTACATTTGAGGAAATACAGGATTTTTATTTAATTTGGGGTATATTTATTTATATAGTCATACCAGCAAATGTACAGTCCATACATCTTATTGTGCATACATTCCTAAATGTATTGCCCACTACACAATATTCACATATTAATTGTCCAGCAGTTGTTTTGTTTACATTAGGGCTTTTCACACTGGAAATAGTTAACCTTGGGTTATTCTAAACCCTGGGATAACAAAATCCTGGGTTATCTGTTTCATATTTTACACGGTTCACACTTAACCTAGGTCATGTGTCTCCAACCCTGCTACTAAACACCTGTGTGTAATTATCAAGCAACCCTGAATACCCTGATGAGCTGCTTCAGGTGTTTCATTGGGGTCATAACATAACACCACTTCATTTCACACTGCATGCGTTTGGCTCTGCAATGCAGGGTTAACCGCACAAAAGCAGGGCTAACCCTGCTTCCGAGCAGGTTTCATAATCCTGGGTTAATTTCAAGGATAACACTGCTTCTAAATTACAAGTGTGAAAAGCTTAGGGTTAAAAGTGGGGTTTTAGAATGAAAACAACCCAGGGTTAAGCACATTGTGAAAAGACCTATTGTGTTTGAAAAGAAAATTTCATTAAAAGTTGTATGGTTTTGTTTTCTTTTCAGATAATGACAAAACCAAAGGAAAAGCCATGTCCTCACTGCCAATCCAAAAACAACGCCAGCTGCAAAACCTGCAAAAAATGTTTTGCTAGTTTAATTCTCAAAAAAAAAATTAAGGCAAAACAAAAAAATATAGAAGACAGTTCATGGAGGTCCACCACCCAAAAACACCGCAATGCTGCTCGTGTGGTGGATTCTGCCCGCATTGCTGTGAGTAAATTTTGCTAATGTAGTATTAGTATACTTATATAATATTAAATCATATTCTGTTTAGTGTATAGTGCATATCCAGCTATTTGATTATTTATAATTCATAGGATAATATATGAACATTCAATTTCAATTCAATTCAATTTTATTTATATAGCGCTTTTCACAAAAGTCAATTGTTTCAAAGCAGCTTTACATAAATAGAAGCAGTGAAAAGCACAGAAAAACGACAGATAACACAACAAAATACATGATAGCATAATCAGTTAAATTTGCTGCGGCTATGACTCAATATTATAAGCGAACGTATTACTAAAGTAACGTCTAGAAGAGGAAGCTAAGTAAAGCCCAAAAAGGCTGCCTCCCCGGGGTGAAAAACCCCCTAGGAGAAAAAAAAACCCGGGCTTTTATCCGAGGAAAAATAAGTCCTAGGAGGGAAAAACCCTTGGGAGAACGGATAAGGAGATTTAGCGGAGATTAAGCGGGTTCTGCCGGTGATCGTTGGTCAGGCATCAGCTGGGCATCAGGTTGAATGACGGCCAGTAGATCAGAGGTGTGCCGACTTTCACATCTACCGGGACTGGGTCTGTTTGTCTCGTTGTCCTCGGGGTTGAGGACGAGACAGGACATACAGTATATACTTGTTAATAAATAAATTGTAAACTGTTACTTCAAAATGTCCCCATGTGGTGTAAATCAAGTTTTTGTTGTTTATACGTCTATGTGGTGTTTTTAATATGCTTTAAATTTGACAAACTATCAGAGAATTTTTACATAACATTTTCAGTTTTCTTTAGAGTCTCATTCACACAGTTTGAAATCGCCTTGGTTTCCTATTTAACAAACATGTAACCAACCACATAATCACAGTTGAACGAACGAGTGAATCAGTAGTTTGAGTCCTATATGTAATATAGGGCTGGGCTATATATCGGATGAGATTGTAATGCGCATCTCATCAGTAAAGCTAGCAAATCACCATCATCTGCCCATTCACTATTGCAGGTTATTTGTCCGTGATAATAAATGGAATACTGCTTAGTTTGATGACAATCCCATCCTAATATTATATATAGAAGCCACATAGACTCAGTGCTGAAACGAGCGCTGCACCGCTGCTTCAGCTTTACTTCTGTGGTGCTCACACTTGCTGTGTGAATGCTCTAACCTTACTCTAACATCAGATTATCAAAATGTAATCATAGTCCTGCAAGCATGCAGTTTTCGTATGCATTGTGTGAAACTGGACTTGCAGTAGCCAGCTGTTATGTGTCTGAAACTTCCAAATATAGCATCTATTTACTTAACTATGATATTCATGCTAATATATTTTTGTGTCTAATCTACAGGTTAAGAAATTGGAGGTACTAGGCTATAAGCCGATTTTGTTCTACTCAAGAGAGCAAAAAAAGGGATTTACAGCCGAAGTGATTACTTCAGTGGGTCCCTGTGCTGAGGGGCCACTTCGAAACATAATGGACAAAATGACTGGCCTCTATGAATATTTCATTAAAAGTAAGTTTACTGTTTGCATTATTTCTATATTCTTTGATTTATTAAAAAAGTCAAACATTTAGAACTCTTATCTGAACATTTTTAGATTATCAAAGGCTTCAGATCCACACTGCTGCTGAATCGGATCCTGATGTTTGCCAGCCCCAGACTTCCTCTCCTCCTCCTCCTCCTCCTCCTCCTCCTCCTTCCTCTAGCCTTTCTACTCATACCTCCTCTTTATTCACTGTCCCTTCTCCATCTTCTTCCTCCAGTGGTGCTCCTCTTACCTCCTCTTTCCACACTCTTACTTCATCTTCCTCCAACATTTCTTCTCCTCCTACTTCTTCTTTCTACACCATTCCTGCTGCACCTTCGTTTGACCTTCCTCCTCCTACCCCGTCTTACATTAGCCGCCTTCCTCCTGCCTCTTCTTCCTGCACTCTTTTTCCTCCACCACCTTCTTTAAGCACTCTTCCACTTACTTCCTCTTTCTGCACCCTTACTTCTCCATCTTCTTCTTCCAGCATTCCTCCTTGTACCTCTTCTTATATGGCACTTCTTTCTTCCGACACTTCTTCCTGCAGTTTTCCTCAACCACCAACTTCTTTATCCACTTTTTCTCCTACCTCTACTTTATACACTCCTTCTCCTCCATCTTCATCCTCCACCCTTATTCCTCCTACGTCATCTTTTATCCCTCTTCTCACCCCTACATCTTCTCCCAACCTTTATCCTCATCCATTCTCTTTTCCCAACTACCCTCCTCCTGCCTCCACCTTCTGCACTCTTCCTTTTACTTCTTCTTCTTCCAACATTCCTCCTTCTACCTCCTCTTACATCACCCTTCTTCCTCCTACCTCCTCCTCCTTCACTCTTCCTTCTTCACCACCTTTTGCCACTCCTCCTACCACATCTTTACCCATCTTTTCTCTTACCTCTCCGAGCATGCCTGCTACCTCCCCACTTTCTACTGTAACTACAGCTACCACATTTACTACCAAAGATTCAGGTGATTTTTAAAAAACTTTTGCTCATTTTAGTAAAATCAATGCATTGCTGTAGATTTGATCTAGATTTTGTTCTGATAATTTTTACTTAACATTTAATGTGTGTATTTACAGACAATTCTTCCACAGAAAATCCACAAACAAAAGGCAAACAACGAAAATGGATGTATAAACAAATAGGTATTGACAATTTTGATTTAAAATAAGAGCTTACTACAACAAGTTTTTTTGGGACGCGCATGTGTTGTCTGGATGGTCTCTGTTTGTTTAATGGTCTGACTAGTGGCTAAACTGAACTCTGGAACAAATACCTCATCAAAAATAACAAATGTTTTGTTTTCCTAAAGACGAGGGAAGATGGTGATCATGTATATGGAAATATTCATGTGCTGATAATTCCTAGTTCATGGGTGCTAATGTACAGTATGCAGATTTATAAATGCTTGTTATCAGGCCAAATATTTACCTGTAGTGTGTATAAATCCTTTTCAGTAAAGTTAATGAATAAAGTTTTTACATACAGTAGAGTCCAGATTAAAAGTTCAGGTAAAACTTGAATTAGATATCAGCCATGTTTGTTGTAACTTAAAATAAAACATACTTCACATGGTCTAATTTTAGTTCACTTTTAGGGTAGAGGGAGCCAGCCTATTGAATGTACACCCAGTTTATTATGGACTTCTATTATTGAAATTGTTTATTTTCTATTTAAGAAATTCGTTCTCAACTCCTAATGTGTTTTGAGTTTAGAAATGTTAAGTTTTATTTTCTGTTTTAGAATGCCAAGTACACCCCAGTCTCCAAACTTTTCCATACGACAAGATTTTAAGGAGGAGGACAACAAAAGACGTAAGATTAAACTTTTACAGTATTTTGTTAGTTGAATATTTGTCTGAAATAATGTATTCCTTGACAAGATAAATATTAAAAATTGTGAAAGTGTATTCGCCAATGTATGGTAATCTTTACTTGAAATGTGACCGCTGCATTTAACTATCTAGTGAATAGTGAACACATGCACAGCAAGTTGTGAACACACACACACTAGCGAAGCAGTGTAGGAGAGAGCATGTGTATGTGTATGTGTGAGGGCATGTATATGTGGTTTACAAGAATATAAATGTGTCCTTATAAACCAAATGGCTTGCAAACATACTAAGTAGTGTTTTATTTTTAAATAATAGGTGGCAAACGTTTTTGTGAATGTTCAGCGTTTGCGTTGGGGGAAGGGGATTGAATGTAAAGTTTGCACATTATAAAAAACATTAATTATATGGAGCGTCCTTGTTAACCATACACTTAACTGTGTGTGCGTGCGTGTGTGTGTGTGCGCGTGTGTGTGCGTGAGCATTTTGAGGACCCTATGAGGAAACAAGCTTATAAATCAAACAGAATGCGGTTTTTGAAAATCTGAGTTAGCAGAAGGTTTTCTGTTCTGGTTGGGGTTAAGGTTTGGGTTAGGAGAATAGAATATACAGTTTGAACAGTATAAAAAACATTGTCTATGGAATGTCCCCACAAAACATGGAAACCTGTGTGTGCGTGCGCGTGCGCGTTCGCGTGCGTGTGTTTTTGTTTGTGTGTGTGTGTGTGTGTGTGTGTGTGTGCGTGTGTGTGTGTGCGTGCTTGCGTGGGTGCGTGTGTGTGTGTGTGTGTGTGTGTGTGTGTGTGTGTGTGTGTGCATTTAAAACTAACAGTTGATGTTGCTTCTTTTTCTTAAAGGGTGTTGAGGAAGTCAAAGTTAAATGGAAGCCTTGCTCAGGATGGTATGTACAAGATTGCATATAGACTATGTAATTTTATCACACTACAATAATGACTGAAATTAGAGTCACCTTTATTGCCAAGTAGGATTTGCCTGGTTAAGCAATTTTTTTTGGTGTATTGGTGCATTAGGAAGTAAATACAATGCAACAAATACAATTGCATTTTCAAAAAAGTTGGGACACTTTGTAAAATGTAACATAGAACATAGAAAACACATCAAATCTAAACCGAGGAAATATACCATTTAAGAAATAAAATAAGCTAATTTTGAATTTAATTGCAGCAACATTCTTTTTTTTTCAACAGTTTGCATAAATCTGGAAATTGAGTTGGAGCATTTTCTGGAATTTTGGAAGATCAGTTTGTGTCTGATACAGGATTCTTGCTTCTTAAAGGGATAGTTCAACCACAAATTTAATTTCTGTCATCATTTTCTCATCTTCATGTTGTTCTAAACCTGTATGAATTTCTTTTTTCAGATGAACACAAAAGTGATGATGGTAAGCACACAGTTGTTTGTAACTATTGACTTCCATGGTTGGAAAAACAAATACGATGTAATTCAATGGGTACCGTCAGCTGTGTGCTTACCATCATTTATCAAAATATCTTATTTATTTATCACAATGCTTTCATAACATTTGTTTTCCTACTATGGAAGTCAATGGTTATTGCAGCTGTGTGCTTACCATCAATTATCAAAATATCTTTATTAAAATAAAAACACTCATACAGGTTTGGAACAACATGAAGATGAGAAAATGATGACAGAATTTTCCTTTTGGGGTGAACTATCCCTTTAACAGTCCTGTGTCTTTCTAGTCATGCTGATATTTTCATATTGCACAAAATGTTTTCAATTTGTAAAAGGTCTTGACTGTAGATTCTTCTGCTAAAGGCATGCTGTAATAAATGCAGTATGATTTAGCATTGTCTTGTTAAATATGCAAGAAAAAGACACCATCTGATTGGAAGCATATGTTGCTCTAAAACCTGTATCTTTCAGCATTGATGATGCCTTTATAGATGCACTAATGCACCCCAATACCATCAGAGATGCAGATCTTTGAACTGAGCGCTATAAACACAATCTGGATGGTACCTCACGGTTTCCAAAGAATTAAAAATTTTGATTCATTTGACCACAGAACAGTTTTTCACTTTGCCTTACTTCATTTTAAATGAGCTCATGTGTTTCTGAGGCTATGCAGTGCTCTTCATAACAGAATAATGCCATTTCCACCTGAGAGACCAAAATGGATATTGCACCCAATAATGATTTCTAAAGAGATTTCTTTAGATACTTTGAATCTTTTGATAAGTTCTGTAGTTGATATTGAAAGTTTTTACAATTTAGCAATTAGAAATATTACTCTTAAATATAAACAACCCCTGTTAGTATAGACAACCCCTGCAAATCTTAACTTCTGAGAGGCCCTGCTTATATACCGGTAGACGGTTTCATCTGATGTAAGCAGAACTTTACTCTCTTTTTGTACATGTCATGGTCTCAGTTTAAACATTTGATATATGTTATTCACAATAGAATATAGAAAACATAAAAGTATCGTTAAAAATCCTTAGGATATAACATTCCATGAAGATATTTTGTAAATTTTCTACCATAGATATATAAAAACTTTATTTTTGTGAGTGGATGTAGTTGCTAAGGACATTTGGACAACTTTAAAGGTGATTTTCTTATAATTAAAATTTTTTTGCACCCTCAGATTCCAGATTTTCTTTATACAACTATTTGAACAACAACATACGATATTGTATCAAATATTGTCCGATCCTAACAATTCATACATCAATGGAAAGCGTATTTTTTCCACTTTCAGATGATACATAAATCTCAATAAATATGTACCCTTATGCATTTACATTTTATTTGCATTTTACAACATGTCCCAACTTTTTTTGGAAATTTGGTTGTTAGAAAATATTAAAATACTCAATGCAAATTTAACATTTTACAAAAGTATAAAATATCAAGAAGAGAAAGGACATTCACTGAACATTGGTGCAAGATGTGCAAAGAGCATTGGTTTATCCATAAGTTTTGTGAGACACAGTATGAAGCTAAAATGTGAATTTTGCAGTACAAATACAAGTATACATTACAAATACAGACACAAGTAAGATAAGTCGTTTTTCACAGTTATTTGTGTTGCATGCATTACAATAAAGATATTCTTATTGCTTTTCAAGTACTAAATATTACTTTTGCGTGCTTACATTTTTATGTCTTCACAAATGTTTTTTTTTTAACTTAGGGCATAAATCGTTCATTTGATTTGTAATACTTAACATTTATTATAATAATACAATTTATTTGAAAACTGTTACATGTTCTGTAACCAGTACAGTATATGATCAATTTAAATTATATTTGTTTCTTTTACTGATTTGCAGTGGTATGAAATGGGCGGACACCTGGGAGCCATACAGCCATACATTCGCAGAGTAAGGATCCATGTTCCATGTTTATGGGGTTGCATTAAGGACCTGTTGCCTGTCCTTAAAACCCATGGTTAAATTAAAAAAATGTCAGTTTATTGTTCATTGGTTTGATTTTTTGTATCTTTTTTCATTTTTTTGTTTTGTTTTGTTAATCTGCTTTTAGCACTAAAAACGGTTTGACTGTTTTTATTTTTTTCAGAAAATTTATTATCTAAAAATTGTTTACAATTTTATTGTCTAAAAATATATTCAGATGTCTTTCTGCTGCAGAAATGTTTTATTTCCGGTGAATAAATGATCAAACATTAGAGCACTGGGTGTTTTTTTATTTAATCTCAAAATTATTAAAACTTTACATGATGATTTGGTAAATGTTATATGTAAGATAGAATGTATGTTTTAGTACCTTGCAGCATTTGTATGCTTCTAAGTATATACTGCAAAGTTTAATGAGTGACATCCATGTTTCAGTGCACACTAAAACTGAAATTGTTAATTCCATTTTGCTCAGACACTGACTAACCTAAATACCTTAACATCACTCAACGCTGCAAAAACACACAAAAATATATATTGACTGTCTTCAGACTGCACATCAGCATGGGAACCACATTATATTTATTAATATTCTATTACGCTTTACATTTGAGGGTTGCACTGGACATCTCAAACTAGTGCAGCGCTTTGGTAGGAGCATGGAGATACCCTCAACAGGCAGTGTTATGTGAGTTAAATAAACTTGAAGATATATTTTATTTCAACTCACAAGTACTTGAACGTTTTGGAAACTTTACAACATGAGTTTAATATCTAACATGTGCCATGATCATTTGACTTAAATAGAAGTAGTAAGTACAAATAACTTAATGAGGCTATAGTGTTTCACAGGCAACAGACACACATTCAAATGCTCACACTTACAGTATATAGAAAATGTTGGGTCTCATGTACACCTGTTGTCTGAATGAGACACATGGAAGCTTAAAGTCTGTTTTGTAGAGGTAATTTAAACCATATGGTGCTTCTGGACAAATCTGAACACCACTATTCTAAATGAAGTTATATGTTATTAAAAATGATACATTGTTATTATTGTATGTTTTCATATGACGTAAGGTAAAAACATATTCACTGATCAATCATTATGCATTTCAATTTTGGATACATAATATTTACACATTTCGAAGTTGTAAATGGGAAGATAATAATGGCGGCAGACCTGATGAAATGCCAAAAAAGGAGTCTAGTCAAATGACAATGAAATCATGGGTTGAAGTGTATAAAGAAGGGATTCAAATATCGAGATGTGTGTTTGTGGGCATCTCAGCTTTGTTGTTGGAGCAATGAAGTTGGCACCTGAAACCCCTTTCTGAGAAGTTTCTTGGTGTATAACATTATTTGTGTAATTTACAAAAGTATGACAATTTAGTTGATTTAGATGCCTCTTTGTTGAGTGCTGCTCATACAAGGAGTATGGGTTAGTAATCTGAATAACATTTGTGAAAAACAATCTTGTGAGTAGGTATATATGTGTATTTTGAACATTAATGTTACAACAGCCCAATGAAATGATTAGGGGTAACTCAAAATTTTATCATAACCAAAGTAAAAGACACTCTTTACAAACAGAGCACCCCTGACTAAGAACCCATTAAGCATACTATAGCTCTTAATGCTTGTGACTACAAAAACTTCCAGGAAGTGTTGGACTAGAATTAGAGACACGATACTATATGGTAGGGGTGTCAGTGTTTAAACATGCGATTAATTCATGAATCAAACCAAATTAACGCATTAAGCTACACTTTATTAATAGTGGGGTGTTTCATCCCTGCTGAAAAAAAACAGCATCAAACCAGCATTGGAATTATGCTAGTCTGTGATGGTTTGATGTTGGTTTAGCTCAGGGGTGGGGAACCCTGGTCCTGGAGGGCCACTGTCCTGCAGAATTTAGTTTCAACCCTAACCCTAAAATTAAAGTCTTCAGGATTACTTGGAAATGAAATTCAGGTGTGTTTGATTAGGGTTGGAACTAAACTTTGCAGGACAGGACCCAGGGTTCCCCACTCCTGGTTTAGCTGGTGGTCACCAGCATACCAGCACCAAAACACTATATGCTGGTCTTGCTGGTATGACCAGCATGGGAAACTGGTGCTAGTGCTGGTTTGGTGCTGGTTTAACTGGTGCTGGTTTGGTGCTGGTGTTCACTACCATCACCAAAACACAACATCTGCTGGTATGCTGTTTTTTCCAGCAGGGATACCCGCAGTAAGTCAGACCACCAGCACCGCGCCCCGTGCTTGACCGCGGGCAGGAGGTGTGCTTTCAGTGCTTTGCAGAGTGTTTGGCGTGTAGCGGGGTTCCGCGAGATACCCACACTGCAGTTGACTCCGGGGATACGCACTCAATCCGGGCCAAAGGCGGCTCCAACCAACCTGCTGTCTGGGTACTGTTCTCATACAATTTAAGTGACAGAAGTGCAAATGTTAAAAACCTAAACCTTACGTGGCGCACACACACACACACACACACACACACACACACACACACACACACACAGAGCAGTGGGCAGTTATCAATGCAGGGAGCCGATCTGGAAACCATCTGGATCCATTGCTCCAGGGCACCGCAGTCGCAACCTACCAGTCATGGGATTCATATCGGCGACCTTCGTGTAACAAGACTTTAATCACCCGACCACTTTTTTGAATGGCCCTCACAATAGACAATACATCATAGTTGTAATGTATTTCCCCTTCTAGTGTGTTTACAGTTATCATTTTCAATATAGAATTTACATTGTTTTAAACCGTATTTAACATACAAATATAATAAAATTAAAACAATGTACTACCTGTTGTAACACACCCTGGTTTTCTACTTATGTTATAATGTATTGCAAAATTTGTCTTAATATCTTGCATAATGTTTATTTAAGTGTACATTTAAGTTACTCATGTTTAACGTTTGGTAAATATTCTAGAGCTAGAAGGATAGGCAATGTTTTCTGAGAAAGCTGATAAATAGGCCAAGCACATGCCATTGGAAAGGAAAGGTTGGTCATTGACACTAAGAAGAGAACAAAGCACTGTTTATTTTCAGACTTTACAACACCATATGAAGAGAATACATGTAAATATTAGACACTTATCATCATATCGGGCTTTAAATGTGCACAAATGTACACATACAGGGGATAAACAAATACTTAGTGTATAACGAAGTTCCCAACAAGGTTAAAAACATTACTTCTGCTGAAACAAAATGCTCAGACAAAATTCTCTTTATATACATTACTTTGTTACATCTCAATAATCTCAAATTAATTGATTATACTAAGTACACAATAAAACTGTAATATCATAAGCAATCAAAGTCAGAAACTTAATCTTGGGCTTGAAGCGACCAAATAATCAAATTACATTTAAGTTTCAACAAAGTCTTGTTCACAAAAAAAAGAAAAAAGTGAAATGTGCCTTAAAGGGATAGTTCACCCAAAAATGAAAATTGTCGTCATCATATTCTTGTTTTTCTTAATTTTGCATGAATTCATTTATTCTAATAAACACAAAAGAAGATATTTTGATAAATGATGGTAAGCACACAGCTGATTGTAACTATTGACTTCCATAGTAGGAAAAACAAATAAGATGGAATTCAATGGGTACCATCAACTGTGTGCTATCCATCATTTATCAAATTATGGAAATATTGTGATGAAGATATTATTTGTTTTTCCTACTATGGAAGTCCACTGTTACAATCAGCTGTGTGCTTACCATCTTTTATCAAAATATCTTCTTTTGTGTTCAACAGAATAAAGCAACTCATACAGGTTTACAACATGAGAGTGAGTAAATGATTTTTGGATGAACTATCACTTTAAACTCACATTTTACTCATCATCTGAGCTGCTGTTGCTTTCTGAGAGCTCCTCTTGTGCTTCCTCATCATGTTCAAGCTCAGATTCTTCAGGCACCATATCATCTTCACTGAAAATTTTCATATATCCCACCCTTACCAAATGCATTAAATGTTTCAGTTCATGTTGTTTCTTTCGAACAATGCACAGGAGCCCCTTGCATGCAGAGTCGGACAGGGTAGAAAAAACAGCTGAAACAGAAGAATATACGTATAAACAACAGATAAAACACTATAGAGCCTTTAACAAGACATAAATAACACTAGTCCAAAAGCGCTTCCTGTTCAGTTTTACCGTATAACACTACACAATTGTTAGCAAATGTTAAGTAAGGGGTAATGATCAGACAGCCGGTTGACGCAGAATAAAACCTGACAGGTTGATAGGGACTGTGAAGCGATCTTGTATTACCCTGAAGAGATTTATTTGTGATAACACGGCTGGCTGTACATTATTCCACTTATTACACACAATTTTGATTTGATATCTTGTATTAGGTCATTTTGAAGAAATGCAAACCTTCTGCTAGTGAAACCTGTTTCCTAATT
Organism: Paramisgurnus dabryanus; assembly: GCF_030506205.2. NCBI lineage: Eukaryota > Metazoa > Chordata > Actinopteri > Cypriniformes > Cobitidae > Paramisgurnus > Paramisgurnus dabryanus. The sequence continues at coordinate 39,569,266 of NC_133341.1, read as the reverse complement.
GTTTTAAGTCAGTCAAGACGCGTTAAAACAAGTTCAAAATCTGAACAAGAACAATATTCAGTTTAATATAAAGAAATCTCAAATGTTATCAATTATGCATATTTATACTAAATTAATACATGGGTATTAAAACTGTGCCCGTTAAAGTGATAGTTCACCCAGGAATAAAAATTCTGTAATTATTTACTCTCATGTTGTTTCAAATCAGTTAAATTTCTTTGTTCTGATGAACACATGAAGATATTTTGAGGAATGTTTGTAAACAAACTGGTCAGAAACACCATTTGACTTCAATAGTATCCTTTTTCCTACTATGAATGTTAATGGGGCTTCTGATCGGTTTGTTTTACAAACATTCCTCAAAATATCTTCATGTTAAAGCACCACCAAAGAATTGTATGTGAAATATGAAATTAAAAATAACAACTTACAAACTGAAACACTGTGCTTTTTGCATGCAAATTGGTCAAAATATTATTAAATTAATATTAAAAGACTCTCACATTTAGAACTTATTTCATTAATCAATGCTTCAAGCTTGGATGTCTTGTGTGTCAGGACCATCCAGTGCTGTTGCATCTCCTTACAAAGAAGACTTTTCTCTTCCTGAAGGCGTCTCATTGCCATCACTCTATCAAACACCTTCCTCTTGGTAGGAAAAGGAACGGATTCTGAAATACATTAAATATTATGTATAAAGTTAACAAAATATGTAACATATGCTGTTCTACTTCGTGTACATAAAAACAGGCACATATAGAGAGCTGTTATAGCATACCAGTATTGCTGGGGATTTGCCAAGGCCAGGCAACAGTCTCAGCTATGAAGAAGTCTTCAACTGGACCAAGCTGCTGGGAAGAATCCGCTATGCTATTGTATTCCTCCACTGCAGCAGCCAGCTTCTTCTTTTCCTCATTCCTTCGAAGACGCAAAGAGTGGCGCCGCTTGTTGCTGTCTGAATGGATTTCAAGTTTATAATTCAGTTAAACAAGTTTCTTTCTTTTCTCTCATAGCTACAAAAATAAATGTAATACCCCCCACAGGATTTTGTAAGACAATGGCTATGGCACTGAATGACATCACGTCCTAACAGTCAAATTCATGACGTTATCACATTGTGCTATGTGAAGAGACAATTTTGTTGTCATGAAAGTTGGTTTTCATTTACACAATTTCTGTTGTCAGACATAAAGGAAAATAATACATTACTGCTGCTTTACTAAATATTCTGCTTTTTGCTCACTTACCTGTTCCAGGAAAACTAAGACCTCACACTCATGGGAAAGTATTTACAGAATAAAAACTAAGGTTTATTCAATATGACACTAATGCTATGCACTTTCTCGTAAGGAAAGTCATTAAACACTGTGCCTGGGTGTGTGACGCAGGGGTTTGGGTGATTGGGAGTGATAGATGCATGCTTTGCCATCTTAGAAAAACTCAAATCAATGTTAGAGATGGAACAAATTTTAGCAAAAGTCTATGTAATGAATGGGAAACACTGTAATAGTTTTAAAAATAACATAAATAACCAATGATTGTGTTTACCTGTTTGACTGTACAGACGTTGTGTTCGCCTTTTGATGCTCACCGTCAGCCCCTCTATTTCCTCTTGTAACTTTTTCAGATCACCACTTCCATAATGGTCACTTTCTACACAAGAAAATGCACAAAATATACATTACCTGCCAATGATTAAAATGATACTAACAAAGCAATTCAAAATAATACCTTCTGCCCATTGCTGTACATCTGAAATCCACTGCTCAACTACACAATCATCATACAGTGCTAGCTCTGTCTTCAGTGCCTCCAAGATGCGTTGTTGCTCTTGCAAAGCTTTCTGAGTCTATAAGAAACAAAAATTAAAGTCTAATATTACAAAACCAGCATTTAATTTAGTTATGAATTAGAAATCTGTAAAACCTAAAAAAATCCTTACGCCAACATTAAACTGAGAAGAAAGTTATACCTTTAAAAATCTAGCAACTAAAGCCTGTCCCAAATTAAGAAGCTTTCTCTTATTCCAGGACATGGCTTGCATTGTAATCATGTCCCCACGGCCTGTAACAAATTATAAGAATTATGTACACATACGCGCACACACATTAAATATATATATTATATCAGTATGTGTATAAATAAGTCAGTATATATTAATCATACCCATATTAAACATACCTGATTTTGACATGTACTTGGTGGTAATAGCAAGCCTAGATAGAAAACTATTCACCTGCTCCACCTCTTCACCAATTGTTGACCCAGCTCCTTCTTGATAGGCACCACCATACTTGACCTGTGTTTTAAATCCAACAAAAAGCACTTAGAGGTTGTGTATTTCTTCTTAATTTTACATACTTGGAAACATGGTTATATACCTCACATTTCCAAGCGTGTGCTTTGGCATGCATTACTGACAGAAAAGGACGCATATCCAGTAAAGGCTGTAGCTCAAGACAGTTCTTAGATACTCTATGTAAGTATGGAAAAAACTTGCAGGCCACATCCGAACAGAAGAATTTGATGGTCCCTTGAGACCTTTCAGCAAGTTTTTTCTGTAGAAAAAGGGGATATGCAAAAATTTCTCCTCGAAACATATTTAGGGCCATAAGGAGTATCCCATGGCGACAGACAGCAATTTCCAATCCCTCCTCATCCAATTTGCTGCTTGATTTTTTGGAGGATTCCTTTGCTGCTGACCATTGTGATGCTCCACACAATCCTCTCCCTGAAACCTACACCACAGACATATATATTTTTTAAAACAAGAGAAATAAAGACTTTATTGCCACAGTAAATGTACGACAAAATTCACATTAATGATTCATTAAGACAACAATAACTCTGATGTAATTTCTACTGGATATGTTTATGTTTTTTAACAACATACTGAGAAATGTTTTTTTTTTTAAGAAAAGCTGTAAGCAACCAAATAAAGTAAAATCTGTCAACATGAGTAATAATACTTGCATGATTATTGTTTTTGTGAATGTAGTCCACAAAGTCAGACACCTCCACATCACTCTGTAAGAAAAGATTGCCAAATAATCCCCTTTTGTCTGTGCTATTGAGGAAAACATTCAAAGCTTATATTTATACATCATTCAACATGAAAGTCAAATTAATGAAGAAAAACAGAAAAGTACCTTGCTGTGTTTTTAAAACGATAGTGTTTGCGATTACCATCAACAGAAATGGCAAGCATGTCTGGAGTGCATGCTGGACAAGTGAAAAAATCCTCCTGGCACAACTTTTCCACTTCATATCTTGCTGCAACCCATTCATTGAAACTGCAGCTAAATACATTGGCTGATATTTTTCCACTCTGAAATATGCAAAAAATATGTATTTTTTTTAAGTTGGGACTCATAAATTTTTGTTACATTAAATATCTTAAATAAAATCTAGATAGACATACATTTATCCTTCTATCAGAAAAAAACTTTTTATTTGACAATGATAAACAAAAATGCAAACAAAATACTTACTCGACCAAAGAATATCGTTTTCTCATCAAGCATTTTAACGAAGGCTTGAAAAGATATCCCTGGTGATGCAATTTTCATCTCATGAAATGAGACGAGCACATCTGTGGTAAATAACACACTTGCAGGAATGTTGCCGGGCCAGTAGAGACTCCTCTGAAGTTCTGTCAAGGATGGCTCACGTGAATATTCACACACAGCACAGGACAAGTGAGGCATGCTAAGGTTATATCGACCTAAAGAAGGAAAATAAACTGTATGACATTAAAAGGTTTAAAAAACAATACATATTTGCAAAAAATTCAAAATTATGTAAACAGCTTCCTTTCCATTCATAGTAATGAGGGTAATGGGCCTTCCTGAAGAAACAAGGACTGCTCCGTCACTGCAACCACAAATATGGGCTGGTATTTCTACAGGCAGCAGTCGAACTGTGCAACCAAAAAGTTCACATTATGTAGATAGATGGATAGATGGATGGATGGATGGATGGATGGATGGATGGATGGATGGATGGATGGATGGATGGATGGATGGATGGATGGATGGATGGATGGATGGATGGATGGATGGATGGATGGATGGATGGATGGATGGATGGATGGATGGATGGATGGATGGATGGATGGATGGATGGATGGATGGATGGATAGATGGATAGATGGATAGATGGATAGATGGATAGATGGATAGATGGATAGATGGATAGATGGATAGATGGATAGATAGATGGATGGATGGATGGATGGATGGATGGATGGATGGATGGATGGATGGATGGATGGATGGATGGATGGATGGATGGATGGATGGATGGATGGATGGATGGATGGATGGATGGATAGATAGATAGGACATTTTTACCAAGCTGTTTAATAGAAATTTGAACAGCTGCCTGCATGAATCCTGTGGAAGGAGGTAAAGGCTGTAGAAAGCCTGAGACCAGGGAATCCCTATTGTGTAGTACAAAGAAACTGCCATGCCTTTGCTCGTCACAGTCTCCACAAAGAAAAGGGTAAGGAAGGCAGTCCCTACAGCGTACAACAGCTGCATTAGACCTGCAATGTTGGCAGATTGAGGAACTTGCATCCTCTCCTCTCAAAATGTTCTCCACAAGAAAAGCTCTAGCTTCTTTCCATCTCTCTTCCCTTATTGCAGATCTAATGGTCCAGTCATTGGATGCAGACCGAGGGACATTATCTTGAATGGGAGTAACATCATCAGCATCACCTTCCTGAGTGTCCAAAAGTCTCCTCAGCTCTTCAAAATTAGCATCTAAGTTAAATTCATAAAAAATACATGTAAATAATTTATTTTAAAAACTATGTAAATGTAATCACAACATATTATTCTAATTCAGTACACCAGCTGTTTCAGAGACTTCTGCATGGCCAACACTCAAGTCATTTTCTGTAACAAGTGGACCAGCTAAAACATTTGTGAGAGAGAAAACAATTAATTAATAAAGTACCTAAATTAGGGGTCACCAATCCTGGAGGTCTCTGTAGAGTTTAGCTCCAACCCTAATCAAACACACCTGAAGCACTTTAATTAGCTGATTCAGGTGTGTTTGATAAGGGTTGGAGCTAAACTCTGCAGAGACACCGGCCCTCCAGGAGCAGGACTGGTGACCCCTGACCTAAAACAATATATAAACGCACAACATAATTTAGATTTAGAAACATTACCAGAGTTTTTGTTGTGGTCACCTCTTATTCCTATTAACAAAATTAAGAAACAGTTTTACTTTTCAATACCACAACACTGCATGGCTAACAATTAAGAATAAATTGAAAGAAAAATGTATGAGTACTGCATACATTTTAACGAATGGAATATGCATCTAAATTAATTTGGGTTGCTGAATACGGAAAATTCTATGTTTTATTCTTATCTGCATACACAGTAAGTACATTATACTTACTTTTTACAGTTGCCCTTTTGGCTCTAGGACATTTGTAAATGATGTCCCCCTGGCTGTCTCTTTCTCTCCACTCAACAGTTGGGGCTGAAGGCAGAGGCAGCACATTTGGTTGAACCAGTGTCTCCTAAAAGCATAACAAATAAATAGCTAAGTTAAAGAAATAACACTTAAGCTTCATTCAGACCACCAATGACAAGCAGTACCAGATCGACGCAATCTCATTCATTTCAATGGAAACTTCCGAAAGTGACCATTGGTGACTGACTAGTGATGCAAAAAGGCAAGAAAAGTTTAACTTTATGCGAATTATGAGAGATTTTTGGGAGCTAAGCAGTGGCGTTCACCTCACACTTTTCTCTTCAGTTACTGGAGTGGATGGTTCTCATTTGTTTATGACAACCAGATTTAGAAACGCCTCATTGAAAGTGACGGGTGACACGCAGCACGGGCGCTGGTGGTCTGAATGAGGCTTTACAGACAAGGCTTACCTAAAGCCAGGACTAGGCATAGTTACATTTAGGGGCAGTTTCCTGGAGAGGGATTAGGTATAATCCAGGACTAGGTCTTAATTATTAGTTAGAATTTTAAGTAGCTTTTACAAACAAACCTTACAAAATAACAAGACAAACAATGGCACTTTAAGATATGTCAATGCAGGAGGTTTTTAAATTAAAGCAGCTCAAACATGCATTGTAATCTGGGACTAGGATAAACCCTGTCTGGAAACCACCCCTTAAATGTTTAAGCATCTTTTATAAACATCCCTTATAAAAAGACATTACTGGTGGCCATCCTAAGAAAACTCACGTACCAATTTTAATGCTTGTTAACTTAAAGTATTAAACTTTACCTCTCGAGCTCTTAAGCTTTCAAGAAGCTCATCAGCACTCCTCAGCTCTTCCTCAAACTCAAAGTCCATCTTGTCCAGCGATGTAATTTACAGTATACGCCACTGTGTTTAATATATATGTAAAAGATAAATGGACATATAAGTAACTTATAGCCCCAAATAAAGTAACGTTAGCCCAAACCTCCTCTCTCTCTCACTCGACATATACTGGTCTAAACGTTACTATTAGCACCTGTTGTTGTGGCACTGGCATGTAGCGTTTATTCTCGACAAAGCAATTAAGAGTAAGCAGCAATGGTAACTTAAACAATCATTTGAATAATACACCACCTTAAATTCCCGAATGATCAAATTACTGTTTTGTAGCATACGGCAACAAACAACAACGTCACAGCTTCCGGCCACGCTATTTGAATAGAAAACTTTATTGGTTACACAAAAGATTCAATAAGGAAATATATATTTTTTAAATTTATTAAAATATGTCGGTATATACTCCTATGCGCAAAAATAAGCTATCAAATGTATAAGAATTTTTTTAAATAAAAAATTTGTAGAAATTGTCCTAATGATTGTTTACAGGAGTTTCCGTTGGTTTTGATCAGCCAATAGCGCGGACCTATTAAATGAATGTATTTATGTCCATCGGATCAAACATAAAAATATAGCGCCGATTTCTTTCTACAAAACACAAATATATTAAATATATGTGTATAAAAGGACCATGAGGCATCTCAGTCTACAAATATAAATATCTGTTTTAATCTTTTTTTTTTAATAGTCTATGGTTTTAATACGTGTGTTTTAATATTTCATTCGTAGAAACAGGTCAGAGGTATGTACAGTACACGATTATTCAAATAAAGAAATATCACACCAAGATATACAAGACACACTGTGTAATGAATTTACACAAAACAATTGCTTTAATATCAATAATAATAATGTGCTTTAGAAAGGGAATCCAGGTATAATATTTCACGTTTTTAGAGAAAAGATTAGGCTAAAAAAAAGATTTAATATTTAATCTCGCCATATTGAGATGACGTTGCCTAACATGCTCATTCCCATAAGCGTCTTTAACGGACGCATAAAGCGAGCAATTGAAACCAATGGAGTTACCATTTCGTCTAAATAGTGACGCCTAGGGGCACTGTTCGCGTACTTATATTGACGCTGAAGGCATTTGACCATGCTTCAGTTTTTGACGCCCTGGGAGTGAGAATGGGTTGTTATTTCTCCCGCTTCAGACTCACAGCCTGTAAGTTAACTCCTGTTAGCATTGCATTGTGAGCGAATCTTTCAAACATGGTAAGGAGCGTCACATTTCCTGCTGACGTCAGAGGTATTCAGGCCAATCTCAATGTACAGATTAGCTGGCCAATCAGGGACACAGAGCTTTTCAAATTCGTACGTTTCAGGAAGAGAGTGAAATCTGGAGCTACAAAAATGTACGGTATGTGGAAAATAATGTGTTTTTAACCATAAACCACGCGAACACATTGTATTATACCAAATACACAAAATAACGTTGTTTTTAACAATGAAATAGGTGCTCTTTAAAGATATTAATCCGCCAGAATTAAGCTTATTAATTCAGTTTCTCTCTTTCAAGGTGCGCATTTCAAATTTCAAAGTACATCGACCGAAAGACGACAATGTCACAAATCTGTGACATAACACGCAAGAGCCAATGAGCGTTTGATATCACTGCCATAAAGCAATATGTCTTAAAGCTTCTTAAGATGCAATATTTGAATTCAAATAACGAATTCGAGATTTGACGTTTACGGTCACTGATGAGATCTGGGTTCAAGATCGCTGGATAAATAAAAGTAACATATTTTGTGAATTTATGTTCTGTTTAGATGTAATTATCGTTTTATAGGAGAAAAAGCATTTTGTGTGTCATGGGAAACAAACTCAATATTACAAAATGGATAAATGATTACAAAAATGTTAAAGTTTCAAATTGAACCTGATCTCACTTTCCGTGGTATAGTCACGGAATATTTTGCTAATTTATCCGAGTCATTGTCACGGATCTACGAATTTTTCCGTGGCCGTACCACGGACTTTCTTTTCCATGTCATTGTCATGGACTGGTTTTGTCCTATTTTCTTACCATTGTCGCTTCGGTTCAGGGTTAGATTTACATCAAATGACATCCTTATCCAAACCCAACTCTAACCCTAACGGCAGGCGACAATGGTTTAAAAATCTGAAAATATAAAAAAATAAATCAGAAAAATGAGTATAAACCAATACTTAAAGTGACATCCTAAAAAACACCAAATCTAACCCTAAACCGAAGCGACAATGGTTTGAAAATAAGAAAAAGCAGTTGAGTAACCAATCCGTGACAATGACACGGAAAAGAAAGTCGGTGGTACGGCCGTGGAAAAATGCGGAGATCTGTGACATTGACAGAGATAATTTAGCAAGTATTCCGTGACTATACCACGGAACTTTGTGAGATCATGTTCAAATTGTAGTCTTGTTTAATATTATATAATTCTCTAAAAGTCATGAACATTTCATAGGGTAAATGAGTAAACTGATTGAATTAAAGTCAGTTAATACGACTGAAACATGTCATTAATATGACAATGAAATGCCAGTGTCCGTGATTTTAATATTTATAAATAGCAATAAGTACAAATTAGGGCTGTAACGATTTCTTGTGCAAATGCGCATTTTCTCAATGAATTAATTTTAATGAATTACGGTGAAATCCCGGCACATCCCAAAGCCAGGGGGCGCTCTCGTGCAGAAAATCCCTTTGTGCCACAGAAGAAGTAGTATTACGAACACTATTCCAGGAAATGTCTACAGGAATATTTATATCACTGTTCTTCAAATTGTTTCAGGTTTTTTCATGATAATAAAGAATATTTTGAATGATTTTTATTTAACGAGTGTTGCTTTTTTAAATGCACGTTATAAACGACTCCGACTCATAATGATTTTAGATTGATAAGAACTTCCTACTGACCAAATGCCGTAGTACACACACAAGCTGTGCATGAAACACAGAATCGGAGCCCTGCGATTCAGAATCGATTTTAGACAGGCATTTTTAATGGGACACACGATTAATCGTTACAGCCCTGGTACAAATCTGTAAAGCTGGTAATAATTAAAATAAATAATGAATGTATTAGTCCTTTCAACACCTAAATATTATATATATATATAAGTAAATGTAAGTGTGCTACACTTTACATAAAAATACACACATACTCTCTTGAGATCACGTTGTATATGTTGGTCCTTTAATAGACCTTTCTCACAACTTCCGTATTTATGACCGGAAATACGCAATCGTCGCGGAAATCTACTTCCTCCGCAGTCAAGGCAATGTAAAAAGCCGTATCTGTTCAATCAATTCCCTGTTGATGGTGAAGTTAGACAGAAGTGGATTCAGGCTATCCGGCAAGACTTATAATGTGTCGTTTTAGTTAACAGTTCAGTAACAGTTAGACTCGCTCTCTACTTGAAATCTATGGACAATTCTTCATGGAAAAAGTTTTCCTCCATTAGTCGTGTCACATCAGCAAATGTAATATTTCGCAAATCCGTTAACGAAGTTGTGTAGACTCTTTGATCCATTTTAAACTTGCCCGGGTTTATGTTTTTCTAGTGTGTTGACGTTTGACAGGAACTCCGCTTACACGACGATTACGTATTTCCGGTTACTGTGAGAAAGGTCTATTTAATCCCTTTTTAATCATCCATTAGAAAAATATGTAAAATTGATTAATTTTCATTAAGTCTCACAGTTTGGAGTGCCGTTCATGTCCGAAGAACAAATAGTGTGAGACAATTTGAAAAGTGAAAAATTGTGATAAAATCCCTAACTCTTAAGTATAGACAATAGTGCCCCAGCAAGCACCACAAATTGTTGTTCTCATTCCTATCTTAAATGTGTATTGCCTCAGTAATAAGTGACAGGACTGATGGAAAGTGCTGCTTTAAATGCCATGTGAATGAGCTGCAGGCTCCAGACAGCGGGGCTGAGAGGTTACCGCTCTTAGATTTGGGCCGCCGTGCACTCACTCAGCCCTGAGGAGCAGAAGTCTGCCCTGGAGCCAAACCTCTCTGTGTTTACTGCCTCTCCGGAACCCTCCTCCCACTTTCTGCCTTTTATTTCCTCTCTCTCTTTTCCTAAACAACACACACTTGTTTATTTGTGCACAGTCAACCCGACCAGAACCAGAAGAACTTAAAGGAGCCAGCCACAGCACCAGCATCTCCACAAATAAAGACAGACAGCTCGTAAGAGTGTAAACGCCACACTGGATATATTAAACTGATAGAGAGTGATGGGAGCTCTTAATCCAAATATTTGACTCCTAAGTGCATTGTGGAGAGCTTTGAGGTCTGCCAGGAAAGCACTTTAAAGGATCTCACTCGTTTGCTCGTCTGGCCAAAGCATGAATAAGACTGATATTGAGGACGGTGTGCAGTAGAGACGGTGTGCAGTAGAGACGGCGTGCGCCTTGCTCGGTAGTTTTATTGGCTATTTGCAAAGGGTTCACGATGCTAAATTAGTGCTCTGCTATTTCAAATATTTCAGTGAAATTCAAGAGCATGATGTTTAAGAGTTATTCACACGAATGGATTGAAATGAGCAAGGAAAGCTTGTGAAGTTTTTTTTTTAACGTCCCGTCTTTCCTGGTTGGACAAACATGTTGTCCCACCTTAATAACACAAAATTACTTTCTTACTTAGTATTTTTGTCTTGTTTTCAGTAGAAATATCTAAACATTCTTAAATTAAGATGCTTTTTCTTGATGAGCAAAATTCCCTAAGAAAATAAGTCTAGTTTTTAGACAAAAAATACACAATTTAAGTGAATTTGTGCTTAAAACAAGCACTTAATTTATGCAAAATGTTCTCACCCCATTGGCAGATAATTTTGCTTGTTTTAAGCACAAATTGTTTTATTTAATGTTTTAAACATCTTGATTTAAGAATGTTTTGATATTTCTACTGAAAACAAGACAAAAAACTGAGTAAGAAAGTCATTTTTTGCAGTGTGAGAAGTCATTTTTGCTCTGTCAGGTAGGTTTTATAAAAATGTATATCATATACATAAGCAATATGATTTGTGAAATACCTAATTACTTTCCAAATAAATCAGCCTTTTTTCAGCATTTCTTTATAGGAAACATGTGTTCATGATTATTGCGTACTTGTGGTCTAAGTTGTTCTTACGTTTTTGCATACATTAAAATAAATTTTTGTATGAAAGTTTTTGTTGAATCATGATTTGTACGTTAAAATGTCTGTACGCACATTTTACAAACAAATTTGTGCATACGCATGCTTAGTGACTGAGACCCAATGTCTTCATAGTCACAGTACTGTACTGTTTGTGTTCTTACTGATGTCTCCGTCTTTTACTGTGTATGTGAAAGGAATTATTAGCACTGATAAACAACTTAATGCTTCCTTTAGGGATCCCTGTAGAGAAAGTGTATTGCTAAAACTAATTGTATGTGTATGCATAGTGTGCATGTATAATGTATAGTGTATCGTGTATGTTTTTTATTCCAAGAGTGATATTAGCACAGCAGGGTATATAGTAAACACTTGCATTAACTTCAGATATTAAGAACATGGAAATGATTGAGTGTCTATGGTATGGAAACCTTATGGAGGGGTATTGTTAATGTAAACCATTGGACATGATAGATATATATCTATATACATACATTAGTAGATATTTTACAGGAAGAGCATGCTATGTAGTTCCAGAAAGTCCCATTATATTACCATGTTTGTTTTGTTGGTAATACCATCAGAATTTGCTCTGATTTTGCAATGCTGGGTAAATAATGTTGGGGTAATAATTAAAATAAAGATACATTTATAATATTAAAACAAATATAATGTTTTAATATACATTACTTTCATTGATTGTAAATTTCCCAAGATAGCATGCTTTACCAAAAGCTTTATTTTAGTTTCCACCATGAAAACACCCTTTTTGTTCACAGTTGAAGACAGAATGCATTGCTTTAGGAGCAGAAGCCATTTGTTTTAAAATCATGTGGTTTTGCGCACTTTAAAATTTTCCTTCCAGGCTTGTTTCAGGGGCATTAGATGCATGATATGCCAGTATTGTGTTGAATATTTCAGTGACTGTGCGCCTGTGCTGCCCTGCCTGACATGTGACGTTGTGTTCTCACTGGAAAAACTCATCACCTCGTATAAGCCGAAGAAACAACCCTCTTCTGTCTCTCCATCTCCCGTCTGGTTTTCCCAATGAACCTGGATACACTTCCACAAGAAAATGGGTCAAAAAGTACAGAAACGTACCAATGGGGAAGACCCGGGCTAGTTGTCACAAAGACTGCGTACTGTATAATAATAATAATGCACGAAATATGTAAAAAAACGAAACTATATTCTCAATAACAGTATTGTTGTGAATTCAGATATTTTTTTTTCTTTAGCAGTTATTTTCATTTTACACACTTAGCAAGTTAGACTATTTAGCATACTTTGCCATACAAAAACAAATGTTTTTGGGTTTTAGCATTATTTAGTCTGGATGGTGACACCATAAACAACAGCAACCAAAAGAGTTTGTAACATATACTTTGTACTATGTTTTTATCAATTGAGTGAATATCACATGTTATCATTCAGTATCATGTTTGTTTATCTTATTACCACTGTATTACTGACTAAAACATCACAATTACCGGTTATTGCTACAGAACGTTTACATCCGCCTCATGAGCAAAGATACAGATCTAAATAAAAAATAGCCATTTGTTACTGTCATAAATAAATTGCGACTGATTCTTAACACTAGTGTACACATGTCTGGTTATGATCTTTCGCTGCCACTGCTCTCTACTAGAACTTATAAATAAATGAATCTGCTAATGGTGCCATGTAATATGTATTGTACAAACCTCAATATTTCATTGATTCATTTACAACTCAGCCATATGCAGCCATAAGGTTTACATTCCTCTTTTAGTGTTTTTGTATTTTTTATTGTAGACTCTTAAAAAAGATGTTTTTCAATGCCAAATAACCTTTTCTGTCTAAAGGGTTCTTCAGATTATAAAAATGTATTAAAGGGGACATTACACAAGACTTGTTAAGATGTCAAATAAATCTTTGGTGTCCTCAGAGTACGTACATGAAGTTTTAGCTCAAAATATCATATAGATAATTTATTATAACATGTTAAAATTGACACTTTGTAGGTGTGAGCAAAAATGTGCAGTTTTTGGGTGTAAATGAGCTGAGCCCGGTTCCCGATATTGTTCATTCTTAGCGTGCTAAGAAGACTCAAAAAAATATATCTTACCAAAGTTGTTGATGTTCCTAAGTGTGTTTCCCGAAGTGTCTCTTAGGAAGCTTCTTAACACGCTGCCTCTAAGTTCGACGTACAATGGCGCTGTCCCAAGTGAAGGTGCTGAATTATTTGCGATCGATCACTCAGGGACTATACAAATTCTATACAAATGGAACATTACTCAAATTATTCCAGTCACATTTATTTTAACATAGTTTAAGTTATCCGTAAAATATAGACTATTAATTAAATGATCAAATTGTCAGAAATACGGGTAGACGAACTGGGTATCCCTCGCTATTTATCCACCCTCCTTATCTCGTTGTGCCACTTGTGCCGCTTCTTGACATGGGTTTTGACTTTAAAAAAATATGTAATACACTTTTATACGACTGTTAAGGTACTTAACAATCAGAATTGATTGCAGTATTTCTGTTTGATGCGGTATTGCTTACCATTAATGTTTTCAATAAAAAGCAACCTAGTTAGATAGAGAATATGGTCTGAGAAGATCTAGCAGCTCCATAATGAGTTGTCTTGGAAGGTGATTTTTTTATTTAGCCACGTCAGGCAAAATGTCAAAAGGTTTAAGGGTTGACGAATAAAAAAATTGGCATGGACCTAACAGTTACGCGGCCGGTGTTGTGTGGAAGTCGGTTCCCCCTATGTTTCCCTTTAGTGTAGTGTTTTTATAGCATTTTTATCACATTATACGTTTATTCTTTATATACATTGAAAGTTTTAATGGCTACTGAGATGTATATGTGTGCATTTATGTAATGTATCTTGAATCTTCTTGATTGTAAGTCAATTATTTTTACAGTATGAATCATATTATATGTATAATATATATTTATTATGTTTGGAAACATAACAGTTTTAAAACAAACAGTAGAGAAAAAAAGAAAAGAAAAAGACAGGCTATATGTTAAAAGACATAAAACTGTCAAATATGAAATATTTAATAAATTGTATAATAGAATACATGATATTATTGCTTTTTAGTATAACCAATTGAAATCTTTAATCTTTCTAAATAAATTATAAATGTAACGTGATGAAAACGCAATAAACATACAGACTTCAATGAGGAACAAACACCGATGCCGTCTTTGATTCATTAGTTCTGATACCAAATAAAGTCAACTGCATAAATAGTCCTGTATCCATTGCAAACATATTTTATTATAAGTCTTAAAAATGTCCATAACATAAAATCATTGTCAGCATACCATAGTTTGACTTGTACTGTGCTGCGCTGATTTCTAAAGACTGCGACGATAGCGTTTTGCACTCAAACAACGCTAAGAGAGAGCTTACAAATGGTCCAGACCAACCGTACGAAAGTGTGACTTACAGAAGATATACTTAGCGTACGAACCTTTTGGGAATCGTGCCATAGAGTTAAGAGAGAGGTTAAGGAATAGGTTAAGAACTACTTAGCGATAAGAACGTTTTGGGGAACCGGGCCGTGATCTCTGCACTAAATGGCAGTGCTGTGGTTGGATAGTGCAGATTAAGGGGTGGTACTATCCCATTCTGACATCACAAGGGGAGCCAAATTTCAATGAGCTATTTTTTCCACATGCTTGCAGAGAATGCTTTACCAAAACTAAGTTACTGGATTGATCTTTTTTACATTTTCTAGATTGATACAAACACTGGTGACCAAATTATAGCAGTTAAAGTAAAAGGTTGATCATGACGTATGGGAAAGTACCATTCCAAGTGTAGAGAAAGAGGAGCGGTCAGATGTTGTTGTATTGTGGAATGATACTAATTAATGTCTTTGCGTCAGTTTATTGTTTAAATGGTCTGCAAGCCTACGTTTTACATATGTAACGCATTACCTTTAAGCAGGGGCGTCATGCACCAATTTTTTTTAAGGGGGCACAGTGTGCACAGTTCACAGAAATTTGTGCATACACAGACATCAAACGAAATATTTTAGAGCTTTCAGTCTTTTCCATGGCACTTACATTTCTAACAATCTGAACATTCCTGCTTTCATGCAAAAACCTCCAAAATAAGAGTTATGACTAACTTTAATATCAAATACTATTCAATCGGAATAATGACACATTCGCATCATATTTACATCTGAAACGGCATGTTTTATTTAAGTCTTAATGGCTTGTTTAATTGTGTCATTAATGCATTTTGCACAACAACTACATTATCATATAAAATTTATGTAATTTTAAATCCATAAAGTATATAAACAACGAAAATGACATAAGCTGTAGCCACGTGATTGATTTTAATGTTCAATAATGATTTTAAAAAATATGTTTAGATAAAATTATTAGAGGAACGGATTTTTGCATTAAATTTTACCTCATGTGAGCATGTGAGATTCCGCGCCCGCGTGAACTCTGGCGAACTTTGGCGTTGTGCCAAGAAGATGAATCTCTACTAATATAACGTTGAGACGGTCACATTTAAAACCATACATTTTCTACACAGAGGAGGTTAACTGCACATTACCGTACTGGGGTTTGGAAATGTTGTGAGCGTTTCTAACACGTTTTAATTCCTCAGATAGCCAAATGCAGCAGCAAGCCAGCAACAGCAGAGAGCTCGTGAGCGCGCCCAGACACTGATGACGTCTGCGCTCTGACTGCAGCGCCAGCTGCCGCCAGAATAAAAGTAATGTAACATAATCAAAACACTATCAAAACGGCGAAAATCTCCGAAAAGTGACAAGGATGCAGCACAGAATGTATAATATTGTGCATATTAAGATTAAAAGTCAAATAACAGGTTAATGGACGCTTATTTTGAGGTTGGATGCAAAATCCATTGGCTCAAAAAAACCAAGGGGGCATGTGCCCCCTCAGTTTGAATGGGCATGACGCCTCTGCCTTTAAGGGCCCCTTAGATGAGAAAGGCATGGGACCCCCTATGTGTAAAACAAAGATATTTATGTAAGCAGTATACAGTAGTATGAAAGGCTGCTTTATTGTATAAAGCCCAGGATTTTTGCCCTCTTATAAGATCATTAACTTATCACATTGTGCGACATTGATCGTTTAAACTCGTGTACGACAGGCATGTAGACTGTAGGATGATGAAACAGAAGTCACCAGCATGCGCTCGTGGTAAACAAATACCAGTACGCAGGTAGTAGCAGCAAACACACTGTGCGGTGATCTTGCCGAATTTATGACACTGTCAGAAAACTATCGTAGGCTATCTTTGGACGTAAGACCGGAAAAACGGCCGTCTTTGAACCTCTCTCACTGTACGACATAGGATCACCGATGAAGAGCCACGATCACAGAAATTGCGACGATTGTTTCACGATGCCAATCTTTTGTCTGGGACAGCCAATAATCGTGCAGTGTATCCCAGGCTTTAGGCACAACGCAAAGTGGAGTAACTATTGACCAATCAGAATCCAGGACTGAAACTTTACATTTTTATAAATAGAACACAAACCGTATTGTCACACAGCAATACTTGCAGTACGTTAGCCCTATTATGCTGTTGTTGTGCATGCATAATTTTCTGCATATTTTTTTGTTGTTAAAGTAGATTGAGTTTAATTATTATTTTAAGGTAATTGCGGTGTAATATTTTCATTTTACTGTGAGATGGACAATTTCAGATTTACCTGAATCTGAGCTTTCAGTTTATGAAGATGACTGATCATGGTGTATGGCACAAAGACTGTCTAATTGATTGACGTAATTGATTCTGGTCATCATTTTATTAAGTATAGTGCTTTGCAAACGCATCTTTTTGATTTTCTGTGTGTTGCTGCGGGTGAAGAACAAACATACAGTACTGTATGCTACTTTATAATTCTGAGGTCTGTTGCCTTTCTCATGGATCATCATTGTCAAGAGTTTGAGTTTTTTTTCTGCAGAGCATCATATCACATTTAGGAGAACAAATAGCAAGCATATATTTGGGGCAAATTTTTTCACAGGAGCTATTAGTCCGGATTTCTATCCGACTATGAATCTTCCACCAAGCACCACCACAGCGTGCGTTTCAATAATTTTAAATGCGAGTTTATAATCAAAGTTTATAATGCAGACGCGATGTGAACACAGATTGAACTGATTCTAAAATAACATTTTGAAAGAAAGACAAACGTGCCTATATGATTTAACTGTTTTATGGTACTTTTTCTGTCGCTACTGCTGCTTCCTGAGTGGAATCTTAATCTTCAGATAAGCCTACGATAAGCCATGCACAAAAGTAACTTAAAGAGAACAAAGGTTGTAACGTTTTGTACATATGTTTTATTTCCCAAATTTTTTGTGATTAAACATCATTTGGCGGACCCCCTGTGGGCTTTGGACCCCTGGTTGAAGACCCGTGTATTTGGACTATTCATTGAACGATTCCTTTAAAGGAACAACTGCACATGACATGTTCAACTTGGTGGCAATCAAGGGATTTAAGCGAGCACATTTTTACCTAGTTTCTTTTCTCTTTTTCTTATCTGCACAATAGAAGCAGAGAGTCACCACATACAAGTCTTCTAAGGCTCTGGGCTCTCTAGGCCCTCAGGATGAAGCAATGTATGTGTGTCCCACATGAAGCTAACCTAATGTCTCATCCTGCTAATGAGCACGCCCACAAGCAGCCAGTGTGACCGCCAGAGAAAAAGTCATCGTCCCCGTGGCACAGCACTCAGGTCAGTTCATCCTCACGCCACAATCAAGTCCCGACCATCTCGTATACGAGTGTGACAGAATGTGAGCACATGCAGTGGGAGTGTCTGTGGATTGCTGTTAGTGTGAAAGAGAAAAGGAGGGCATGTCATCTCCCATCAGAAAGAGGTGAAGTTCACAGTTACTCAGAAGCCTCTGAGGAGCTCTGCAGTCTGGCCATTAAAGCCCTGTTAAAACCCTTCTGATGTTGTCAGGTTAGTGCGCACTCACACTATCCAAACCGAACCGTGCCCGGGTGCGTTTGACTCCCAAAGCCTGGTTTGTTTGACTAGTGTGATCGCTCTATACCGTACCCGTGCATGGTTTGGTTAATGGTACCCTGGCCAACTTGTAGAGGTGGGCTCAAGCACGGAACGCCCAGTGTGATTGCACATCGCTCCAGAACGCGGTTCAAAAGGAGAGACGTCAATTGCGCGACCACTCACCTTCGTCTGCCTTCATAAAAACCTTCTGATGAACGCAGCAGGGTTACGTGAATCAGAGTCCTGCAAGGGTCCATTTTTGGAGACCAGCAAAGTTCAGCACCAGACCCGACCCGTCACCCGTGATAATATCAAAATTAAATCCGCACCCGCCCAGACCCGTTAATATTTGGCCCGTTACCCAACCTGTACCCGCACATGCATAAATCACAAACGCTAAAATAATTCCAATTAAAGTGCTTTGTTTTTAATCTCGTACCTCTCTCAACATCACAACAGCGTCATGAATGGGCTAATGAAACAGGTTAAAGTGTGATTTGTTTTGCGCTATTCAAGTAGCCTACCGTCCGCACCTACTGTAAATAGGCTATGGAACCAGATAACGATTCACAAATAGACTTATAAAGAAGAATAAAAAATACAACCTACCTACACAACCCCTGCTGTGCTCCTACAAGTCTAGTCTCAAAATGTTTTCTAAGAGAAGACGTTCCCAACTTCCAGCTATCAACGGCAAAACTTTATGCAACTCCTGCAACGCTCCCTCCAACTAGGCTACAATTATCATGAACAAAGGTTGCGCACTGTCGCAGTGGTGGTGACGTGATGGGTCAAATGTCATATGTTGCGCGTGTAATGGTAATTCAGACCTACAAATATTGCACATATTTTCATTCGCGCGTATACCCGCCCACACAGAGTTAATTACCACCCGCATTCCTGCCCATGAATTTTAGGAATGTCACAATCCATCCGTTTTAGACACTTTTATGCGGGTATCCGCGGGTACCCGACCCGTTGCAGGACTCTGGGAGGGGCTTCTGCGACTTCAATCGCTTCCTGTAATCATGTCACTGCTAGAGCAAGCTCCTGATTGGTTTACGCTGTGCATAATATATCCGCCAAAGTTCAGATCGCATGTTTCCCACTGCAACGTTCAGTTAGGGCAAAACACGCCAGCCGCGCCTTCCACGCATTCTGCGCCGTGCCATTTTTGCTTTATGCCCCACATGATGCCTTTGCATTGACTTAACATGTTTATCACTCGCACTTGCCCCCTCTTCCGCATCTGGTGTAAATGCACCATAATAAATGCATTTATAAGAAAACATGTCAGACGTACTAGAGGGTTTTGCATCTGAGCTCTTCATAGCTTCTCAATCTCCCACCAGCTACATGTTTACTAATGCATTAAGGTATAGTTGATCATGCTTGTTCTGTTTACATGCAATCATTCAAATTCTCCTGTGCAATTTTTCCATATATGTTACTGTCAGTTCCCAATGCAACAAAAATAGAACCAGGACCTCTGTGCCTCTGAACTTGACCCTCTCGACCTCTCCTCGACTCTTAAGGACTGGAAGGCGCCAAGCCTTGCTCAACATACTGTACTACGCCAGCAAGCGATCACACAATTTCTCAAGGCACTTATGTTAAAAATGGAGCACTTACGACAATGTGTGCTAACTTCCGTCTGTTGCACTGCTACTCACCTTTGTGATAGGGACTGCCTGCCATGAGCTCTATATGAACCCCAATCATTTGTATCATTCACCTGCACACTTAGTTCCAAGGACACCCCTTTTTTGTATGCATTATTCTCCTTGCTAATTTGTATTGAACAACTGTCAGAGTTAGTCTTATGCAACAGGACAGAAGACCAGGACAGAAGCTCCCTGTTGCTCTTCTCTGGCACATTGATAAGTTGCATCTGCCACTGAAGCTGTCAAGTGGATAGACAGCGGAGGGACGAGGTGTCCCCATCCAGTATTTCAGGAGGAGGAGCACAGATTGAGCTAATACTATGAGAGAGACAAAGCCACACCATACTTTTTCTGTCCACCATTCTTTAGATTAAGAAATGAACTGGTCCTTGGAAAAGCTGCTACCTGAGAATTAAAGATGAATTTGCAAAAACATGGTTATTAATGTGTCAAGATTTGCTTATTACATTGCACAAAAATATTTTTTATATTGCGGCTGAGATATTTAAAACTATTTTAATTTTGACTTTACTCTTTAAAAATAAATGTGCTTGAAAGCTTCTTCACAGCAATGCCATAAGAACCATTATAGTCAAATGATTTTTCTCCATATAATGAACTTTAAAGGGACACCACACTTTTTTGAAAATATGCTCATTTTTTAGCTCTTTAGAGTTAAACATTTGATTTTTACCGTTTTGGAATCCATTCAGCTGATCTCCGGGTCTGGCGCTAGCACTTTTAGCATAGCTTAGCATAATCCATTGAATCTAATTAGACCATTAGCATCGTGCTAAAAATATTATTCTTATTTAAAACTTGACTCTTCTGTACTTACATTGTTTACTAAGACCGACAGAAAATGAAAGGTTTTGATTTTCTAGGCCGATATGTCTATGAACTATACTCTCATTCTGACGTAATAATCAAGGAAATTGCTGCCGTAACATGGCTGGAGGAGGCACAATGATATTACGCAGTGCCCCAAAATAGTCCCCTGCTATTGAAAGTAACCAAGGGGATTATTTTCAGGCACTGGTTAATTTCATTGCGCCTCTTGCAGCCATGGTACGAAACAGTAAAAATCAAATGTTTAACTCTAGGGGAGCTGGAAAATTAGCATATTTTCAAAAAAAGTGGATTGTCCCTTTAAGGTTGTATAGTAATTGATGTCACTTATCAATATAAACATACAGATCAGCAGTCATATGAAAGACATATTATCAGTTATTCATATATAAAGCATGTTCCTATAGTTGGTAGGTGTTTGCTCTGGTTCCTCCTTCAATGATCAAGGGACACTTTCACAATTTATTGTCTAGCACTTGAAAAGTATTGTTTGGAAATGTAATAGTACACAGCTAAGTATCATTCGAGTTTATAGTATAAATTTTGGAGGACAAGGTATACGCCAAAATTTGAGCAAACGTTGATGCTTGTCTCAGCATGAAACATTACATTTCTAACAGTGAATACGTTGTAAAATCATTATATTTATTGAAAAGTTACCATTATTTAAAATCTCAGAGGGTTCATGAAGTAAATAATTTAGGTCATTGGAGTTCAGCTGACATAAAGTGTTGGAAACGTCTGTTTTAAACTAACAGTGCCTTCATCTCAGCTCGAAGTGTCACATGCACACACTCGTACTCTTTTACTCTCATGAACTCCTTTCACATGTGCTAACACACACACACACACACACACACACACACACACACAGACACACACACACACACACACACACACACACACACACACACACACACACACAAAGTGCCTACAGCAGTGCGTTGAGTAGACATTTCGTCCTCTCACAGGAGCTCATGTGCACAAAGTGTGAGTAATCTGCCATGATGCACCATCTCAGGAGGTTCTGCGTGTCCTTTATATTCAGACACCACAACTTGCGTCTTTGCATCCCTCACACAAACCAACTCACACACCAACATCACTATCACTCTTGTTTATAAGGATTAAACACTTTAAACACATTACATTGCAGAGAGGTAAATAATTCAATTGGATCAGACAGAGGACATTAAGTGATTTCCAAAGAAAATACTTTTGCCCTGACAGGTCTGGAAAGGAAAACATGCATACAGTTGTGTATTTATATCAACAAGTGTGCGGGATAGTGAATACACATTTAAAACATGTCACAACCCTAACACTTAAACATGACTTAGTAACACTTTACTTGAAGGGGTGTTATGACACCTTCATAATCATGACATGAACATGAAGGAGATTTTATGCACGTTTATGACAAATGTCATTAAGTGTCATTTGTTCAGTTATGTCATTTTTAATGCAAAGATGACATTACCTGAGATGTCTTTGTTATGACAACTTGACATAAACCAATACATCATAACTTGTCATAAATCTGTCATAAACATGACATAGCAGAATAATGATCAAACTTTAGAAACTACCTACCTTTATGGGCTAACATTACATTAAACTGCCATTAAATGTCATTAAATACTATATCAAATCATTTTAAATACCTTAACAAAATGCAACAGGCATGTAAAAAGATTAAACTTAACGTTATGTATGTGCACAAGACATACAGAGGGTTCTGAAATTTTCTGACATAGAAGAAAAAACTAACAAAACATTTAATTAATTTAATTTAGTGTAACTAACTGTTTTTCAGTGATATGGACCCAACGCTGCATGGCTTAACCCATTATTGTACTGATTTCATTTAATTTTAGGTGAATCGATCTCCAAATGCAATAAAATATATGTTTATGAATTTTAATTATTATTATTATAATTATTATTATTATAATTATTATTATTATTATTATTATTATTATTGAATTATTGATTATATCACGGAGGAAACTTTAAAAAAAACATTATGAACTGAAGAATATTCATGACGTTGTTATAAAATTATTTCATAGCGTAGTAACACTTAATGACATTATAATGACAACTTATATTTGTGCCAATGTAGTTGAGGTCAAGAAAAATATTCATGACTGTGCTATAAAACTATATGAAAGAGTATTAACACTTTATAACATTAAAAAAATGACATCATTGATCAAATGACACTTAATGACCATTGTAATAAATGTGCATAAAATCTCTTCATGTTTATGGCACGTGTCAAGTCATGATTATAAAAGTGTTACCCATATACAGATTGTGCTTGTATTAGACTGCTCTGAGATTAGGTTTTCGAATCTATGCATGTGAAAAAACATTGCAATGTAAATCCAGCCTGATCTCAACAAGAATTTGTGCCTTTTTATGAGGTGGCTAATTTGTACAAAGTAAATTGTACCAAAACGTACAATTATTAGAAATAAAACAATGATGAAACACTACCCCAAACCCCAATGTTACAGGGGTAAAAGCAGACCGTAGAAAAACATATGAATTAGCCACTTCGTAATATAGACCCTTTTAGCGCAGATTCTCGTGAAATTAGACTTATGAGGTGTCATGAAACATTTTGAAAATAAGAAGCATACAGTTACAAACATCTTGTACTATTCATGTACTATTTTGCACATGATTTCAAATGACATCATACAATCCAATTTTGTTGTATTTTCCGCATTTAAGGGGGAAACGTTCATTACCGTAACGTGTCCATGACAGGATTTTGGTTCTTTGACATGGAAATATTCATAATTAAAAAATCTAAAAAATTAAAAGCTTCAGTGCATGTTATACTATAAACATTTACAGTAAAGAAACACGTGGTATTTGATGATCAATGATAAATGTAGAGACAATAATAAGGAATATAAATGTGTCCAAGACCAATTTTCTCATCCTCCGCAACAATTTTCAATCATTGTTTAAGCCCTCAAGGATCTAACATTTAAAAAAACTTTGTTGTAAGGGACATAATTGACTGTGACACTCAAGATGGCTACCAGGTAAGCAGTTCTTATTTTTTCTCTCCAGATAAAAGTTTAATTGTGTTTGTCATAGAACCTAGACAACTTTTTAGTTCTCATTACCGAAACATGAGTTTGTAAATGCATATATTTAATGTAATATCATGTTGTGGTAATGATCATTTTTGATAATGATAATCTAAAAAATGTTAATAATTCTATAGGAAATATTTTTTAAATCCTCTAAAAGTAATGGTTATAGTAAGTTCAGATCTTAATTTTATATGTGCAAAAAAAAAGGCTTCAATGGCTTTATAAAAAAAATCTGATGCTGGACACCTTCTAAATCTGGATTTCGTGAGAATCACCCGCTTACGTCACAATTACATCCGGAGCAGGCTGGAGACAAAACAAAGGGAAAACTGTAGGCAGACAATACAAATCAGCATAGAGTCTGCTACCAAAGGAACGTAAATGTCATGTTGTTGTATTAGTACGGGCTTCAATTTTAAATTTTATCATGTACCTGCTGGAACTGGCAGGCAAAAACCATCAATAGTAGTGGTTTATAAATTAAACGAGTAGACTGGACAGAAATTATTATCATGTACAGGTCAAATGGCATTCACGGTTCTAGACACAGTATGTGCCATAGTCAAAAAAAGGGATTTTCTATTATTTGGCAGATACTTTTATCCAAATTGACTTACATGGCATTCTTTTCATCAACACATTTTGCATTAGTAAAACCCATGACGACTTGAGCTACAGTTCACTATATGAAAACTAAACATGTGTTATAAAAATGCTTTGTACATTTCACATTTCTGCTGTTAAGCCCTATTATCCAGATGCCCCACGTGACTTGCATTGCAGTTGCATTACTGTATTTTTCTTTCATTTTACAAACTGAGGGAGATGCTGTCCATAAAGCCTGCGAGTGGATTTTCTGTTTCCTTTCATCCAACAGCTTTAGACACTCTCTCACAGTCCAGAAACAAAATAACATGCACTAAAGACATAACCGGCCTTATTACACATTCATGCTGCTGTTTTATCTCTCAATCACAGTCACATGCAGGTTTTTCAAACAGCGACTTTTATTAAATGAGGAGTCACCGGATGGGACCGATTAGCTTCAGTTTAGGCAGCGGAGGCTTTAAGCAAATCTATCAGCAGTGATTGGTGAGAAAGCAATCAGAGGGGCGACCGAGAGCCGAAAGTTCAAACTCTCACGAACTCCGCTGCTTGGCACTGTCAATTTTTTCTGTCCCTTATCCCCCTTTCAACCTCTTCCATAGAGGAAATGAGTGTCATCTCTCTGAGATTTACTTCTCATGGATGTAATATTACTTCTTCTGCGCACACAAACAAGCACAGGTGAAAATGTAAAACAGGACTAAAATAATCTGAACCCTTTCATCTAAACATTGTACTTTGCCTCACATCAAAACTTTTTTAAGCTAATACGAAAACCTTTAATTTTTCTATTTTCCATCGGTTACTGAAAAATAAAATCACATCCTGCCCACAACCTTTTCGTTGAATATCCTGTTTAATTCCAAAATATGTCACGTTGCGGAAGTCGAGCGTTTTGCGAATGATGTTGAATGCTGACTCGAGTTGCTTATGAAAAGCATGTGTTGTGTGAATGAGTCAGATGGCAACACGATCTATGTGTGGCAAATTCCCTCCTCTCTATTAATAATCATCATCAGGCTGATTCTGATTGTAACTGGTTTTATATCCTTCCTGTGTTGTGGAGTTATGAAATGTTCCCGATGTGAGCTAACTTTATACCCACCAGATTCATTCGTTCTGACCTTTGCATTTGAAACCTGCTTGTATTTATTGTGAAGGATGTTTGCTTGTTGAACAAGTCCCAGATAGATCTTGTTAAACTTTGCCTTACATTGTGTTGTTGTGAAAAAGATCCTCCAGCATTTATCTTGGGCAATGTCAAATGTGTCTGAAAACAGATGCAACGATTGCAAAACCAACACTTGTGAAAGCTAAATCGAAGTGAGCATTTGAACACAATTCCAACTCTGTCCTCTCTTAACCTTCTACTTGGCGACCACGAACGCTTCTTGTATGCATGCTGTATTGGTTTTGGTCATTTGAAATAGGATTTATACTGTAAATGGCACATAACTTCTCCTTGGTGCATTTCATGCCTTATATGGATGCATATTTTGCCTATATCATAACAAAGAAATGTTCTGTAAACATTTCCTGCAACCAATAAACTAATAACAAGAAAACTATATTCCAAAATGGTAAAACTGTAGTAAAATACTAACTTTACTAGAAGGTTTAATAATATCACTTTTGCGGCTAAAACATTTAAATTTATGCATTTTGAGATGCTTTTATCCAAATTGACTTACAGTGCATTAAAAGGTATACATTTGATCATTATGTGTGTTCCCTGCACTGTAAAAAAAAATCCGCAGAAATTACTATGTTATTGCAGCTGGGTTGCCGGTAATTTACCGTAGATTTAAATTTATGTTATTTACTGTCAAGAGTTTGTTCAAAGTTAAATAAATGTTAAATATTAACAAGTCTTTATCTTTACAGAATAAAACCATACAATAACAGCCTCATGCAAAGCATTCTGGAAACCAGAAATCATCATCAACCTTTTTCTGTTTTTTTGTTTTTTTTACAGTGTGGGATTGAACCCACCACTGGAAATGCAACAAAAACACGTGTGGTAAACTGTATAAGTGGATCACAGTGCACTACATATTGAATGCCATGCACAACCCAGTATCACGAAATTATGTACCTATAGTCATGTAAATTTCCTAGTCTTTTCCGTGACACTGACACGTTTTTCCGCCTTTTGCGTGAGCATGTCACGTATTTCTGTTTACGTGTCACTGTCACGTATTTGTTGCTTAACTCTTTTGTCCTACTTTACATTGTTGCTTTGGTTTAGAGTTAGATTTAGGTAAAATGACATCCTTACCCAAAACCAACTCTAACCCTAATGCCAGGCGACAATGGTTTAAAAATCATAAAATATAAAAAAAAATCATAAAAAAGGTATAAACCAATACTTAAAGTAAAATCCTATTGTAAACACCAAATCTAACCCTAAACTGAAGCGTCAGTGGTTTGAAAATAGGACAAAACAGTTGAGTAACAAATACGTGACAATGACAAGCAAACAGAAATGCGTGACATGTCATGGAAAAGACTATAGGTACATAATTTCGTGATACAGGGTTGCAATGCAATGTGACAAATTAACTGGTAGCAAAAAAGACACTTTTGCTGTTTGATTTTCTTTGGATTAGATTTTTTTGGATTAGAAATTAATAATAGCCATATTTATTTGATACATTTATGTCCTAAAATCAAATGTAACATAGTAAGTATGTGAATAATGGCTTTGTTGCCATTTTTAAAATGTAGGAAGTATATATCAGCAATGCTGACATCGCGGGCATGCATGTCGAAATTCTGGGGCATAAAATCTGTTTCCACCCCCGACGTAGTTTTACAATGTGTGTCATGCAATATCCACTCCTCGCCGCATGGTTGTATGTTTTACTAAATACGACAGTAAATATGTCAAGTCCGACCACCGGAAGCATTTGATATTTTAAATGTTCAACCTGGAGGTGTTTTTAGTGCAACTGTTTGAAAATTTGTGTCACTTTCAACCAGTCGGTGTGCTTCTACTAAACTTTGGATTCTAATGAAAGGTAGGTGGACCAATATATGAAGAGTTTGGTTCCAAAACGCAATAAACGCCATTTTTGAAAAAAAATGAGTTACTGCCAGAATCAGTATTATATCAGGTCAGTATTAAAAAGTAAATTCTTAATTTTACGCAAAATCCAATCTCCGCCATGTTATTCTGTCATCTTTTCTCTCTTTTTTCCCAAAACGCAATAAACGCCACTCCTCCTTTTTACAGAACGCAATAAATCCATTCAAGAAATTACAGCACACCATGGAGTACACGGAGTCCTAGTTTTCCTCATCTACTTTGTACTTCGTGATCAACAAACAAACAAAAACAAAATAATACTTTAATAGCATTGATAAACCTGTGATGGTTTTCTGTGACGGGAAAGAAACGTATGATGTCTTCAACATCTAATAATTTACGCAAGAGGCACTCGGGAGACGGGTGCTTGTTTGCCTGGGCCAACAGCATCAAGTTTCTGTCACGATAACACATTGACCCCAGGGGATCTTATGAAAAACTTTCCATAATTTTACTCAAAAGTCAACGAAAATCGAGCAGGACCAAAACATTTTACAGCTGATCGCTGTGAAAAACGACGTCAAGTATAACCGCAGCAATGACAGTGTTCTTAATATCACAAAGTAAGTGTTTTGATTAATGCCATTAATGTTTATATTTTTAATTAGTGTATAACACTAGTCAACTAAATGAATATAACATGGCGAAGATGAATGCACATTTATATAGGCTATTGATTCAATAGATTTATAGCATTTTGAATAAAAACTTTTTTTTTATGGCATTTTGTGGAAAAAATTATCCGTTTTTATAATAAATCTTTGAAAATCAAGTTATGGATTTGAATTTTTTATGTTTTTATAACCTAAAGATGCTATGTGAAAGTTTGTTACAGAAAATAGTGGTTTTCATCTTGACACTTTCTTGGTATAGAAAACACGTTTTTACCGAAATTTGTCAAAATAGATTTATTGCGTTTTGGAACCAAACTCTTCATATATATATATATATCTTTTATCTTGGTACTGATGATATTTCATCAAAACCTATGTAGGAGAAGGTATTTAAATACATCGCGGAAATTTGGTAGTCACGTTTGTGGTGGTTGATTAGCGAACGTCATGTCAGAACATCAGAACTGCATCGTTCTACAAACCATGGTTGCATGGGTCTGATGCCCATTCCAACTAAAGTCTGATACCCATTTGAACTAAAACAGTAAATATTCATGATTTAAATTGAAAGAGCTAACAAAATTCTACCTTCAGTTAAATTTCATTTGAATATCTGATAAAATGACAAAGTTACAAGCAAAAGCATGTGATCAAGCAGCATTTTCAGTCAAACAGCTTCCATAGACATATAACTTTTCATCTGATTTCTAAAATTAAAAATATCATAACTTTCTCAATCCTCAACTGATTTGTACAATCCAGGTATCTTTGTAAATGGGAATGTCCGCTCTGTCTAGTCATGTGATAAATTTTGAGCTTTGGGGCTTTTGAAAATGTTGTCATTGTAGCTATATATTCAGCACAGTTTACTGTGTAGTATAAGTGTTCCATTCCAGACATATTTTAGCGTCTATTTCACATCTTTATTTAAGTTTTACAACCAGATCCTGGCAACAGCCAACTTGAGTTTTCATCTACTGTTATCATTGGCTTCTGCATGTAATCTCTCTCACTCTCTCTCTCTCTCTCTCTCTCTCTCGT
Organism: Paramisgurnus dabryanus; assembly: GCF_030506205.2. Classification (NCBI taxonomy): domain Eukaryota; kingdom Metazoa; phylum Chordata; class Actinopteri; order Cypriniformes; family Cobitidae; genus Paramisgurnus; species Paramisgurnus dabryanus. The sequence continues at coordinate 39,539,772 of NC_133341.1, read as the reverse complement.
TCACCCCGTCTGTTATTGCCTACTCATAGACACCCCCACCCAAGCTTACCAGACACCCAAATGCTTTGACCCTCTGACCTATGAACTCCACTTGAACCTCCACTTTTCAGGAGAACCCAACAAAGGGAAGTTCATATGTAATTACATGTTTACTCGAGCAAGTGTCTGTGGTTTGAATAAATTGGGCTAATATGGCTGTATGACATGTTCTTTGAGTAAAAAGTGTCCTTTTTGCTTTAGGCTTAATGTACTTAAACAATGGCATCTTATACCAATCCCAGGCTGGAATGCGTTCCCTGGAGCAGCAACACATGGTGCATTAAGACAGAAGAATGACTCGTTTAACTACTGTGTGAATTAAATTTACTCAAGAACAACCCCACTCATTGCTACGAATGATCAGAAAAATGCGTGGGAATCATGGACTAAAGGTTTCTCATAAACCCAAATCCTGGATCCCAATATAACTTAATGGTTCGTGTGCTGAATTAGTTCAATATTAGATTACTGCTTTTAAAAGGGGCAACTTTCTTTTTAAGGTATCAATCTAAAGGCTGTCACTTGGACTGATCCTTTCAAAAAGTGCACCTTTGGTCTATACCTAATGGTAAGGAAGTCCCGGACGAAAGTAACATGGGACGAAAGTATTTAAGTGATTTTCTCTGATCCCTGATAATATTTGCATTCCAAACGGTGACAGTCTCTTTAGCACCCAGCCCTTGACAGAGCTGACAAATATCGCGTTATTTTGTCACCGTTTTGCACGTGCAGGTCCAGAAAGCTATTTTCAAACATGAAGAAAAAGTAAATTCCTTAACCTGTAATTTTTTTCTTATAACGCGTTGTGTTTCTGGTTCGATGTGTTACAGTACTGATCAATCTGGAGGTTATTGAGTGCACTGTAAAAAAATCCGTAGAAATTACAATGGTATTGCAGCTGGGTTGCCGGTAAATTACCGTAGATTAACACTTATGTTATTTACTGGCAAGAGTTTGTTCAAAGTTGAATACATTTTAAATATTAACAAGTCTTTATCTTTACAGAATAAAACTATACAATAACAGCCTCATGCAAAGCATTCTGGGAAGCAGAAATCATCATCAAACTTTTTCTGTTTTTTGCTTCAGATTTTGTTTCCCAGAATGTTTTGCTTGATGCTGTTTTTCTAGTTTTATTCTGTATAGACAAAGACTTGTAAATGTTAAATGTTCATTTAACTTTGAACAAAATGTTACCAGTAATAACATAAATTTAAATCTACGGTAAGTTACCGGCAACCCAGCTGCAGTTTCTACGGATTTTTTTTACAGTGTGACCTAACACATACAGATGTGCTGCGGCCGTGGTCCTCTCTCAAGTTTATGAAGTTGATAATCCAGGAGAAGGTTAATCCAGCTTCTCTCTGTCAAGGCGCACATTTCAAATTTCAAAAGTTCATCGACTGAAAGACGACAAAGTTGCAAATCTGTGACGTAGCACACAAAAGCCAATAAGCCTTTGATATTACTGCCGTAAAGCAAATTGTCGTAAAGTTTCTTGAGGCGCAATATAACAAATTCAAATTCATTACGAATTCAAGATTTGACGTTTATGGTTGTCGAGAACAGGGATTAAGAAAGGGCTGAATTTGGATCTGTTCCTCGCAATCGTATGAATTTTAAAGATGTGGATTACAGTGAATGAATAAAATTAACATCTTTTATGAATTTATGTTGTGTTTTGGTGTAATTATTGTAGCATAAGAGAAAACGTTTTTTGTATGTCATGCAAACAAGTGAAATATTACAAAATGGTTCAATGATTACCGAAATGTTATTCAAGTGTAGTCTTGCTTACAATGGTGAAATTCTCTGAAAGTTATATACACATTTCATAAAAGAATAAACTGTCTTAAATAAATGAGTCAGAAAACATATCATTAATATGACTGCGAAATGCCAATGCCCGTGATGTTAATATTTATGAATAGGAATACATACAAGTTTGTACGTCTGTAAAGCTGTTAATATATGTAAATAATTAATGACATAATTAGTCCTGTTAACACGTCGATAATATGTTTCAGTGCACAGTAAACTTTACTAGATGACATGGCACTGTGTTGTGGCGCTTACTGTCAGTACCAGGGCAAACATTCAACGGAAATCATGTGACACACACACTTCATAACACAGACACATGTACTGTATTAAGAAGCATTCACATGGACAGACGTGTGTCTCTCCAGTTGTTCAGTGTTGACATATTTAACACCCCAAGTCAGGTGTAACTCCCATTGTGGATAAAGACTACACTATAACCTCACAATGACCTGCAAAATAAATGTATGTTTATGTAAGTTCGACAAATTCCACATATTTCCAGCTTCCAGTCAGAATAACGGTGTCATACAGGGACTTCTGTACCTCTTTATCAACATGAACTTTCTTTTCTATTTGTTTTAATTTCTCAGCTACCTTCTCTTCTCTGCACATGACTGATTTTGTGTCTTTGTATATTGCATGCATAATACTGTGATTTTTTTTCTGCCAAATTGATTTCACATTGATTTTAATCTTTGATATGACCTTTCTCAGTCAATATTAAATAGATCAAGGTTATTTTTCCCAGAATGATCTTAACATTATGTATGATGATTTTATTTAGAAAACAGTAAATCACAAAAACAATACTTTAGCTTTTTTCACAGGCAGGGGTCCAACTTGATCTCATGAGAATACGCGTGGTTGTACCGTATATTTACTTATGTTGTCCCAAAATAATCTGCAAATTATTTTAAGTCGCTCACTAAACTATTTTGTTGTTGCATACCCCAAATTCACATGAACTTCATTCACACAGCACTTCGGTGTGAACGCAAACACGTCCCGTAAATGTTCTGGGATCGCTCCCGAAAAGACTAACATTGCCGTAAGATACCCGGAAAGCCCTCAGTGTGAACAAGACAAAGAAACAATGCCGCAAGGGTGCGCATTTCATGGCAAGATTAAGTTATGATTCAGCTCTTTAAGTTTACATGCAGATTAACATTCACGATTACAAACTGGACTGAAGCAGATACCAGGGAGCTCGTCACTATCCGCGCTGAAGCAGAGATTGTTCACAAGCATAAAAGAATAGCGCTTCAAACACTCAAAAGTGCTTTTAATAAACAAAAATGCCTGCGTGAAATCGCAACAAAAATATATCATTCAGCTTTTCAAAACGGGGTTTTTAAAGGTGCAGAGTGTAAATTTTAGCGGCATCTAGTGGTGAGGTTGTGAATTGCAACCAACGGCTCAGTCCACTGCTCACCTCTTGCTTTTGAAACACATAAGAGAAGCTAAGGCAGATGCCACCGGACAAACATGTCATCGTTGAAGACAACTTAGTAAAAAAGTTTGTCCGTTAAGGGCTTCTGTAGAAACATGGCTGCACAAAAGGGCGGCTTCCATGTAAGGGGACCCTCGGTATGTAGATAAAAATGTCTCATTCTAAGGCAATAAAAACATAACGGTTCATTATGAAAGGTCTTTATACACTCCTGATAATTTAGTTTTGTATATTATTTTTCATTTCTGTCAAGAAATCTTTCCAAAAATGACACACTGCACCTTTAAATGCACATTAACAATCACGATCAGAAATGTCTGCAAACTGTACAGAAGGGAGCTCGTTAAATATCCAACCTTGAAGCTGAGATCATTCACCAGCATACTAGAACAGCGCGTCACACGCTTCTTAAGATTTTTGATAAGATTTTTGTCTTATCTTTAACAAAAATGCATTCGAGTGGTTTATGGAGAAAGAAATAAAAGGTAATAAGCAAACTTCCGATGCTGCGGAGAACAAAACTGCCAAGACTTGCATACGTAACATGTCTTATTTACGGTATATTTACGCTATCTGTGTGAACGCAAACACAGATTCCGGCAAATCATCGGTAGTGTGACGAACCAAAAATCAAACGATCCCGGACAAATCCCGGATGCATTTCCCGTGTATTTTCCGTAATGTCTGTGTGAAAAGGGCTTTACAAAGTCCACAAACCCCCTCCACACACACACAGACACACATCCAGGAGGTTGAGTCGTCTGCTGAAAACACCGGTGAGATTCAGCTTCTGGAGCCAGATCTGGATGTCTGGATGAAACATTACAGGTGAAAAACGAGGGCAGAAAGACCCAGGGGTCCGTTAAACATCATCTCTACTTTTCACTCTTTTTCTGTCTATCCATGGTGATCTGTAAAAACAGATCTTACCTCATACCAGATATATATATTATTTTATTTGTAGAATCTGTATTTGAAATACAGTTGCCCCCCCCAAAAAATCACATGTTTACAAGGTTACTCTAAAAGGTTAAGATAAGTTACCCGATATCCATATCCTAATTTTACAGTATTGTAAAGTTTAAAACCGAATCAAGTTATCATCATCCATTTACTTTTTAAGCACTTTAGGAAGTTTTCATGCCACCATTTTCATGTGAGATTTTTTCATTTCTTCAACTGAATGGTTAGTTGGATAAACCGAAACAAATCATCATGTTAACCCCTTCAGATCCTGCATCCACTGGAATGGACATCACATGTTTTGTGGTTCAAACCAATAAAAATGCTGATCAACCAATCAAAATAAGGCACAATAATTAAACACTGGAAAATGAGATCTGAAAGGGTTAACAGATGTTACAATCTTAGAAACATCTTTTAGCCAATAGGCTTTCGGTACATCTAAGGCGTAAACTGTGATTTGCTACTTGCTTGTTGGTTATAAAGTGAGGGGCGTTCTCATTTTAGAGAGTACATTTGATTGGATAAAAATCTATGTTGTGCAACATCAATCTCCAATGTCTATTGCATGCTTATATGTGTGCTAAAAGTGGATTCTGTCAATGTTTACAGACACACTAGCATACAGATGATCTCAAAGCCAACATGCATAGACTAAAGGCCACAAATCTCCAATTTGGATTTCATGGAGTCTAGTCTGAAGGACATCTGTTTCCCCACTGTGTTTTCCATCTTGTTTGCCCCATCCATCATCCAATCAAGCCGTGAATCGGCTTTTCAGTTCTGTCTATAAAACTAATGTTCCACTCATCTATTTTTGTGAGTGCTAGAGACAGACGTATGCGTTTGGAGAACCTGTGTCTTTTGAAGAGAACAATTAATTCCAGTTCCAATACAGACTCTGTCTAATACAGTTTCCTGTTACTGGCTTGACTGTGGAGTGGTTCGCTCAAAATGCACAAACACACACACACACACACACACACACACACACACACACACACACACACACACACACACACACACACACACACACACACACACACACACACACACACACACACACACACACACACACACACACACACACACACATTATATTCAGCCGAGGTCAGCTTTATTATGGAAGTATTCGATGGGCTAAAGTGGGTACATTCCGGAACCCAAGGCCAGCTGTTTTGGTGCCCTGCTCAGCCTCCTAATTGGGCCTCATGTTTGAGTGTCCCTTGGTAGAGTGAATTAAAGGTCCTTGTGTTGTTGTACAGGAGCCAAAGGCCTGTGTGTGTGTGTATCTGGCCCTGTTTTGGGCTTGCGATCTAATTATCGGAGATAATTGCATAGACCTGGCTCCGGTTACAGACGGGCACTTACGCTAGCTCTACCGTTCTCTGAATTTCTCTGTCTCTATCAGCCCATATAGCTATGAAGGGAAACATTTGTCAGATATCTTGTGTAAGTAAAGTCATAAAGTTGTGGAAAGGTCTCTGTCTGATCCGTTCATGACCTTGGTCCACTAACAGGCCCATCTCAAATGGAGAAATGAAGTATGTACACTGCCATGGGATATGATCTGTCTTTAGTAGGGATGGGAAGATTCCCTGATTCGCTCTGTGCATCGGCATAAAAAGGGCTAAACGCAAAAAAAAATGTATACTGGCCCGATCGGGCCAGTGGTTCAGGTTTTCACTTGCCCTGCCAAAATTTTCACTGGCCCCAATAAAAAAATGTCAGTGTCACATATATAAGAATAATTCAAAAGTCAAATATAATTGTATACATACACTCACCTAAAGGATTATTAGGAACACCATACTAATACTGTGTTTGTTCCCCTTTCGCCTTTAGAACTGCTGAAAGCATTCTTTAGAAATGTTGGCCCATATTGATAGGATAGCATCTTGTACAGTAAGCTATGCATCAAGATGCGTATCGCATCGGACTCAGTTATGCAGATGCACATCCCTAGTCTTTAGTATCTAACATATGCCTTAAAATAGAATACAATATGTATGATTCAAGAAATGATTTTTTTTTGCTTTTTCTGAAAAAATTTAAATTAGTAATGGTTGCGCAAAACAATAATATGCTGTGGGTGCTCTGTTTTTTTTAGGGTGTTGCTATGTAGTTGCTATTGGGCGTTTCTGACTCTCTATCTCTATGATATCCTAGTCTTCAAAAATGGCCTTTATTTGTATGTGGGACATTTCAGGGTCAAAAGCTAACCTACTTTAGTAGAAACATTGAGATTAAGCTGCTTACTGGCAGAGGTGCATATACAGTGTACTGTGGTTAATGCAAATGCCAATTTCATGTCGTATGCCACTTCATAGCAATAAAGGTTTTTTGGTATCGATGTCAACAAACAGTAGCGACACAAAGGTGCTCTTTGTTTCAATGTACTGATGTTCACTCGCTGTTAAAGTGCACTGACATTTACACACAGACTTTGTCATTGTTAAAATGTTGCGACTCACTGTGAGAAAGAACAAATGAGATCTCTGTAGTGTCTTGGCTGTTTATTACAAACAGGGATTAAAATTAAATAGAAGTGACTTTAGTCCTAAGTCTCATTCTTCTCAGAAATTTTAAGTCTCATATCAAAAGTCTGTGGTTTCAATATGAGCTCAAGCATTTCTTCTAAAACCAAATTATTTGGGCTGTTTTATCTAGGAAAACGAGTCATTTGTTTGATAGTTCTGTATTCTTATTGTTGGCCAACGATTGTACAATATTTTTCTTCTTCGAAAAGAAAGATCTGAGAAACTGATATACAGAACAATAAATTAAAGTAAATTGAGAATGCCTACTAGGCAATACAAATCTAACTATTTACTACATTGTAATAAAAAACCCTTGTTGTTTCAACCTATAGTTGGGTCAAATATGGACAAACCCAACTGTTGGGTTATAAATAACCATCTTTTGGATTGTTGTTGTTTCCTAGCTATGGGTTAAAAACAGCATTAGAGTTGAAATTAACCAAACTGTTACGTCTGTCCATATTTGACCCAACTGTGCATTAAAAAACCCAACATACACTCACCTAAAGGATTATTAGGAACACCATACTAATACTGTGTTTGATCCCCTTTCGCCTTCAGAACTGCCTTAATTCTACGTGGCATTGATTCAACAAAACGCTGAAAGCATTCTTTAGAAATGTTGGCCCATGTTGATAGGATAGCATTTTGCAGTTGATGGAGATTTGTGGGATGCACATCCAGGGCACGAAGCTCCTGTTCCACCACATCCCAAAGATGCTCTATTGGGTTGAGATCTGGTGACTGTGGGGGCCATTTTAGTACAGTGAACTCATTGTCATGTTCAAGAAACCAATTTGAAATGATTTGAGCTTTGTGACATGGTGCATTATCCTGCTGGAAGCAGCCATCAGAGGATGGGTACATGGTGGTCATAAAGGGATGGACATGGTCAGAAACAATGCTCAGGTAGGCCGTGGCATTTAAATGATGACCAATTGGCACTAAGGGGCCTAAAGTGTACCAAGAAAACATCTCCCACACCATTACACCACCACCAGCCTGAACAGTGGTAACAAGGCATGATGGATCCATGTTCTCATTCGGTTTACGCCAAATTCTGACTCTACCATCTGAATGTCTCAACAGAAATCGAGACTCATCAGACCAGGCAACATTTTTCCAGTCTTCAACTGTCCAATTTTGGTGAGCTCGTGCAAATTGTAGCCTCTTTTTCCCATTTGTAGTGGAGATGAGTGGTACCCGGTGGGGTCTTCTGCTCTTGTAGCCCCTCGGCCTCAAGGTTGTGCGTGTTGTGGCTTCACAAATGCTTTGCTGCATACCTCGGTTGTAACGAGTGGTTATTTCAGTCAAAGTTGCTCTTCTATCAGTTTGAATCAGTCGGCCCATTCTGCTCTGACCTCTAGCACCTACAAGGCATTTTCGCCTACAGGACTGCCACATACTGGATGTTTTTCCCTTTTCAGACCATTCTTTGTAAACCCTAGAAATGGTTGTGTGTGGAAATCCCAGTAACTGAGCAGATTGTGAAATACTCAGACCGGCCCGTCTGGCAGCAACAGTCATGCCATGCTCAAAATTTCTTAAATCACCTTTCTTTCCCATTCTGACATTCAGTTTGGAGTTCAGGAGATTTTCTTGACCTGGACCACACCCCTAAATGCATTGAAGCAACTGCCATGTGATTGGTTGATTAGAATAGCATTAATGAGAAATTGAACAGGTGTTCATAATAACCCCAGGTGAGTTTATTTATGTAGGTATGTAGGTTTTAACCCTTTAAACATACAGATCACTGAATTTCCCATGACAGCATTTAGGCGTGTGTACAGGCAATGGATGACAATGGTTGTCTCTTTTAAAGTGGAAGAAAATTTTCTGACACCTTTGGGTTGTTGGTAAGTATGCGATGGTGGACCATGTCACCTCCAGTCTTTACACATAAACACCCTTTAGCTTGGCCTTGGCACACACAGGGTGTCAGACTATCCCTCAATGAATATATTCAAGGAGTTTTTCCAGTTCCCCCTTGTCATCATTTCTTGTATTCAGTACCATTTTCCAAGATCTGACATTTTAAAATTTGCTAATCTTTTTACACTATTAAACTACTCAAAGTCATTCAAAACGCACATAAGACACAGGATTATGCGTAAATGTCAGTGGCCATAAAAGCATAGCAATGTTACAAGGTGTATATGTGAGTGCAAGACATGCAAGACTAAAGTCATGAATTTATAATGATTTCACACGATAATGTCCATTACCACCGACAGCTATAAAGTCCACGAGGGCTGCCTCCTGGTTTGACAGGCACCCATAAGCAGGCATAAGAAAGATGACACAAGGGCTGGGGTCGTCGCTGATTCCCATGAGCCGTGCTAAGATGGGTTGGATGCGGTCCTGAGAACAGAGATGAGGAGATGTGTTGGCAGGCTGAAGGTCCCTGCGGGTGCGTGGGGAAGATTTTAGAGACCAAGAGGCTGTACCAGGTCAAACTGCTTTAGTTATTCCCATCACTCCCGTGCCCATAGCATTTGTGAGCCAAAATTAATTTTAGGGTCAACGATTTAACAAAGATTTGATGGATTCTGCTCGTTTTGAAGTCTCTTGCTCAAGTTATCCTACATAAATTCTTTACATCTCAGATTTGCATGAACGCAAAGATTCATCATCATTTTTCTAAGACCAAATCTTTTCTGTTGACACATTTTATAGCTGGATAGTCTGTGGATACTCTCAACTAATGCTTCCTTCCAAATATTTTTATTTCATCTAAGGAATCCCTGCTGAAAATAACAGCATAATTCCCATGCGGGTCCATGCTGGTTTGGTGGTCACCATCATACAGCAGGGTTGTAGAGACATCCAAGAATTGTTGGATGTATAAATAAAATCTAACTTAACCTAAATCTGTCTAACCTTTAAAAAAGTAACCTTTTAGAAACTAAATTTTCTTCTGGGTATACAGTATGCATACTGGTGTATACAATTGCTCATGAATGAGCTTGTTTAAGTCTTTGGACATGTTTGGATATGCGCGTGACCTGGAACTGAAGTAAGAATACACAAATAATTTAGGACTTACTGAATACATGCCGATGTATACGGTAATCTTACAATACTGTATGTTTAGGCCGTGTGCGTGTGTTATATCTGAGGTATGTTTATAAAGGGATGAGTCTGGGGCACCGTGGTCTCCTGAGTTTATACAAAGTTGAGGAGATAATGGTCGGAGGATTTGACATTGATCTCTGTGGGACTGCATGCCCATATTGAACACACACACACAGATAGATTCATGTTAGGGCCCTTAAATTTTTAGGAAATTCCACTTGGTTTGATTCAAACAAAAACCCTTTAAACACAATTAATGTGGCACTTGGTGCTGTGGTTGGTGCTGATTCGAATGAAAAACAAACACATATTTCCTAGATCCTATAATTCCCATAATTCCTTGAGAGCAAAGGGTAACTTGGTATCAGATTCCAGAGATTGTTTGTGTATTAGGAGGTTAGCGCTTCCTGTGTCCAGTTGCTTGTACAAACACACGCACACATACATACGTTATCACATAATAAATGATGCTGACATCATACGGTCAGTGATGGGTCTGAAGATACATTGCCAGTCCCATACCGTAGATAAAGATCATGTTTACACGCACGCACACAAAACCTAGAAAGATAAATGAGCAATTTTCCTAGATGTGATGTTTTCCATTATGCATGTGTGAGTTGGCTTACAAATTTTGCATTGTGAGTCAAACCATATTCTGTATGTACATGCGTTTGCGAGTTCAACAAAGTGCATATGTGTCTGCGTTTATGAGCGCGTGTGTAGATGGATTGTAAGTGGAGAGCACGCCAGACTGTCTCCACACATGGAGCTGCAGGAGGAACTGAACATAAATCATCGCCGATTAAAAAGAAACCGCCAACCTGCCTTTGTGCTTCCAGCGACTCCACTAAACCCACTTTAACCTAGTCCAGAACCAACCCGGCCTGGAAATCTTATTAATAGGCGACGTCCTGATTTTTCACACATTTTCAATCATAACTTTAGATGAAATTTGACCTTGAGTGTAGCCATCCAACAGCCATCCCCAAAAGAGACGGAAACATTTGTTTTGTATAATTTGTGAGACAGATTTCCTAATGGATTACCGAGCTATGATCAATCTTAATGTATGACCGTCATCTGCCCGCCTTACATCCAGGACTAATGACATCATAAGGATTTAACCCACACAGATGTCACAAACAGGGTGTGTGAGAGCCAAAAAAGCTGCCACCATGTTGACTTACTGACCCATTTAGTGTCATTATTCAGAAGATGAATATATAAAGCAGCTCCTTTAAAAATATAAGTGGCTGAATGTTCCCCTTTTCTCATCAATCAGATCTTTGCAGCTGTGCTTTTTGACTGATGGCGAAGGCTCTTTTCTAACATCAGTCAAGTGTAGCCAAGCACTTCTCTAACATTTACATCAGAATAAAATCTAGCAAATGTGAGGCTAAAGTCTCAATCTAATAATGAGATTAGGAGCATCAAAGTTTCATTTATTTCCATTTTTTACTCTGTGCTTACTCAGTGAATAATAATAAGATATCTACGTGATATTTTCATGATTTTTTGTTGAAATAGGGTCAAATGCCTTTAACATGAATATCAGGGCACTAAATTGCAGATACCATATTAAAATTCAATGCTTTACATGAAACCCCAAACTGCAGGAGTGCAAACATATTACTATGCCCCAAAACAGATGGTGATTTTTAATGGTGCTGTTATTTCGTTACAAGTTGCTTTGTTTTAACAATTCATTGAAATTATGTAAAATAAGAGTTTTCTGTTAAAGAGCACTTATTTCATTGCTAAAAACAATGATATTTTGTGTATTTGGTATAATACAATGTGTTCACATTTAGGGCTGGGTATCGATTCAGATTTTCCAGATCGATTCGATTTCGATTCTCGGTTCAATTTTCGATTCTGGTTCTCGGGGCGGTTTTTATACTCGATTCTCGATTCAACTCAATGAATATAGATTTAATACAAATATTATATTAATAAAAAGAACAGTGAACAGCAGGTTACCAGTGGGAAATTAATAAAATCGATGAAGCACCTGAAACCATGAATGAATGACAGGCTTGCCTCTCGCTCCTTGGTAACATCGCACAAGGCAAAAAAGAGGGTGACATCTAGTGAAGAAGACTAGTAATTCAATTAACGTAAATCTTTCGTTCAATGTTTGCAGAAAAAAAATTAAAGAAAAAAATCGATTCTGCTCTTTGAGAATCGATTCTGAATTGACCACGTTTAAAAAAACGATTAATCGAAAAATCGATTTTTTTGCCCAGCCCTATTCACATTATTTTCCACATACCATCTTTGTTGCTCTCTGCCTTTTATAAACGCTCTGATTTGTTACAAAGCTCATTGATTCGAAAAGTGCTGTGTTCCCAATTGGCCAGCTAATCTTTACGCTGTGATTGGCCTGAATACATCTTACTAGAGGTCTTCATGGGTCCACTTAGATCCGAAAACCCGAGGTCTGACCCGAGACCCGATCGGGTTCGGGTCTAAAAGTTTTACGTGTGCCTCGGACACAGTTCGGGTATAATAATAGCGGCATTGGGTCTAGGTTAATTGAAAATGAATGAATTTTTGCCGAACGGACCCGAAGACCCAAACTTTCTCTTGTGTGTGCATCAATGTCCTTTTAAACCTCTCCTCTTTTTGCCAAGAGTGCATGAGACATTGTGTGGCTGGCGGTAGGTACATTTTCGTTAAGACAGACCTGTCAGTCAATTTTAAATGTAAATTTTAGCGGTTACCTTGGTGTCGTTGTCAAATAACAAAGTAAAACAAATGGAGCAGCTCACCAAATTGGTTGCGAGGCCAGCAGGGTCCTTTGAACTCACGCTTCGCGTCATGCCGCATTACCACCTTGAGTGTGCATTAGTTTCAAATAATTCAACGGCCCGTCATAAATTATTCCTTTTAGAACGGGTTTGTCTTATTGAAAATATTGTTTTCAGGGTGGTGAGCTATCCCCCAATACGAACCCTTCCATTAGTTTACTCTAAAATAAAACTATTGGATAGGATAGTTTTGAAAAATTATTTTTAGAAGATAACTGGGAAATACATTGGCAAAAATATTGAATAAAAATGAGCAGTTTGGTTTAAAACTGTTGACGGTGCTTGTGCTACATTATCTTTCTGTTTATTTCGTATGTAATGTTTTCACACAAATGGGAGTTAGAAATAAAGTGCTGGCCACCATTTAATGCCAGCAACAGTTCGGCTTGCCAGTACATCTGTGTATCCTGTAAGCATTTTAAAACTTTTACACTTTGTTTGTGCTACAACTGACAGCACTTACTAACTTTGTTGTGCTATGTTATATTCATTGGGCTATCAGCACCACTGATCTCACACTCCTGACCTTCTTCTGATTAGATGTATCAAGCAAAGCTTTTTTGTTCATGAATAAAAAAGCTATTGTCCAAAGGGTTCTGGTCTATTCAGTAGATACAGCATTTATTAAACTGCATAAAACAGAAAAATGTCTTTGATATAAAAGTAAAATAACAACACAAGTATATATTTTGAGAGATATTACACATGATGCTGACAATGCCTTAAAGCTGTTTTAAGCTCGCTGCTTGCTGACCCACATGAAAAAGCAGTAAACACTGTTTGAGGTGAAATGGCACATCTCCATCTGTTTTCTTTGGGGACGGGCTATTTCCAGATTCATTTTGGGGCTGTTCTTTATGGGAACAGTTAAATATAGTTTTGGGAAGAAGTGGAGGCAGGATAATCAAACAGTTTACTGCACTTTTCCCTGGTTTCTAGGTGGTCTGGCTAATGTTTCATTCATGTCTGACAAAAAAAATGCCCCAGCTTCCACTCACATGCAGAATGCTTCTTCTGCGGGCGTGCAGACCCACACACTGAGCTCCAACCCTGAGGAAATTCAGCCATGTTGTATCATAAAACATTATCATTAAAATCTGACTTTTTTTCATATTTAAGTGCTATAATTGAGTCCCCAGTGCTTCTATCAACCTAGAAAATGTAAAAATGTGTTGGTAAACCAATTCTCTGCAAGCATGTGAAAAAATAGCTCATTGAAATTTGGCTCCCTTTGTGATGTCAGAAGGGGATAGTCCGCCCCTTAATCTGCATTATCCAACCACAGCACTGCCATTTAGTACAGAGATCAGCTCATTTGCATTTAAAAGGATACACCCAAAACAGCACATTTTTGCACACACCTACAAAGTGAAAATTTTAACATGCTATAATAAATTATCTTTGGGGTATTCTGACCTAGAACTTCACATAAGTACCCAAAGGGACACCGAAGATACTGTTGTCTGGGGTCTACTTATGATGTTCACGTGGTTTTTACATTCAAAAACATCAAAAGCAATAAGTAATAGGCTATTTTGTAACATGGATTAGTGGCTGTCTGGAGAAATGGTTCATTTGAAGGGGCGGGCCGCACTGAAGACCTGGACGTAAACACCCCCTGCTATGATTGGACAGCTTCATTCCCCGTCATTACATGTGGGGAAATGTTTTAAAAACATTAAAATAGCAGCACAGATATATGTTTGAGCCACAAAAGATTCTGGGTGCTAAAGATGATACACATAAATGACAATACGTATAGTAAAGTAGAAACAAAACTTTAAACTCGACGTGACTAAATTACCGTATACAACACAGTAAGCGCGCATCAGAATCTAAACTGCGGCTGATAAATCCTTATCAATAACTTTGTATATTTCTATTGTGCTTGTAAGGTTGCTCTTAGATACACGTAACGTTACATACCACAGTTATATGATAAAAAAGCTTTGTTGAGTGTTGGACCGTTCAAACGCAACTTGCCTAAAATTACCGTATACAACACAGTAAGCGGGCATCAGAATCTAAATTGCGGCTGGTAAGTCCTTCCTTATCACTAACTTTGTATATTTCTACCGTTATATTACAGCCGTATTGTTAAGTGTTGTACCTTTTATTAAGCGTTTAATGTTTTTAGTAAATTAAAACAGTCAAACATACGTGTTAAGACACGGATGTTACAACAGGATATATCAAGCGATCTCTTCTAACAAAGCAATAGTGAAACACAGTAACTTAAATCAAGTTAAATTTCTTACTTGCTGTGTCATTTTGTTAGATCCAATATTAGTGGTGCTTTTAATCACAGTCTCTTTGCAAATCCAGCATCGACTTGCTTCTTTACAAGTGAATCCGCAGTACACAAAGTAATCAAACACTCCCCACGCGTGCTGGATCTTTTTCAAAAACAAACTTTATCCACGCATTCCTGATGTTATGTTCCGAGCCTCCGAATTAAAGTATTTAGCTTCTGTGTTGTTCCCACGCGGTTCTTCCACAACCCAAGACTTTCGTTTCAATGGTTACTCTATCATAACAGATCACCGCGTCAAAATAAAAGTCTCTCAGAAAAAATGTATTTAAAAGTCATTTTGGTTACATTTGGCAATCTTTAAAGACATGTTTACTGATTGTTGAGACACACATGTGTCACGCGAAGCTGTGGGCGGGGCTACAAAAGTGATCGTTGTATTTGGCTATGGGGAGGTGCTTCAATTCTTCTTTGACGTCATATTTCTCCGAATTCCACACTTGGTTGTATTACTGGCTTGGTGCCAAAAACTGTTATATTTCAGTAGCACGGATGTTTTCAGTTCTGAAACTTGCAGGATGTTCATTAAAGTATGATGACCTCTTATATAACAAATTATCAAGTTAAAATTGAGTATTTGATTCACCGCTCCTTTAAAGTTGCCATGAAACAGAAGTAGAAATTTCCTTATTTTCCACATGGGGACGTATCCAGGTGAAACCGGCTTCTGAAATGAAATAAGGCAAAGCTGGATTTGAATTTGTCCATAGCAATTTGATTAGATCATTTGAAGTTGTGTCGTCTTGCTAATTGCTAATCGCAACAATCTTCTCCCAGACACCGCCCACCTGCCATACCATATGACCGGAAGTAATGAGAGTTCGTTTTGAAGAGGGGAGAAGTTTTTCCATTTTATTTTCATGACGACTTTAAGCTACAGTGGTATACATGTTTGTTTCTTTACTGATGAGACAAATGTATGATGGTTTGGAACCAAATCCTAAATTGTGAAAGACCTACGGGGAGAATAAGAAAACAAATATTGCATTTGGATTTGGATGATGCAATGGCAACAAGTGTGAAAAAGGCCCAGATTTACAAAGACTGGCATAAATCCCAGTACATGTTTTTTGTTTTATCCGTTTTTTTGTTGTAGCCATATCATATTCCTTACATTTGTGGCTTTAATATAAAATAAGATGACATTTCATGGGTGTTATGTTAGGGATAATGTTTGAACAACTGTCTGCCTGTACAATTATCCCGCTTATTACACGGCTGTTTACCTCATTAGCACAGTAAGGGAACATTAAATATTGATTTAATTTGCAAATTTTTAATGAATGCAGACCTTGCACGAGAAAAACCCTTTTGCTTTCGGTTTTAAGATAAGACAAGATGTTCAGATGTCACGAACACACTATTTGATTTAATAATTTGTAAATATTATGTTATATATATGTTATTAAAAGACATTTATATTTAATGTTTGTGTAATATTAAACTTTACCTGTCAAAATTATTTGCAGCATCCGGGTTACTGTGTGTTTGGGAATAACAAACCTGCAAATGTTGCAACTGGCCAATCAAAATCAAGCATTCCAACAAGGCGTGCAATAAAAAAACTTAATGTGTATAATGTTTTGTTCGGAGTAATTGGACGGAGCCAGGGCTGATAAAACACCAATACACCATTTAGATTGTGTTCATAGGTTACCACTTTTCCAAATGCTCAAAACATAATGTCTTTCAAAGAAGCAAGGGGATTCAAAATAAACCTTAATGAGAGTCTTTGGAATATCTAAATTAAGACAGCAGCCCTTTTCAGGCAGAGATTACAGAAAATGCAACATGGATTTGTCTGGGATCATTCGATTTCTGGTTCATTCGCACTGCCAATGATTTTGCGGAATCTGTGCGTGCATTCCCACACATACCGTAAAGATCCCGTAAAGACACGTGACGTATTTAAAATCCTGCACTTTGTAGATTTTTTCCACAGCATCTGACGTTTGTTAATAATCTATGATGAACCACTCGCGTGCATTTTTGTTTATGACAAGATCAAGGAGCGCGTGATGCGCTTTTCTGTCATGTTGGTGAATGATCTCTGATAGAGACGAGCTCCCTGATCTCTGCTTCAGTCCAGTTTGCCGACATTTCTTGTGTCAAAGATCTGAACTATCACTTCTTTTTAGGTTGACACGCGCATCCTCATTACAGTATTGTTTCTGCCTCTCATTCACACACAATGCTTTCCGTGAATGTTACAGCAATGTACGTGGGTCCTCTTTAACCGAGCGATCCCAGAACATTTACGGAAGGTTCTGTTCACACACCATTGGCCTCTCTGCCAATTACATGGAAGTTTTCTGGCACCGAAGTGCAGTGTGAATGGGGTTTCTCTGTGAGAAATGCCGGAGAGTGCGCTGAGAGGTAGGTCATGATGTTGCCGGCGACACTACAGAGAGCTCAGCATGGATTTGTTCTTTCTCTCCGCAGATTAGCATGCAAAATGGCCATGCTGTTGCACTCACATGCACTGATAAGCACCATTAACAGGGTGCTAATCCTGTCGCGCTCCGCATTCAGACTCACAAAGGCGGGAGGGGGTTTTAGGGGATCAGAGCGGTAGTGAGATATAGGAGAACGGGGAGGTCAAGAGTTGTTGTGTTTTTCATTCTTATAAGTGGATACATAGACACAAATTATCAGGCGTAAATGGAAAAAGATGTCACCGAAGCTCAACATGTTTGCAAAGAGGTGTTCTTGAAGCTCAACTGATGGTAAAACCCACAGTAGTGTTTGGTAACATCAGAGTTATGGGTTGGATTTCCAAGGAGAACATACAGTATGCTTATTAAAATATGACTAAAGTATAACTTGAGTTATTTGCATTGTATGTCACTAAGGTGTATTTTTGAAGGTATGGCATTTCAGCAGTCTGGGACACCTGGGGGGATGAAAAGCATCTGGAAGAGTCAATCAAGGCGACATTGATTTTGGACTCAATGGTTATTAACGTTGAGTCAAATCCCTTTAACCAGCTGTTGTAGTTGTTGTCCCAGGGATTTTAATAAAATGATAGCTCAGAAAGGCTGGATGTTCTTTTGGCCATTCTGGTTATGTGACAAAATACTTTGCATTTAATGCTGATCTGCTTGACGTAAGAGTTTAGGCTGTGCATTCAATGCCCAATCATCAATAACTACACTGGTAAAAACTGACCAGAACACAGAAACTAGTTGTGATAATGTAAGCTCCCCTGAATATATACGGATTGTATGCATCAAGGTTTTCACAATTCCCCTAAGACATATTCCTCAATCAACTTTCTTTTCTTATCCCCTTAGTAGGTAGATAATAACTTTAAGCTGGGGACCCCTTGGAACAACATTTAGATAAGTGCATTACTCAAGGGCAACATTGTTTAACAGTTCATGAATGTTTCCATGCAGGAGAATTGATAAGAATGCTATTCCAGGATCAAGCTCTACCATAACATGGTCTGTTTATGTTTACAAAATTATATTGCGAAAAGGTTGTGTGTATGCAGATATTTGTGCCCTACTTTACCCCTATACAAATAAAGTAAAATTGATAAAAACAGGTAAGTCTTGTTTTTCAGTGTAGTACTTGAGACTTGGGTAGTGTTGTGGTCAAGACCACCTAAACTGAGACCGAGACAGGGCGAGATCGAGTCGAGACCAGATCAGCACTCATTGGTTTTGTTTTGGTGTTGATCCACTTTGGTCTTGATTTTGTTTCATTTTTGCTGTCTTGAATACATCGCTGTTTGTTAAAATACACCCAGTTATAAACATTTAGTGATTGGATTCTGTTATCCAGATGATCGCTTCTTGTCCCATGTCTGCTTCAAAATAAAAAATTGTCTTGCTTTAATTTTCTCTTTTAGCTCTAAAGCTGGTAAAATTGGTTCGAGCGTCTGTCTAGTTGTGAAAAAAGGCTATCGGTCATAAGTTCATTAGGTTACCAGAGGCACATGTCAACCCATTATACTTTATTAATGCCTGTCGCCTCAGGTCATTAGTCTCTATGACTATAATGAAATTTTGCAATGCTGTTAGAGTCACTTAACAAATGAAGACTAAGACGACTCAAGATGCCCCATTGATTTGGGTGCCTGAGGTTCGATTGTCATGCAAGGGCAACATGACAACGACGCGCGTGTGTGTGTGTGTGTGTAGATGCATGTGCAAGCAGATATCATAGTGTGTATCAGCAAGATCCGCAGTGTATCAGTTTTCATTTGAACTCTGATCACGTATAGATCTGTAGATTTAGACAACCTCAAACACAGTTACTTGTATCTGTGTGTGAGAGCATGTGTGTATGAACCCAATAAGCCCCAGAGACCTCTTTACAAAAAAATATTGGACATAGGACACCTAAGATCAAACTCCATTACATTAAAGAAACATTAGACGCAGTAGTTAAGGAGGGGATGGCTCGATCCATTTACATGTCAAAGATGGGGGAGTGAAGTCACAACCAATTATGTTGGTAGAGTAGTCTGGCTGTCTGGAGCATTTTCTCCTGTCTTCTCCTTCTCATATCTCTAATATTAATTTCCTTTGTTTTATAGGGGAATATTTCAGGTAGCGTTTCTCCTCTTAGGCTGCAGTGTTGAGTTGAAAAACTATCAAAATCTGGACTAAGTTGTTTCTCATAAGCTGTATGTTACTCGGCAGGTTCCATCTGTGGATTATATGATGGTCTCTGTTGGATTGTCGGCAAACTCTCTACATCTGCATTCGCCAAATAAAGTGACAGCTGTCTGATTGTTTGTGATGTGATTCATATATTCTCAGAGATAGAAGAAGAGATTTTTGAGCAGAAATTAAAATTTTAATGTTTCAAAATTAAGATATATTTACAGTATTGTAAGTAAGTTATCAAACACTTTCAAAAATACAAAAAATACATTATTAGCCAAGTCATAGCATGAGAGTAATGTGATAGAGTAGTGTTTGCCAACCCTTGTACATCTGGTCTTAAATTCAAGAATCGTTTTATGGTCATATAGTAAAGGACATGATGTTAGTAACTATGGAGCACCTTTAACATTGTGTAAACTCTCGGAATTATCAGTAGGGGAGAACGGGGTAAGTTGTCACACTTTTTACACTGTCTAACATTTAATGAGCACCATAAATTACAATTGTATAAATCTATAAGAATGAAGTCTTGGGCACATATGTTGTATTCATAAAATTTCCATATCTTATCTCATTACGGAGTTGTAGACTGTTGAATAGAGAATATTCACTTGTGACAATTTGCCCCACCGGCGGGTAAGTTGTCACACTAGACTATCTAAAAAGGAGAACACAATTGTGAGTTTTGATTTTAATCTTTAAATTCAAACCAAAACTGAAAATATTAACTCTAGGGCTTCACACTGCGCTTAATCCTGGGTTATCTTCTTTCTTAACCCTGCTTTTAACCCTAGGTAAAGGATTGTTTCACACTTAATTTAGAGCAGGGTTATCCCTGAAATTAACCCAGGGTTATGAAACCCTGCTTGGGATCTAAAAGCTGGGTTATCTCTGAAATTAGCCCAGGGTTATGAAACCCTGCTTGTGATTTAAAAGCAGGGTTATCTCTGAAATTAACCAAGGTTTATGAAAACCTGCTTGTGATTTAAAAGCCGGGTTATCTCTGAAATTAACCCAGGGTTATGAAACCCTGCTTGTGATTTAGAAGCGGGGTTATCCCTGAAATTAACCCAGGGTTATGAAACACTGCTTGTGATTTAAAAGTGGGGTTATCTCTGAAATTAACCTAGGGTTATGAAAACCTACTTGTAATTTAAAAGCGGGGTTATCTCTGAAATTAACCCATGGTTTTGAAACCCTGCTTGTGATTTAAAAGCGGGGTTATCTCTGAAATTAACCCAGGGTTATGAAACCCTGCTTGTGATTTAAAAGCGGGGTTATCTCTGAAATTAACCCAGGGTTATGAAACCCTGCTTGTGATTTAAAAGCGGGGTTATCCCTGAAATTAACCCAGGGTTATGAAACCCTGCTTGTGATTTAAAAGCGGGGTTATCCCTGAAATTAACCCAGGGTTATGAAACCCTGCTTGTGATTTAAAAGCGGGGTTATCTCTGAAATTAACCCAGGGTTATGAAAACCTACTTGTAATTTAGAAGCGGGGTTATCCCTGAAATTAACCCAGGGTAATAAAAACCCTTTCTGCCCTGCTTTTGTGGGGTTAACCTCGCATTGCTGTGCCAAACACACGCAGTGTGAAACGAAGAAGGGTTAGAAGGTTTTGACCCCAATTAAACCCAGCTGAAGCAGCTAATCAAGGTGTTCAGGGTTGCTTGATAATTACAGATCCATTCATACATAACAAAGGTGCATAAAATATAAAGTGCATTTTTTTCAGCCAAAAATTGTGCTAATGTCAGATTAGAGCGATCTTGACCACATGTAAACACAAAGTTTACTATAGAAGTCGTCGTCAGACAAAATGTCTATTTGATTTTTGAGATAGAGCCTCTAGTGTTGGAGTTATGAACAGTGTGACAACTTCCCAATGTGACAACTTACCCCGCTCTCCCCTACCTCATGACCATAAGTTTTAGTACAAATGTTGTTCAGTGATTTCTACATGTAGTGGTGTACCCAACGCCATAACACCTGATACGCACCTCTCCGAAAATGTAATAAGGCGACAATTCTACACAGACCACAAGCGCTGTGATTGGTCTGCTAGAACCCCTCCCTCATGTCAAAACATCTCTGATACATAGCGTTTCAGGTCCTCATATGCATTTACTTGCAATAATGGACCAAGTTGAGGAGCAAAAAGGCTGTGAAAAAATCGCTGTCTATTTGCCGCAATCCCTGTTGCTGCTTCTCCAAGATCCTTCTCCTTCAGTTTTTGCCTTGATACTGTGGGTTTCGTCAGTAACGTACCTGTCGACACTGCCTACATACGGCCTGCATGTCAACGTGCATGTCAATATTTTAATAAGTATAAATGGAAACTGATGCCAGCCATGGCATAGAGGCTACGGCGTAGCTTCGATGTAGAAGTATAAATCAGGTGCAAGTCTATAACTTCAACTGCATTTTAGGTTTTGCAGAGGAATGAGATAAGGTGTTTATTTGGCTATTGATGGCATGCCATATGCTGTTGATAGAGCTTAAGGTGTATTAAACTTAAATTATTCTTTACATGGTTAGTTAATCCAAAAATTATTTACTCACCCTCATTTCATTCTAACCTCTGATGGTTTAATTTGTTATTTGCACCTAAACACAGACTTTTTAAAATAGTTTGTTTGTTTGGGGTTTACTGGTTTTAATGGGAGTGGATTGTGTCCGCTTCTTCATGCTTCAAAGAGCTGCAAAAAAATTATGAATTACTTCATTCAACTCGTACCATAAATTTCAAGTGTCCTAAAGGCATACGAATAAAGAAATAAAAAAAAGCCATGAAGGGTTTAAATGACATGAGGGTGAATAAAAAATATTTTGCAGGCACTAAACCTTTAAGACACCCTTGACACATATACGTACCAAATACCAATACATGACTCTGTATGTACTATGTGTAATTTTGGCTCTTTTGTGGCCTGATTTGATGATGGTGTAAAGCATGCTAAATAGGTTAAGAATCTTAGCCACCGCCAAAGCCTTTGGAACCATTCCTTAATAATCCTTTTCACCCCCTGAGACATTATTGCCAGGTTTAGCCGGATTTACCTCACCCGATAGTAAAGCCGACAGTGTCAAAATAGTCACCATTTCAGAGAACTCATAAACAGAGCAGCATAGTCTGAGATTACACGGCTGAAAGATGGTGTTAGTATTCAAAACGCATCACGTCCCGAATTTAAAAGCTTGTTTCTTCTTTGCGGACCGCCTGTAGAATAACAGCATGTCTGATGAGGAATCCTGTGCCATGTGTGTAATCCTGACAGATCAATTTATGTCCCTGCTTCAGAATGGCCTATATTTCATAAGACTGCTGTAGGAAACAGGAGCGAACAGTATTTAATATTAAACTGCAGGGTAGAAAAGAGGTACATGCTGAGTTTTGGACAGAGGATCTATTCTTGCGTCAATGCAAAATTGATAAATCAAATGGATCTTTACACATTGTTGCATGTAACACACGCTTGTTCCCCTGAAACTCTTAAGGTGCATTCACACCAGCTGCGGTAGAGGCGTCAAAAACACGTTATTTCGTGCGTAGTTGGACCCTTGAACATTTATGTTTACTCGCTTTAAATTCTTGTTATTCGAGAAATTTGCGTCATGGGAGGGGCTTCTGCGACTCCGCTGAGACTCCGCTCACTTCCTGTAATCACTTCACGTCTACAGCAAGGTCCTGGTTGGTTAACGTGGCGCGGAAATCCGCCAAAGTTCAGATTTTTCAACATGCTTACCTAGGATGCCTAATTGCATTTTTGCATTGACTAAACATCTAAATCACTCGCGCTTGCCGCCTCTACCGCGTCTGGTGTGAACCCTGCATTAGACTGTGATCTCAAAGTGACCTAGAAAACAGTGTAACCGCTTTCACAACAAGCAACACTACATGTATGTACCTTCAGTGGCTCTAACACATCACAGTGCCTTTCATTGAACCTGGCACCTGGCCTTCGATGACACCGCTAAAGCTTTTAAGTCAGATAGAAACTGACGATTATGTCGCCAAAGAGGGTCATTGCTGTTCGGATCAAAACGAGGTGACAAACCTGCACTCGATAAGAAGCTCTGTGGGTGTGAAGGCAACCTGTGGTTAATTGTGGAGGCTCGTTGTCTATCTAGGCTATTTGTGAATAAAGATTTGTATTTAAATATCAGAACAGTTGTTTTACATGTCCCTCCTTTTTCATAATGCTGTCACGAGTGGATAAAATGAATGCATAAAAGGAGATTATACAGTATGTATGTGCAGGAGTTCATTAGGCTGGAGCTGAGAGAGTCCTATGAGGTTGCAGACAGGGAAAAGGTTCCTCTGATTACGGTTAATGAGCCGCAGGGCTATTATAACACACACACACACACACACACACACACACACACACACACACACACACACACACACACTGAGTAGGCTATAGAAGCAAGTCTGAGCACATTGCCAGGCCACCCCTGAACTTCCTTTGGGTCCACCCTCATTTCCTCATTCAAACCATGAGTGATGAGAGCTGTAATGAGATCATGCATATTGTGTATGTGTGTTGGGCGGACTTGCTTTTATCTTGTAATTAAGTGTATGCTTCGCCTATCCTTTGATTTTGTTCTGAATTATGTTTTGTTTTTCTGCGTGAACTTTCGGAAAACCTCAAGCAGGCGTTTGTTTTTACATTTTTCTTTTTGCCACTTTAATGAATAGGAATAGTATAGCGGGAGAAGGATTCGTCGCAAGCTTGATTCAAAGCTCAATGCTTAACTGCTTTCTTGTTAAATATACTCTTTTGAAGGTTCAAAAACTATTTTTCTTCTGCAGTACGGTTTTATGAAGGACCTTCTGTTTGATAAAAAGATAATTTGAAGTGGACAAAGGTTCAAAATGGTTCTTGTATGCATCGCGACTTAGAAGACTTTCTAGAACCTTTATGTTTAAAAGTGTACTTATAGACAGATTTTTGGCAGCAACCACATAAACAAATGTGGCTTTTGTGGCCCAACCTTAACTTCCAGTAGATTCCTAACTGCGTTTCCATTACCCTTCAAAATGCGCAAATTGACATTGCGAATTAAAAATACGGTCAATTGAAACACGTCAATCTCGCAAAACTCCAATATATAGCAAAAAAAATTTATGCTCGCATGAGGTGGTTTTTCAGGCTTCGGAAGAGGTGTATTTCACTAAAAAGCAATGGAAATAGTTTATTCACATTTTTTGGGTTACCTGATGAGAGTAAGTCACATAATCATTATTTGAAGATGACGCGGTGTGTACTAAAATCTCACAGAAACACACAAATATGTGTCTGGTCCCAAGTATAACAGACTTTACTTGCCAATAATATTTGAACACTTCTACATCTCTTTTAATTGAAAATAATGTAGGGGAGAGCTGGGGTAAAAGTAACGCCGCAATCTTAGTCGCGTCCGCATTCAGGATGAGAGCTTACGCTGCCTACGGAGGCTACTCTGCTGCTGCTCTGTGCCCCCGCCCTCCGAATTTGTCATACGTCACTAAGAAAAGTGCGTACACTACGCTTATACTCTCTCCTGAATGTGGATGCGACTAAGATGGCGGCGCTACCGGAAGGTATTTATTTTCGTTAATAAAGTTTTAAATATGGATATTTCTACAACACCACTGCGCGGATTACCCTCAGAAGACCTTTGTTTATCATCCTGGAGCTGTTTGGATTTATTTTGTGAAGGATGGACGCACTTTTTTTGGACTTGAAGGTCGTGGACCCCTTAACATTACATTTAATCAACTGAAAGATCTAAAAAAAAAAATTAAAATATCCGAAAATGTATTTGTCTGAAAAACTATGGACATATGCAACTCGGACAGCTTGGGGGTGTGTAAATCATGGGATTAATATCATTTTTGGCCGAACTACCCCTTTAAGTTTATACTGTCAGGTGAAATGTAATTTCATTATTTTTTGCAAAGATAAATGACAACATATGTTTGTAGTTACATATAAATAAGGGCACAGTCATGTATATTTAATAAAAACAAGTGTAACACTGGCCTGGCTCCGCCCTCCTACCTGCTTCCGCTTAATTTTCATTTCGCTTCAGTACAAATGAAATTAATGTACGAGTGTCTGGTTGGACCAGGCTAGTGTAACACAAAAATCTATCTTGTTTTGTTGTACTTTTGTTCCTGTTCTCCCCTACTATAACCTTAAAGAAGCACCTATATTTTGCCGCTCCTGAGTACTTTATAAGGGGCTTTCCTTGGCATTAATGTTTGGATACTCTTACACCTCCTTTGGTTAAAAATAATGCTTATTGTGGTGGATTTGATAGTAGTACTAAACAGTTGACATAATGTTTGGAAAATAAAACCAATGTTTAAACCAATATCCTCGGTCAATTGAAACAGCGTCATTTCACAATAGTTTTTTGTTGATATTTAGAAAATATTGCTTATAAAGTTTCGAACAGAAACACGGCAGCTGCCCCCTTTTTGATCTTCAGGAAACCCAAATTTTTTTTCTGGCAAGTTATTCATTCCAGTAGTCAGCTTAGCCGCTAACAAGGCCAAAAAAATAAACACCGACCAGAAGTTAACTTCAGGCCAGGCGCGTAACCATGACAACGCATGTGCTACCAATGAAACGGCCTATTGATAGTTTTCATTTGTTGTCAGTTATCAGATCATTTGTTAAGAGTATTAAACTTTTGCTCAGATGGATCTTCATTGTTTTTTAGTAATATGATTAAATATATGATTTAACAGGTAGGTCACGTGACTGAAAACAATCAATAGTTAGTGCTTGTTTTTGATTAGTTAAGCCTTGATGGTTTATGATATCCCCATGGATCATCTGATAAATAATGTTTGATGCGTGGCTACAACAGTGCTTTTATGAGTTTGTTCATTTGAACGGTCAGATGGACTAATTTTCTGTCTAAAAGAAAATGTTATGGTTAAATGAATAAAATGCAAAGTTAATCATCTGTTATACTGATTGTCAATCGTTTGGTCACAATAATGAAAGGAAACAACATGTCCATCCTTCCTTTCTTCCTTCTTTTTTCTTCTGGGCTGCTTTTTCAATTGTGAGGGAAAAGGGCCAAGAAGAAAATGACATCTCCATTCACGCTTGACACATCACCAGAAGAGCTTATCCTCAAACAGGGTGTTGAAATTTAGATGCTGAAAATATCTGGAAGTGCAGGTGTGTACTGTATCAGCAGGTTAGTAGGTCATTAAATGGCCGGTTTGCGACACAAAAAAGTTATGTGTATTTGATATGAAGCAAGAACATATTATTTATAAATACATCTGTAACACACATCTGTTGAATCTATTCAGCAGCAACCCCAGCATATACTGAATAAGAATTTACTTTATTAAAAAAAAGTTACTGGATTACATAAATGACCCTGCTGGATATCACAGACTTTTGTCCTTCATCTAATCATCACTTTCACCTCAGTTAAGTTCAGTCAAAGCAAAGACACCAGACATCCGGACATGGCACAGAAACAGCGGCACATAAAGCACCCACATCATACACGGTCTCATAACAGGAATGTCTTGGATCTTAAGCAGTGACCCACACAAATCCAGACCTTTCATTTAAGTTTCACCCCAAACTAAGCAGCTGGCCCATCAAGCTTCATTTCCCCTAACCCCAGGTCTGCAGGCTGGCCAGAGGACCGTGCTTGTGGCAGGAGAGCCGGCTAGCGTTTCCGAGCTGTAAGCTGTGGTCTCTGAGGTAGCAGGCCTCATTTGCTTGCTCAATGTAGGCTGTCTCCTGCCCTCCGCCTCACCGCACTCTTCTTGGATCGGAAAACGTTTTTGTTCTTTGCACCGTATCCATATATACAGATAGAGAAGGAAAGAGAGACCCATCAGATGGAGCAATATAGTTTTAGAGACACAGAAACAGATCCATGCAGGCCGTACATTGTCATTAAACCAGCTTATTAATGTATCTCTTTACATGCATAATCTTCAGCTAGGATCTTATACAATAGACACTTAAAGGACCACCCAAAGGTAACCAGAGTCTACAGATGACTTAAAATCTATGAAGAGATGACTCCTACCCCTTCAGTTCTTCAAATGACACCATCTTTGGATCATAGAAAACTGTCAAATATTACATATATAATACTTTCAATGCTATGATACATGTTAATGTGCTACATGTATAAACCATCATTTTATGGTTAACAACTTTATTTTCTGACATAAATATGCATTTTCGGCAGCTTTGAAACCATGAGCATTGGGAAAAGTGCTATGCAAATAAATACATTTTAAATGAATCGAATAGTTCACCCATATGCCATCCTCGTTTCTTTCTTAAGCTCAAAACAAAAAATATGACATCATTTTTTAATATCTTTAACACTTAAAATGATGACTTTCCAAAAAGCACATACAGCCACTATAAAAATAATTTAATTCCTCTTACAGTTTGTTATCTAAAATGCAAAATTAATATCCTATTCTTCCATAATATATGTTGTATCAATTAAATTTTGTCTGACTTTTGTTGCGTTTTGCACACGGTCAACAAACTCTAATGTTGTCCCCCAGTTAATCCACTGTCCCCAAAAATCAATGCAGCTCTGTCTGTGGTGACCCATCACCCTTAATGCCATCTGCTGATCCACGGTTATCATTCCATCTGTTAGTCCTTTATGACTACAGTATGTTTGACTACCTATAAACAGTCCTTACAAAAGTAGAAAAGGACTGTGGAAATACACTCTAATGGCGCTTTTCCATTGCATAGTACCCCACGAGTTGGGTCGGGTCAGCTTACTTTGGGGGCTTCTCCACCCTGGTAGTACCCAATACCTTTTTTAGTCCCAAATTGGTTAGGGTAGAGTGAGCTATGCTGATACTTAAATGTGACGTGAAAACACTGTAGATCCCTGATTGGTCTGAGAGAATCGTCACTACCAGCGTCATTGCTTGCTAAACGCAAGATTACCTTCGTGATTGTGCTGTCTCGAGCAAACCTGTTGCCATCTGTGCTTTGTTGTAAGTTCCCAAACCAAACTCCCTTTTAGCGGTGAAAAACATACACATGCTGAGAATCAGGAACACCATACAAGTGTTTTC
This sequence comes from Paramisgurnus dabryanus, assembly GCF_030506205.2. Lineage (NCBI taxonomy): Eukaryota > Metazoa > Chordata > Actinopteri > Cypriniformes > Cobitidae > Paramisgurnus > Paramisgurnus dabryanus. Next base: position 39,511,047 of record NC_133341.1, on the reverse strand, counting down.
CTCGCAGGTGTGGTTGTGACTGATGCCACGGGTGTTTGTACAGAAACCATCATGTGAGAGAGGTATAGTGATAAATGCTCACCTGCTCACCTGCTCAATTCTCCTCAATTTTGATTTTGTGGCGGACTGACAAATAAGTAGGGAATAATTGAAGACGGGCCGTTTAATTATGAGAAAATAATACACACCCAAGGTGGTAATGTGGCACAACGTGAACCGTGGATGTGCATTATTTTCAAATAATTCAAAGAACCGGAGTCAATTATTCTGCTTATACCTCGGTTAACGACAAACATTGCTCTGGTGCCAATTTTCAAGATATTTGACAGGTTAGGCATGTTGTTTACAGAGAAATAATCAACACCCAAGGAACATTTCTCAGCCAATCAGAATAAAGCATTATACCGGCCCGTGGTATAAATGAATGTATGGGAAACACTGCATCACATTGATGCTCGCTCGCACTTTTATGATGTCACAGCTGTAGGCAGCGCAAATATAACAGCACACCTATAATCCCTCCCACTCTGAAGTGTACTAAACTCTAACCAAGCCAAAGTTAGGTGAGCTGACACGACGACCCGTAGGGTAATATGCAATGGAAAAGCACTATAAAAAATGTTGGGTTCTTTTCAACCCAGCGTTGGGTCAAATCTAAATGTTATTTAACCCATTGGCTGAGCTGATTCAACACTGGGCTGAAAATAAACCAGGATTGTCCCATATGTTAATAGATTGGTACACTGATATGTGTGGTACTGAATATACAATATTACTCACATACTATATTAAATTACATATGCAATGGTATTTGCAAGGCACTGATGTCCATGATACTTTAAAAAAATACCACAAAAATATTTTCATTCAGTAAATATTGAATTTGTCAATGCCGATTCAATCAAAGCACCAAGTACACTTAGCTGAACTGTACATTATCATCTTTTTAAAGTTTAGATTAAAGCCATATTAGTAGAACTTTGAATTAGTTGTTTTCCAACAGACAAAGAGTCATAAACTACCTCGTATCTCATGCGTATCTCATTAAATATTCATGCACATTGTAAAATCTATTTAATGAGCTGTGTAATAGCAAACATGTTAAGTTTTGTTATTGTATGTTTATAAAGGCTTAAACAGCCTGAATAAACAAATAAAACAAACCAAAGACATAAACATTGTGAAAGATATAACAAGACATTTGGGTATTACATTTATCCAGGGTTTAAGTTGGCCCTGGGTTAACTATTTCAAGTCTGAAAAATCCATACAGTCACTAGACATTCCATAATGACTTGAAAGATCTTCCCAAACAAGTAATTCTTTTAAGTAATTCTTAAAAGATGGACAGCTGGCACATTTAATGTCAGTATTTGAAATGATGCTTAACCACAACATAATGTTTGGTTTTTACGATACTTTGCTCGCACCCATTCCCTGACGTTGATGCATCTCCATATGTTAGAGAAAAACGATCAAGTGCAATGGAAGTGGCCTCCTCTCGATCCCAAAGCCCTGCTTTAAAAAGCAAACTTCAAGCCTGGAGTGTTTACCTTGGCCTGGGCAGAAGCAGATCGATGATCTGCAAAGTGGATTTGTTATTGCCTTGTTTGCCTTGGCAGTCCTTGAGAGCAGCCCACTGATTGCCGCCCCAGATGTCTACAGTATGAACGCACGTGTACATACACACACACAGTATATATGCATATCTATATATTCTGTAAATATACATTTATACATAGCCTACACATACTGTATATGTACAGGCATCATTTTGAGTCTGTAAGGTTCTAGCCGCTGTAGGGCACAATCCAACCAGAGTGTACTGATTTAGACTGGTAGTATATTTATACTTACTCCCATCTCCTTATCCTGTCATTCATCACAGGGCAGAGGTTCTCCATCACACCTCTGGAGATCTACCTTCCGACAGGGTAGAGTTCCAGCTTTAATGAAACACACCTGAACCAGCTAATCAAGGACTTTGGGATCTCCTAAGAGGAACATATCCTCCAACCATTTGACAGTGCAAAGTTTCAGGAGTGACAAACGCATTAAAGTGCAGGAATGATCATTCCATGTGTGTATGAACCAGACTCACTCCCGAAACTGGGATGATTACCATAACATCATTCTGCCGTCTCACGTGTTTTGACCAAAGTAATATCAGAGTGTTAAGTTCAGCCACCAGTGTTATGTTAACCACGTTAACTCCATGTTAGATCCATAATTGTTTTAGGGCTTAACTGTTTTGGGTCTTGGCTTATGAAGTGATCAAGGGAAGGTGCGTGTTTTGATAATTGGTCTTATTTTTGGACTTATTTCAGTTTATTATAGGTTTAGATTATTGTTGTTTGATGTTTTTTCATGCAAGATCTGGCAAGTAAATGCCTGTACCCATTTTCCCGTAATTCAGTTTCCTGTGATTTCCTGTGTCGTTTGTCACTTCCCTCAAATACACTTTTGCAATGAGAACGTTTTGTGCTCATAGAATACAAACGACTTTATTCAACAATTTGTTCTCCTTCTTGGTTGTTTGTGTGCACGTTCACGAGCAGACTATGGCGCATGCACTGTAACCGGCTGACGTAGTTGCCAGCATACAGACACAGAATCTACGTTGTCTTCGCTGGTTTTATCCAGCTCTCCTTCACCAACTGAGGCATCTCCAGTCTTGACCATGGTCCCGCCCTGCCTCCCATGCCCTCCTCCTCTGTCTCGGCCAGCCTGTCCAGGTGTGCTGACAGCTGCACATACTTCAGGTCACCCTCAACACGCCATACTGGGTGGGTCATATGTTCTTCGGTATCTCCAGCTGCCAGCTACCTCTGGGTTTCAGGATCCCTGGTCTCCGTCTCCACCTCGGGCCTTCGACCCATCGGCTCAACTTTGGCCTCCCTCATCTCTACCTTGGCCTGTCAGTCCACCAGCTTTGCTGGGCTCCCTCGTCCTTCTGGCTCCACCTTGGTCAGTCGTCCCCCTGTCTTCACCACTGGACTTCACATCGCCAGCTACACCTCGTCCCTCTGGCTCCGCATGGTCAGTCGTCCCCCTGTCTTCACCACTGGCCTTCACATCGCCAGCTACACCTCGTCCCTCTGGCTCCGCATGGTCAGTCGTCCCCCTGTCTTCACCACTGGCCTTCACATCGCCAGCTACACCTCGTCCCTCTGGCTCCGCATGGTCAGTCGTCCCCCTGTCTTCTCCACTGGCCTTCACATCGCCAGCTACACCTCGTCCATCTGGCTCCGCATGGTCAGTCGTCCCCCTGTCTTCACCACTGACCTTCACATCGCCAGCTACACCTCGTCCCTCTGGCTCCGCCGAGCTCCTCCCTTCCTCCAGCTTCTCTTTGGTCCTCTGTCGCTCCTGCTACGCTACGCTTCCAGATCCCTGCCTACTTCTCGGTCGCCAGAACCGTCAGTTTCACCATGGCTCTCCAGGACCTCTGTGGCAACCTGGCTCTTCGTCTGCTCATCTCCATCCTGGACTCCCCTCACACTGGCTTCATATCCATCAGTCGTATCCCTGTTGTCTCCACTTCCTCCATGGCTCCTCCCTCCATCTACCCTGCCATGATATCATGCTGGCTGTGGTGTGGGTCCTCTCCCTGCTCAAGGCCCCACCCTGGACTCCTCCAGTGCTTCATGTCCCTACAGTATGTGGCGCAAGGTTGCTCCTTTCTGGTAGGGGGAAGTATGTTTTGATTCCCCTGTCTTTTCCCCCCACTTTCCAGACTATATTTCCCATAATCTTTTGCACCCCGTCATCCGGCATCATTGTATCATTGCCATCACCTGTTTACTGTTATATGGACTATATATAAACTCTCCATTTTCTTTACCTTTTGTGGGTTCTCGTCAATGTCTATGCAACATTTTTTTTTGTATCACCAGTTTATGTTATTAAAACCACTAATTCGTCATCCTCGTCTCCCGTGTTTGGAATAAACGTGACACCTACTGTATGGGGTCATTTTTTGAAGGAAGACAGGCTCACTAAAAATTATTGATGGGCTGGAACTAGAACAAAAAAGGTAGATTTCCAGGAGCTGTGGGGAAATTGCTACAAGAAGCAGCTGTGCTTTAATCTGGGAAAGAATTCATATGGCATCCCACTCTTGTAATTTTTAATCATGATCGCTTCCTTACCACTGGTACCAGTAAAACTGTAATTCCCATTTACTTCAAAATGTATTAAATCTTAGCCTATGTTAAACTGGATCGACAGTCATGTTAAATTGTAGAGAATAGACTTGTGTTTCAAAAGAAAATTGAGTTGTGTATGTGTTGGCCTAATGTCTCCAAATGTCCACTCCAGTACTGCCAGACCTCCAGGGCTTTCGTGCTTTGAGGGCCATGTTGGGGCCCTTTCTCTCTCTCTTTCACTCTTTCTCTCTGTCTGTGTGGCCAAATAAAAATAACCTCCTGACACTTTTATGGCAAGACACAGTTGTGTGGATTTATGCGGCTTGTTTTCACGCAGTTAAAACTGAGACTGTCCAGGGCCAAAGGCTTATGGCCTCTGTCAGCACATATTAAATGTTTATGCTGTTTGTCTCACACACTTGTCATTTTATTTGAAACCAATTGACTCTTAGCCTCTATGCTAGCATGTCCTGTCCGGCATCCTATTGTAAGAAATGTTATGATGTATAGCCTTTTTATTATCACAAGAGATCCCTTTTCCCACTTTTTTAAAAGCTATGTTAAACAGTACAATTACAATTCCATGTGGTATCCAGCAACAGCTAAACCAAAACAAATTGTGAAATCCTGGTGGAATGGCGATGACCCTAAAGTAGAGCAAATTCCATTCGATTTTAGGAACAGGGAAGGGTTAATGTCTTAGGGACTTGTACAGTATTCTTATCAATTATCATTAACCTCTGATTTTAGAGAATGCAGACTGGCTCAGAACTGTTTGCTACCCTGCAAGAGTTTTGGTTCTTTAATATACAATTTTGAGTTTCAGAGGAATTCTCAGCAATGTTACAAACAGTTTCAAGGGTTTACCATGACTGCAAAGCGAGTTTGGCATTAACCAATTAACCTGGGCTATGCTTTCCATATTACTTTTATAGCTCTTCCCTAAGGACATTTAGGTGAAACATACAAGTTGATACTTAAAAAAACATACATGGGAACATATTAAGAGCTACTGTATGAAAGTGGATCCTCTGAGCAATAAACTTTTTCTTTGGGTTATGAGACAGGTTGATCTTAATGTCTGTGCAGACTTCTGCGCTCTCTGGCCACATATTAGTGGAGGCTTATTGTAAATTCTTTAATATGTTTGAGTTTTTTGTGTATTTTCGCTGACACAGCTTGATACATTTATTGCAATTATTGAGGTTAAGCAGTTTTATCAAAGGTTGCCATATGGCACTTGAACCCATAACCTTACCTTTACAAGCACAGATCAAAAGCAGATTTTGGAGTTGAAAGTGCTGTGTATTTTGTGTGTGTTTAAGGTTTATAGTAACTTTCAGAAGAGGGCAACAGCAAAATTTCAGATTTAAATCAGGGTTCTGAAAGCCCATAATAGATGGGATTTGTTCTTGACCTGGTTAAACAGCATAAAATGGTTGGATTTCTTATAATACCTTTGAAAAATAAGCTAATTATTTTTTTATGTTCACTTATTATGTAATCAGTTTTTGAACCTATGATTCAACCTTTCAGTGTGCATTTAAAAAAAACAATTAGCGTTACAGAAATGTTATAGTATTGTATGTCTTAGGATTTCTAGCTGAATTAAATAGTTTATATGTTAAGATAACTAGGGTTGAGTTCTCATGGCACCAGACTTCAAATCCAAACTTACACCGATACAATTTTGGCCCATCCATATTTTTGGAGAATCCCTGCCGTGTGAATGAAAGCGAACTGAACAACTAGTTGTCTATAACGTCACTCTCTAGGACTTTTAACACTTAAAATAGTAAACCCTGGATTAATGGAATCCTGGGTTATATGTTTTACCCTAGACATACTTAACCAGTTGTTGAGAGAAACCCTGGGTATTCATAATCTGAAACAGTGTTTGCAGTTGATGGAGATTTGTGGGATGCACATCCAGAGCACGAAGCTCCCATTCCACCACATCCCAAAGATGCTCTATTAGGTTGAGATCTGGTGACTGTGGGGGCCATTTTAGTACAGTGAACTCATTGTCATGTTCAAGAAACCAGTTTGAAATGATTCGAGCTTTGTGACATGGTGCATTATCCTGCTGGAAGTAGCCATCAGAGGATGGGTACATGGTGGTCATAAAGGGATGGACATGGTCAGAAACAATGCTCAGGTAGGCCGTGGCATTTAAACAATGCCCAATTGGCACTAAAGTGCCTTAAGCGTGCCAAGAAAACATCCCCCACACCATTGCACCACCACCACCAGCCTGCACAGTGGTAACAAGGCATGATGGATCCATGTTCTCATTCTGTTTACGCCAAATTCTGACTCTACCATCTGAATGTCTCAACAGAAATCGAGACTCATCAGACCAGGCAACATTTTTCCAATCTTCAACTGTCCAATTTTGTTGAGCTTGTGTAAATTGTAGACTCTTTTTCCTATTTGTAGTGGAGATGAGTGGTACCTGATGGGGTCTTCTACTGTTGTAGCCCATCCGCCTCAAGGTTGTGCGTGTTGTGGCTTCACAAATGCTTTGCTGCATACCTCAGTTATAACGAGGGTTATTTCAGTCAAAGTTTCTCTTCTATCAGCTTGAATCAGTCGGCCTATTCTTCTCTGACCTCTAGCATCAACAAGGCATGATACATTTTATTTTGGTAGGCCTTTGCCTTTCATGTAAGTGACTTCTGATTCCAAATGATCAACTAGAAGTCAAGTTTTATTTGTTGTTTCTACAACTTGGATAGGCGACAAGACTTTTGTCAGGGACTTTAGAATGTAAACAAACATCTTAATCAGATTGCAATGTTTAAGGTTCATGTAAACTGTACTGTCCTAACCTGCAATTGAATTGAATTAACTCTTTCACCGCCAGCGTTTTTAAAAAAAGTTGCCAGCCAGCGCCAGCGTTTTTCATTATTTTCACCAAAGTTTAATGCCTTCCAGAAAATGTTCTTCTTTAAATATATAAACATACAATATACCAAATGAAAGAACAGACCCTCTGCTTTCAAACAAAACAACCGTTTCATCCTACCTTCAGTGGTTCTTTTGCAATCAGCTTTTGAAAATGGGTAGGTTTCAGCAAAAACACCACATTTTGAGCAAAAAGCAGAGATAATTCCATTTTTGTGACGGACTTTTCAAAGAGATCCCATTCAGAGCGATCTTTAAAACAGACACGGACATGCAGCCGCTTGCCATAGGGCAATACTTCCGGGTTTAAAAAGTTGCGGAACCTGGTGGATAATAGCGGTATTGCGGAAAGACGGAAAATCTCGTCATTGGCGGGGAAGCATTTTCTCTTAATTGACGAGATATCTCGTCAATGGCGGGGAAAGAGTTAATTTGGACCGACTAAAGTTTGTGCATGTAAACATAGTGACTGTTCGCCTTTAAAAAGTAATTATTTTAGATGCAATTTTTGTAATATGTACAGCTTAAATTTTCTAATATATTTTTAAAAAGTCTGCAGATTGCATCTGGCCCTGCTGATGTGTCGCATGTGTGCACACACTCTAAGTATGAAGTGTGAAAGCCCTTAATTTTTCTCCATAAACATGCACAAACGCTGTAAGTTTATGGCCCATATTGATGCAAGCAGCGCCGGGAATTTGCTAGCTAGCTGCTCTAGCATGAAATAAATGGTTTGTTTCATTTTGTTGTGTTGACGGAATATAAACACCAAACGTGGGGCCGGTGAATCCGAAATAAACCAAAGTGGTCATTAATCGTGAAAGAAGAGCACAGCTGAGGTGCTAGAGTAATTAATGTAACAAATAGTGATGGCTTGAATGAAAAGATTGTCACTTAGTTTTCTTCTAGCACCATTTACGTTCCTTTACACATTCTATAATTGATGTGTTTAGATGTAGAAAAATGTACATATGGTCTAGCGCACATAACAATAATGCTTTTGTTTATAATGCTGTTTAATAAATCATCTTTAATTGTTGGTGGACTGAGTGTGATGGAGCGGTTCTCAATACATCTCCGTTAGCGAGCCCAGATGAGTGACGCGCTTGTATTTCCATCCTCCGAAGTGGTTGTAGAGTATGTTAGCAGTTCAACATAAACACGCAGTTGCTCCATCAGCTTTCTGTATACACTACTTTCACCAAGAGCCATTACCGTCTGAGAGGGTGAGGACTACGGCTCGCTTGGTTTTTGCTAACTATTTATTATTGATGCTTTCGTGAAATATTTCTACATCCCGGCCACCCTGTTCATTCATAACAGTGGTGAGAGAGTTTAAATTCATTCTCCGTGTTTCCTATTCAGAGAGCAAATCGATTGCAAAGGCGCAGCTCACAGACCTCCCACAGTCTCCTCATTCACCGCCTGATGCATATTATTTACCAAACTTGCAAGTGCTTGCGGAAAATCACCACTTTACACAACTTCCGGTAGTCGCGGTAAAGCCTGTTTATGAGGAAGATTTTTTTGCAGATACTTATAGGGGCCGTTTAGGACATACGAAATGGAAACTTTGGTCATTAATTTTGAAAATATGTTTCAAAGTGCAAGTTTTTAAAATTGAGACCATTTTCGACTCCATGTATACTATATGTAAATTCATGAAACTTTTACAAACGACGTGTGACATCACCAATATTGGCCTTGCATGCATAATTGTTAGGTGGTTTTATGTGAACAGGGATCACTTTGAAAACATTGTCACCTGTATGTAAAAGCTTAAAAGTGTTTTTTTTTTCAGTAGATAGTTGTTGTGTAAACATACCCTTAGAGTTTAGTTTAGGTAAGCTAGACATTCACATTTAAATATCCACAATTATGTGTTTCGTAATATATTTATTCCTTTTTAGACAAAACAGACACTTGGAGCCTCGGGTATAGATCTTGGCATTCAATTCATTATTAAAGTGTGCATCATGGGCTTCCATGTTTATCCTAAGCAGGCACGTGCAGAGGCCTGGATGACCAAAGTGCCCTTTTGTCAGGCATTTTTTTTAATTATATGCCCTTTTGTGAAGGCCTGCCAAATCTAACCAGGTACGTGCAAGGGTTGGGGGGCGGAGGGTGTGCGTGCATGCGTGTCAGCGAGGTATGTGCTCTTTTTATACTTTGAGCACCTGCCCCTACAAAGGTCTCTGCATGACCCTGATCCTACGTTTGTTTTTATAAATATGGATATAATATGGACATGGAGAATTGCATCATAAGCACATTATAGTGTCGATTTTCTCCATATGCAATGTTTATACATCTGAATAGTGCGGGTTGAGGTTTTTCCAACACACCAATATATCTATTTTTACAACACGCCCCACACCCGCGACCATTAAATACTCATTGTAATTGTAAATACAATCATTTTAATGTATATGAGAATTGGCTTTATTTCAACCTAAAAGTGATTACATCGCTCTGTGAACTGGCAACAGCATACGCTTATGCACCATATAAACCAAAATAGTATAATGATAAACATTTTCAACAAACAAAGCAGCGTTAGTATTCATCTGTATAGAAGAACTACACTCACCTGAAGGATTATTAGGAACACCTGTTCAATTTCTCATTAATGCAATTATCTAATCAACCAATCACATGGCAATTGCTTCAATGCATTTAGGGGTGTGGTCCTGGTCAAGACAATCTCCTGAACTCCAAACTGAATGTCAGAATGGGAAATAAAGGTGATTTAAGCAATTTTGAGCGTGGCATGATTGTTGCTGCCAGACGTGCCGGTATGAGTATTTCACAATCTGCTCAGTTACTGGGATTTTCATGCACAACCATTTCTAGGTTTTACAAAGAATGGTGTGAAATAGGAAAAACTTCCAGTGTGCGGCAGTCCTGTGGGCAGAAATGCTTTGTTGATGCTAGAGGTCAAAGGAGAATGGGCCGACTGATTCAAGCTGATAGAAGAGCAACTTTGACTGAAATAACCACTAGTTACAACTGAGGTATGCAGCAAAGCATTTGTGAAGCCACAACACGCAAAGACCCCACCGGGTGCTACTCATCTCCACTACAAATAGGAAAAAGAAATCCTCTGATGGCTGCTTCCAGCAGGATAATGCACCATGTCACAAAGCTCGAATCATTTCAAATTGGTTTCTTGAACTTGACAATGAGTTCAATGTACTAAAATGGCCCCCACAGTCACCAGATCTCAACCCAATAGAGCATCTTTGGGATGTGGTGGAACGGGAGCTGTGGATGTGCAATCCACAAATCTCCATCAACTGCAAGATGCTATCCTATCAATATGGGCCAACATTTCTAAAGAATGCTTTCAGCACCTTGTTGAATCAATGCCACGTAGAATTAAAGCAGTTTTGAAGGCGAAAGGGGGTCAAACACAGTATTAGCATGGTGTTCCTAATAATCCTTTAGGTGAGTGTATATTACCTCTAGGTCAAATATGTCTTGACGTGCCCGTTTTGTGGCTCTCATGTTTGTATATTTAAAAAAAAGATTCACTTTTATTTTCCATTTGTTGTGATGTTGGCGGCGCGAGCTGCTTGATGCTTTTGTGACGTGTGGTCAAAGGTTTGCGGATATCAGCCAATGTATTGTAACCTTATCAAAGAACCTAATAAAATATAAAAATATATATTCTCAAATATTTAACAAGCTATAGGGAATTGCACGCAACATACATGATTTTTTTTTTTTTTTTTTTTTTTTAATGGCCTTCCCCAACCTGATCCGCGGGTTACCCCAGGGCCCAAAGGTTATGAGATGACCACTACATCTGAACAGAGATGATGGTTCAAGTTGTGCATTGTAGTAAGGATCAGATTTTTAATCTGTTAAATTCATCCATCTGGTACAATTTTCCAAACTTATGAACGAGACCACTCAGCCAGGGAGGAACAATACAGTTTGTTTCTCTGCTTTGACATGAGGTGGCCATTGAGCATGAGATCTACAGTAAAATTGATCTTCAAGATCACAAAATAAGTGGATACAAACTGAAAAATGTAGACATTTGTGGAATGAATGCCTAAGGTTGTTGCAAGTGTTACAATTAGTCCTAACAGACTCAAAAAGGAAGTTTAAGCTCTTCTTTAAAAGCAGAATGGCTAAGCTCTGGTGCCCAAACACCCACAGTGCCCTCAAACTGCTAAATGTGGACAAACTAGGATCACCAAGCCACATAATAATACACAGTGGCACAATCGACCTGAGAGCGGAACAAGAAAATGTGGCCACAGCATTATAGAGGGTGACTGAAAGGCCACAACCACCTTTCTAAGTGCCAAAATCACCATCTCACCACTGAAAGACTTCCATCCAAACACAATTTAGCGGGTGAATGTAAATCCAGAGACTTGTGCACATCACCCCACCCTTGCCCTCATATGCCCCTACCACTGGTTGATATTATTTAGATACTTCAGATGACTTTGGCTGCTTTCAAAATCGCATACTTTGACGGTAGGTACTGAATTAGATGAAGTCGACCCTTAAAACAGCAGGTACTATATAGTATGAATATAGATGATGAGAATGAATTCGGACGTACTACATCCACCATGTTGATACATCACATAACATACGTTGTTGCTACAAGTTATCCGTTAACTGGAATGACGTTAAAAATGCTCAATTTAAACACAAGGGATAGTGGATTCATATATTTATATACATTTGAATACAGCCACGTTAACGCTTTTGGGCATTTTTGAATAAAACAATGCCCCTCCATCAGCTTCATCATTGGAAATCCTGGGAGATCACAGGATAGCAGAGTGTCCATCGAATGAACATTTCCAGATCTTGCCGGAAGTAGTAGGTCAACCGGGTCACCTACTGTTTTCGAAAACTATAAATTCGGACATACTACTTGCCTCGCCTACTGCTTTTAAGCGTACTATATAGTATGGAAGTAGGCGGTTTCGGACGCAGCCTTTGTTTTTGTGTATTAGCTACAGTATATGCACTCAGCATTCCTGTATGGATAAAAAGTCTCATTTAAATATCAGTTCTATGTTCGACTTATCAGTTTGTGTGTTTGCTGAAATTGAATCAATGACATTTGCATTGCTAACACAATACTGAGCTACTCTTTCATGACGCATCGATTTTTCGATTAATCGTTTTTTAAAACGTGGTCGATTAAAAATCGATTCTCAAAGAGCAGAATCGATTTTTTTTCCTATTTATTTCCGCAAACATTGAACGGAGGAATGGAAGCATTTTAGATTTCGCAAGCAAGACGTGTTGTGGCTTTTAATTTCTTTTTATTAATTACCCCCTTGTAAACTGCTGTTCACTGTTCTTATCAATAAAGTATGTGTATTAAATCTATATTCATTGAGTTGAATCGAGAATCGAGTATAAAAACCTACCTGAGAACCGGAATCGAAAATTTAATCGAGAATCGGAATCGAATCGATTTGATAGCTTATGAATCGAAATCGAATCGATCTGGAACATCTGAATCGATACCCAGCCCTAGCCTCATTTATAAACCGTGCGTACGCACAGATTTGATCGTAAAGTGTAAGCAAAAATACATGGCAAAGTCCATATTTATGTGGAAAAGTGCTTAGCTCCACCGCCACGTCAGGGTCTGAGCAGACGTGCGCACTTTTGCTTGTCTGATTGCTGCAGGTTTTTGGAAATATAAGCCATTTATGCTGCTTGAAAAAGGGTTTAAACATTGACAAGTGCTCTTTTATATGTCATTGACATAATAAGGCATCGTTTATTATTGATAAATGATCGTAAGATCAAATTTATGATGGTTTCTGCTCAGCATTTTATAAAAGAGGCCCCTGGAGCAGGGTTTTTATCCAGTGTGCTAACATTGGTCTTTCATGGGGTGTTTGACATGATGTCACTTATGCGTACTTTCAAAAGCACACTGTCATACCCTAAAGCACAGAGGAAAAGCCATTAAAACCTAAAGAAGATATGTCATACACACACACACACACACACACATGTGTGACAAGCACATAGACAGGCGTACACGCACACATACATACACACACACACTTGGCTATTGTTGCAAACCCCACCATTATTGTTTTGAGTTCATGCTTACCTCTTTCACCCACTTGAACATCGCACAAATTTTGCTTTTAGCATGACTTTGACATGTGTGTATGTAAAAGTGAGGGAGAAAGGCAGATGCAGTGTGTGAATGAGAGCGTAAGTAAAAAGTCTTTGCACAGATGTCCGTGGATGGGATTACTCACACTCTCTCAGCCCTAGGACAGGAGAAAGCGAATGAGAGAGAGAGAGACACTAGGGATGGGAGAGAGAGAAAGTGTATAAATGATTTAAAAAGTTGCTCACTGAAAGCAGTGAAGATCAGAGAAGGTGTTGCAAGCTGTCAATCTTTCTGCTAATCCAGAGGGTTCATATCTATATTAACACCCCATATCACACCAAACACTACTGATGGCAACTAATAGACATTTTTGAAGAGAAAAGGATAAGAGAGGAGTTGGATTGAAGGGAAAAGTCCGGAAACCGGAATACTTTATTATTATTTTTTTTTTATTATTATTCACTAATTGCCATTTTGGAAACAACTGCATTATGGAATTGCCTCCCACAAAAGATACATGTTGTGCCATAATAAAATTTGGCCCAATGTCAATTGGAACAGCCTGTGCTTCAGAAGCACACTTATGCCGAGTTGCACGATTTTAGCCCTGATTTTGACTCGTCGAAATCACAGACAAATGCCCGAAATCACAGGCAAATCGATGCTCGTGCACGCGAGTGACAATCACAAACGCGTTCTGAGAGAATCGCCGACAAGTCGCCAACACCCGTGAGATATCTGACATGCTAGATATCTGAACCTGTCGGTGATTCAAAATCATGCCGTGTGAAATGTGTTTTGACTGAAAAAAACATTAGCGATGACCTACAGCCAATGAGAGAGCAACATACAAGACAGCCCTGCTGAAAAAACCAGCAAGACCAGCATATGTTGTGTTTTGGTGCTGGTTTTCTAGTGAACACCAGCTAAACCAGCATCAAACCAGCATCAGCACCAGCATTAGCACCAGTTAAACCAGTACCAAACCAGCATTAGCACCAGCTAAACCAGCATTAGCACCAGCATCCCATGCTGGTCATACCAGCATATGTTGTGTTTTGGTGCTGGTATGCTGTGACCACCAGCTAAACCAGCATAGACCAGCATAATTCCCATGCTGGTCCATGCTGGTTTGATGCTGTTTTTTTCAGCAGGGAGCTGGAAGTTCGGGGAGGAGTCTCTCCAAACATTTCCTCCTTCACAATCTTTATTTCTTCTTCTTTCTTCTGTAAATAAGTGCACATGCAATTTGTATGGTAGGCTTCTTGTGAGCTACCATTTTTAATAATAATTCCAGTCTCACTTGAGAACTCCGGTCTTGCACGTGTGACCTTGCGTTTTTTACTTTGCATCACTTCTTGCGTGCGTTTGGTTGTGAGACATAGTTTGCCAAAGTTGGACAAAGTTGTTGACGATTCTTCTTACGTTAAAGTCATGCAGTGTGAAACCCCCTGTCGCCAATCCATCATGCAGTCTGAAACAGCAGCGACTGAATGCTACCCCAGATAATCACGCAGTGTGAAAACATCTGTGACCCGACTAGTTTGAAAATCTTGCAGTTTGAACTCTGCATTAAGGGCGAGAAGCGATGTGTCGTGTTAGGACAACTCGCAGGTATCGCACGCCGGATGTGCACATTTAATAGCGCAAGCTTAGTCAGACAGCGTCTGCTACCTATGTTAATCGTTAATAATTTGGGACAAATAGGATGTTATTTAAAGTTAAATTATGTGAGTGGCGCTTTGTGGCGCGACAGGGATTTGAGCAGCGTCAAGAGTCAGGGTAGACAGCCGCCCTCAGATACCACCAGTGTGTGTACAATTATAGAAAATAATGTGTTTGATTTTTAGATACCCCTGCTGAAAAAAACAGCATACCAGCAAGACCAGCATATGTTGTGTTTTAGTGCTGGTTTTCAAGTGAACACCAGCTTAACCAGCATCAAACCAGCATCAGCACCAGCTAAACCAGCTTTAGCACCAGCATCCCATGCTGGTCATACCAGAATATGTTGTGTTTTGGTGCTGGTATGCTCTGGCCACCAGCTAAACCAGCATAGACCAGCATAATTCCCATGCTGGTCTATGCTGGTTTGATGCTGGTTTTTTCAGCAGGGACATGGTGCAATGCAACACGTCTCGCTTTCTGTTGTGATGACAGAAGTTTGCAGTTGCTTGGAACAACTTCTCATGCAAAACTTTTTAAAGTTTCTGCCGTTATGACCAAGCGTGCCACACAAGCCCTGAAAAGTGAAGCCAAAATGTCTCGATCGCCCCCCAGTGACTGGTCCCAGTATAGGTCATAAACTCCACCACCCCCATGTTATTCAATGGGACTTGAGACCAAACACTTTAATTACACTTCCATTATCTTTTTTCCAAAGCTGGTTTCTGTCATTTACTGTAGTGTTTATCACGCTCAAGTGTTTGTTTTTAATATAAGTTTGTTTTTAGTTACTTATTTAAAGCTATAAAAACGGTGGTGTCACGTCATGATTGACAGCTGTGATATGCGCATTCTGAGAGCGAAGGCGGGGCCTTGATTTTGGGGCTTTAATTCCTGCTCACTACTGCAGGACTGGTCCCGAAATCGCTACTGCGCAGACTCAAGATGTCAGCACTGTATCGAGACACTGGCGGCTTCACTTTTCACCAATGGAAGAGAGTGAACGGGCGTCATCCATCTTTTTTTACAGTCTATGGTTATGAGAGTTAAAAGCGAAAGAGTGCTCACACTTCAATATGTGATTGACAGGACAGCTGCCTCCGTGGTTGCCTAGCAACAAAAAAAGCTGCGTAACATATTTTGTAAGTAACCAAAAAAGGTCTTGCGTTTCCAAGTGTTTAAAACGCATTTGTGTGTTTGGCCGCTGAAGGGCGAGTCACACAGAACGCGTTTATGGCAATGGCAGGCACCTTTTTTTTAAATTATTTCCTGTGGGCAGTGAGCATTATGCACGCTGTTTATCCGCACTGCTTGTACATTTGTAGCAAACTTGTAACTTGTATAGTTGATACAGTGGTTGCCTAGCAACATATAGTGCGCCTTGTGTTTCCAAGCTTTTGGTGTGATCGGCCCCTTATGATGCATTTTAAATATAACTCATTGAGTTTTGAAAACTGAGTTCCTGACGTCTCATCCGTGTCTAGATCTACATGTTCTGTTTCCACCCCCACATGTGAATAAGCATTCATTCTCTCTAATGCAGCTTCACTGTCTGAATACTACAGACATCTAGCTTTAAAATTTATGCCTGTTATTCTAAGTTGAAAAATGTTATTTCAAAATAGCGGAACACTCCCTTTCCTAATGTGATTTATACGGTGAAACTAAAAGGAGGTGCTGACTTTACACTGTTTCAAAATAATGTTGTTTCTCTTTCTCTTCTCGTAGGTGTCTCAAACCGTAAAGGATGACCTTCAAAGCCAAATGTAAGTGGCTGTACAGATTCATCATTAAAAAACAATTATGGAGAATGGAGCCACTACAGTGGAAACAGTCATAGTTTGATATCTGATGTACATTAATACATTTTCCTTCTGTGCAGCAAGTGCGGAAAAAGGTAGGCCGTTGAATGCTTCTTCACGCCATCTATGTGGAAATTTCACTCATCTAAGATAAAGTTTTGTTTGGTTGCCAGCAGCTGTCTATATAAGCACCATATGTCAACATATGCAGAACCTCTATATTCCAGTTATGCTTTTTAACCCTATGGCTGCCGAGGTGTCTCTCTCTCTCTCTCTCTCTCTCTCTCTCTCTCTCTCTCTCTCTCTCTCTCTCTCTCTCAAGACACATTATTCATTCATACCATTTCAAATGCTAGGTGCAAAGACTTTGGAATGTATTTAAAATGATGAAGGAAATAATGATAACAACTTGGATCAGACAAAACTACAACCTTAAATTCCACTCTTTTTAATTATGCTCATTTTCCAGTTCCCCTAAAGTTAAACATTTGATTCTTACCGTTTTGGTAAACCATCAGCCTATCTCTGGGTCTAGCGCTTGCACTTTTAGCATAGCTTAGCATAATTCATTGAATCTGATTAGACCATTAGCATCGCGCTCAATAATGATCAAAGAGTTTTGATATTTGTCTTATTTAAAGCTGCGGTCGGCAACTATTTTGATCATATTTTTTGATCATATTCACTGAAACCAACACTATGCTCCAATAGATCAACATAAATTAGACTGTTTAAGAAAAAACCCCGCGCTTCTAGCTCCACCTAGAGCCTGTTATTTGTTGTGCAAAAATCCACCGCTCCCGGTTCATTTGGTCCAATCAGCGCAGGCCGGTTCATTTGGTCCAATCAGCGCAGGTCTGTGTAAAATCTGCCTGTCAATCACAGTACCTGCACGCGCCACAGATCCCCCCTCCCCCTCGCGCGTGTTACAATATCACGTGCATCCGTCTGAAGTTCACAAGCGTGTTGCATTAAACGCAGCGTAATGGCGAAGAGAACTTTCACTAATAAACTTCCGATTCCTCAGTTAACAACCAGAGCTAGGAAAACAACCAATGAAAAGAAGGAAACAAAGATAGAAAGCGACCGTGATCGTAATAAAACTAGGATCAATATCGGACCAGCATTTGAAAGGTGGAGGAATCTACGAGATTTTAAAGGGTTCAAGCTGGATGCAGAGCTTGTCACATTTCTTCTCTACAGGTAATTGTGCTTTATAAACCATCTCTTGTATTTCAGAGTGTTATGTAAGTAATCGAAGTATTCTTGCTAAGTATGCATTCACAATATTAATGGTGCACACGCGCTGACGAGAACGAGCTCGAGGGGAGGTTGCTCGATGGTAGTGGGGGAGGGACATGAAATTGTAAACATTTGGAAACTGCTCAATCCTCCAGAGTTGCCGACGGCAGCTGTAAAACTTGACTCTTCAGTATTTACATTTTGCACTAAGACCGACGGAAAATTAAAAGTTGTGATTTTCTAGGCAGATATGTCTAAGAACTATACTCTCTGGCGTAATAATCAAGGCATTTGCTGCTGTAACATGACTGCAGCAGGCGTAGTGATATTACGCACTGCCTGAAAATAGTCCCCTTGGTTACTTTCAATAGCAGGGGACTACATTCAGGCACTGCGTAATCTTATATGATGCTGATCATCAAAACACATAAGTATTTGTATGTATGTTGTGACATGTATTTACTGGCACTGGACAACATCACAGATGTTACAAGACATTTTTTAATTTTGGGGTACAGATTTAATATACAAGAATACAGGGGGCAGTTGTGACTTGATGATTTGGCTTATAACCCAAATGTCACTGGTTTGATTCTCATGGCTGGCAGGTTGTGACTAGGTTTCCTTGAGCAAGGCACACTTTGCCCAGTTACTCCATGGGTGCTGCAGTGATAGCTGCTTACTGCTCTGGGTATGTACTGGCGCTTTTCAATTGCATAGTATCCTACGGTTTGGGTTCGGTTCAGCTTATTTTGGGGGGCTTTACACTGGGTACAGTAAATGGCATCCGATACTTTATCAGTACCACCTCGGTTGAGGTTCCAGGCAAGCTGAGCTGATACTAAAACGTGACGTGAAAACACCGTAGATCACTGATTGGTCTGAGAGAATCGTCACTACCAGCGTCATCGCTATTATGTAAAAGATTAGCTTTACCTTCATGCTAGCTTGCGCTGTCTTGAGCAAACCTGTTGTCATCTGTTCTCAAGCTTCGTTTTAGCGGTGAAAAACATCCACAGGCTGAGAATCAGGAACACCATACCAGTTTTTTCCAGACTTGCAGTTTGTGGCAGCACATTCGTGACGCGCACGTCGCCATGTATGCGCAGCATTTTTGCAACTTAAATGAGGCTTAACGGAGTGCGTCGACTGATGCCACAGGTGTTTGTACCAAGCGTGCCACACAATCCCTGAAAATTTAAGCCAAAATGTCTCGATCGCCCCCCAGTGACTGGTCCTAGTATAGGTCATTAACTCCGCCTCCCCCATGTTATTCAGTGTGACTTGAGACCAACTAAACACTCTTTTTTCAGAAGCTGGTTTCTGTCATTTAATGTAGTTTTTATCACGCTGGTGTAAATTCAAATGTTTGTTTTTAAAATAAGTTTGTTTTTAGTTAGTTATTTAATGCTATAAAAACAGTGGTGATTGACAGCTGTGATATGAGCATTCTGTGAGAGCGAGGGCGGGCCTTGATTATGCAGCTTTACTTCCTGCTCACTACTGTGCAGGACTGATCCCGAAATAGCTACTGCGCAGACTCAAGATCCAAGATGTCAGCGACGTATCGGGACACTGGCGGCTTCACTTTTCACCAATGGAAGAGAGCGAACGGGCGTCATCCATTTTTTTACTGTTAAGTTAGACAGAGGTAGTGATAAACGCGATGCACAAACATCTATTTGTGTTAGTCAATTTTGATTATGTGGTGGATTGACAATTAAATGAATGTATGGAAACACTGCATTTCAATGATGCTCGCTCCCACATTTTGTATGATGTCACAGCAGTAGGCAGCGCAAATATAGTGACACGCCTATAATCCTTCCCACTCTGAAGTGGTACTAAACTAAAAAATGCTAAAACCAAAAGCTAACCAAGCCAAAGTGAGCTGACAGGACCTGATCCGTCGGGTGCTATACAATAGAAAAGCACCTTAGTGAGTTCACGACTTGCAGTAAATAGTTTTTTTATAATATTATCACAAATAACTCGTACATCTAGGTTTGCTACGATTTAAATTACGCTTTGATTGATGTAAATGCAAGTGATAGTTTTCACACAAAGACAAGCAGTTACATCATCCATCCATTAATCCCACAACATGTGTTCCAAATTATGAAGTTGCATTAGCGGTTAGGAGTGTAACATAACACATCGTACAATTGAAAAATTTCAATTGTGTGCTTTGATGACAAAAGCCTAGATTGGCAAACACAGCAGAACAGCATACGTGTTCAGACGTATTGCCTGCTATCTGCTGTTCTGCTGTCTGCTTGCTTGAGTGTTTACTAGGTGATAGCAGTGTCTTTCCAACCTCCAGACCCTCCATACCGTGGTTCTTCAGTGCCCCTCCTCTGTCCTTTTTTTGTCAGTGTGTATGAAGTGTGTGCAAAGACTTCTGGTTCAAGTCTTTCCTCCTACCAGCTGTCTGAGGCTTTAGTGTGTGGCTGAGGGAGTCCAGGCCTCAGGCACAGGTGTAGATAGCCACTGGCCCCCACATCAAAGTTTTTCCAGATAACCCAGCAGCGTTTCATGTGTGAGGTATCTTTTCACAGAGTAAAGCGTCTACCCCTCCCCATCTTCCTGCTTTTCTCAATCCTGTACTATCTCTGCTGGCTGTCTGTGATCCACCAGACCAGACCGCTTCCTCTCCTCCCCTTTGTTTCACTCTTTCTCTTTGACTTCATTCACTGTGGAGTGGGTAAGGATGAGTCATGCATACTGCTTTGACACTCAGTTCATGAGCAAATATGTTTCATTGAGAACACTAACTGCTTGCACATATTATTTGCATTTTTCGTTTAATTTTTTTACAGTAAGTTGATTTCCGGTAGTCTCGGTGCCAGATGGCTTGCTTGAGAAAGTACTTTCTCGATTTAATTTGCTATAATGTAAATTGTTTTGTCTGTTGGGAAACAAAGCTATTTTAATAGTTTTGCTTGATGCTATAAGTAGCAAGTTAACTTGATAAACTCTATTTTTCAATAAATTTTTTGGTCCATTGTGACCTTAAAGGGATGGTTCATGAAAGTTTTAAAATGTAAATTCTGTCATCATTTACTCACGCTTGTTCCACACCTGTATATATTTGAAGGGTTTGGTTCCAAAAATATAACTTACCGCCAAAATCAGTATTGTATCAGGTCAGTATTAAAAAGTAAATTCTTCATTTCACGCAAAATCCGATATCTACCAAGCCCCTAAGATGACATTGGAGTAAAAAAATTGGAAGTTTAGTTTCATGTGCTCATGCGAAACTTTCATGTGCAGAATTTTTTTTTAAAGTTTAGTTTCGCGCACGCACCTGAAACTATTGCACGCGCACGTGAAAGTTTCACATGAGCACCCGATAGTTTCACCTGCGCAGGCGAAACTAAACTCGATAGTTTCACATGCACACTCGATAGTTTCACGCGATACTAAACTTTATTTAATTTTTGCTCCATGTCCATAGATATCCGACGTGTTATTCTGTTTTTTTTCCCCAAAGTCCTCCTTCTCAGTCCTCCTTCTCTGCAGAATGCAATAAAACCGCTTAACCAATGACATCGCACCATTCCACGCATTGTAAACAATAATGGCGGTGGTTTGAATACACACTGAATTCTAGTTTTCCTCATCTACTTTGTACTTCATGTTCAACAAACAAACAAAAAACAAAATAATACTTTTGCATTGATAAACCTGTGGTGGTTTTCTGTGACGGGAAAGAAACGTAAGCTATCAACGTCTAATAATTTACGCGAGAGGCACTTGGGAGCCGGTTGCTTGTTCTCCCGACAGAATCAAGCTTCTTTTATGCTAACACATGGACATCAGGGGATCTTATGAAAAACTTTCCATTTATTTTACAAAAATCAAGCAGGACCAAAACATTTTACAGCTGATCGCTGTCAAAAAATTACAGTGTTCTTAATATGACAAAATAAGTGCTTTGATTAATGCCATTAATGTTTATTTTTTTATCAATACCATTAGTCAACTAAATCAATAACAACCAGATCTGGGTATTGTCCTACTCAGTATTACTAGGACAAAATAATACTATAGAAGTCAAGTTTGGAACATCTTGGGGGTTAGACAGAATTTTTTGTGCACTATCCCTTTAAAGGCAGGGTGTCTGATTTTGAAAAATGCTAACTTTAGCCTACTAGCACTGAAATCACGATCCCCGTACCTAAATATTCTTAAATCAAGATGTTTTTTCTTGATGAGTCTTGTAATGTATCAAATTTAAGTGAATTTGTGGATAAAAAAACTGCCAAATTTTTCTTGAATTAGGTGTTTAAGTAAAAAGTCCAAGATTTTTTTGCTAACCCTATTGGCAGATTTTTGCTTGTTTCATCCACAAATTCACTTAATTTTGATATTTTTTTCTTAAAACTAGACTTATTTTCTTAGGTTATTTTGCTCATCAAGAAAATGCATCTTGACTTGAAAATTTTTAGATATTTGTGCTTAAAACAAGACAAAAAATACTAACTAAGAAAGTCATTTTTTGCTGTTTAAGACCAACCCGGTTGGTCGCTTCACATATCTGTCTGTACTTGTTAAAGTAAGCCGTTCTTGGGTTAAATGAGGTGCAGTGGGAACCAAACATTATGCGGTTTAGTCAAATGTGTCACTACATTGATTTTAAGTTTTTCATTTAATTGTACATGTAAACATCTCCTCAATTCCATGTCATATTTTGATCTTATCCGAGTTATTCGCTTTTGCAAACACAACAGCTAAGCAAAACCTCATGTGCATCATTTGATTTATGCTTTAAAAGCATGGCAGACAGTGAGGGACGTAATGAAGGTTTCCAGAATCTAGACACCACTCTTTTCCTTTCAAAGGGGTGCAGTGTTGTCTTCCTTTTCCACATGTGAACAATGGGGTCTTTTGATTTGGCCACTGTATATTTTGTGGGCAGCCGCGATGGGATTGGGGAGGTCACAAGGCTTTAATATGCTTAGCATCGACTGTCTCTCTCTCTTTCTCTGCAGCGCATCTATTAGGGCCCTGATTTGATTTGGGTCTATTCATTTGCGGTCCCAGCAGTAGCCTGCGGTGGTCCACTCGCTGCCTCTCTAATTGGTTGTGTCTGTGCCTGGCTGTCATTAGATTAAGTCGGACTCCTGGACACTTGTAGTCTGCGCTCGTCCTTCCATTTATTCGGGCCTAATGTAACGCAAAATTCATTACTGATCACATTAAGAGCGCAATCGTAGATGTGGGGTGAGTGCTGATGAACACCGGGCTAACCTGATGGAGGGAATGAGCGAGTAGAGTAAGGGCTTTGCTAAAAATGAATCGTCACTGAAGAGGAGAGATGCTGCATGTGGCAAGACGAAGAGCGTAATGAAAGATTTATTTTAAAATCAGTGATGGGACAGCCTGTTGTGGAGTATGCGTGAAGCATGTCCCCTTCTTACAGCACTTTTAAAAAAAGGTTTTATTGTTTACACTTTCTCTGCCACTCTGCACCCCATTTTCAAGGTAAATCCATAACAAAAGCGTGGAATAGGAGATGAGATAGATGCACCACCATTCAGGACCTTGTTTCCATGACAACATTCATTGTTGAACAGTACATTAGGCAATGTAGTTGTCACTTAAATTTATAAAATTGTAAGAAATAAGGATAGCCTGAGATCAAACTGTTGCTATGCCCTTGATAACATCAGCATTTACAACACTCACAACATCATGACAGATTATTAACATTTCAGCTATATTGATAAAAGTTTTCGGGGTGGCTGTATGAATGAAGACTGATTGGTTGAAGAAGTTGTTATTGTAATAGTGTATATTACAGACATTTCACTCCAAGTTGTATCCAGTGTTTAACTGTGAATATGACAAATAAACAATTTGATTTTAAATTGAATACTTTATGCTAATAAAGCTAACAGCTACATCCACTAAGGCTGGCCACACACGTGAAGATTTTAAGCCCGATTTGCCCCATCGGTAATCGAAAGGGGTTGTTACCCATTTAGTGTTTTATCCAGACTGATCTCACGGAAAGTCGTGTTATAGTCACAAAAAAATTGAGTAATTTATTCATGTCTATGGCACGAAATTCAGCTTTTTTGTGCCTTGAGCACAAATGTCTTTTTTGTGTCACTCGCACAAATTTCTATAAATAGTTTCCGTTGCACGACTTTCTTTTTCGTTTCATTTTGTGTATTGTTTTCTCACAGTTTTTTCCCTATTTTCTTACCATTGTCGCTTAGGGTTGGGGTTAGAATCACTTTCTGTTACATTTTTAGACATCCTAACCCAAACCCCAACTCTAACCACAACTCCGGGCAAAAAAAGTTTTAAAAGCGGAAGAAAAACATGTAGAAACCAGTACATAAAAGTACGTCAAACCCCAAATCTAACCCCTACCCCAAGCGACAATGATTTAAAAATATGAAAAAAAATTATACATAAAATGACATGAAACAGAAATCGTGCCTAGGACATGAAAAACTATTTATAGAAATTTGTGCTGAGTGACACAAAAAAGTACCGAGCCCCTGAGGTGACATTGGAGTAAAAAAAATCTAAAGTTTAGTTTCATGTGCTCACACGAAACCTTCATGTGCAGATTTTTTTTTAAAGTTTAGTTTAGCGTACTCACGTGAAACTATTGCGTGTGCACGTGAATCTATCGCGTGCGCACATGAAAGCGAAAGTTTCATGTGCGCACGCGAAAGTTTCACTTTATTTAATTTTGTTCCATGTCCATGGCTGCTCGTGACTGCTCATCCAAAGGGCGCTAATTCAAAATAAGTGTTTCGGAGTGTAATGTGTGTTGCTTGCGTTTTCAAAATATGTGTTTGTTGCGTCATGTAAACCATGTGCATCACGTGTTTTGTCAAAATAAGTGCCTGCTGCACACGCGTCAAAACCGTTTATGATAAAAGAGACGCTCACGTTCACAAAATACTCTGATTACGCATGAGATTATGCGAGTATCTGGCGAACGCGGGCATCTCTTTTATCATAAACCCTTCAGACGCGTCTGCAGCAGGCACTTATTTTGACAAGACACGTGATGCATACATGATCTCTCAAAGCGCAAAAGGAACCACACACATGACAGGCTACATATATGTTGTGACGAACTTCGCATCGAGAAGTCACCGGCCGCCACTGATCCCAGACTTACAGACTTAAAAAAAACTCCAGTGTGTGGTGTCATTGAGATTATTTTGCTGCTCCTATGCGTTGGAGCCATCGACTCTTGATTGGGCTGCCTCCGAAATGACAGCTGCAATAGCCAATGAGACCGTGCAAGCTTCAACCGGATGTTGCATGCTTTATAGCTGAAACAAGACATCCACAAACATGACATAAAAAAAGAGTTTTGAGAAAGAATATCGACTCGGACAACTATGGCAACAGTACAAGTGCTTTTATAATGTCTCATGCAACTGATGAGACTGATGACATAAACTCATGAGGCAGGTGGATTTTGTTACATTTCCTGGTTAACCCATTTGTTGATAACCCTGAATCAACCCCCCCCCCCACACACACACACACACCCACACCTCAGGTTTTCCCAACCTTAACTGTCTTGTCTTTCCGAAAAACAGAGTTGTCGATTGGAATTACAGCTACATTCCATGTGCCACGGAGACTTGTGTGGCCATGTCGGATCAATGGATAAAATGTTGCAGAATCAGTGGGTAAAGTGGTTCCAGGTGTTTTGCTGGCATAGATGATTGGTTCAGATGACATAAGTACAAAAGCGAGAGTAACTGTAAGTAAAATGATAAATTAAAATACAGTCTAAGCAGAACGACCAGGACGATGTCCGTAGCATCGTTTTAACTTTAAACAGATTTGCAGATAGTTTGAAAAATATGCGAGCAATTCACAGTCACAACAAAAGGATGGCGCAGGCAGTTGCCCCTATAAACAGTGTCCAGTTACATTAGTATTGATATTGCAAGACCACTGAAAGCTGTCTCATTAAATTTCAATATCATGCGACTGACTAACATAAACTTTTCCACACCACTCTTCTGCTATTGTGAGTGTTTCTGTTTTCTCCCGAGGCCGAGTAAATAGTGGCAGATGGTTAAATGCTTACTGTCTGCGTTTGGAGGGAGGTGGGAAGGGAGGTGGAGGTCTGGATTCAGAAAAGTGCTGCCAATATGAGGTCATTTCTGTTTGGGAAGAGCAGGGGCCTCTAAAGGAACGCGAGTTACTTCTTGACATTCTTTAAAAATTCCTTAACAACATTTACAGAAGCGTGTAGCACATAACACATCACAGGATTTACATATCACAGCAGTTACTGAGTTAGGTTTGCCTCGTGCCAGAATATTCAATTTTGTATACTGATATGCTTGGTTTATTAACGTCTGCACCAGTTTAGAAGAAGTTAGACATAATAATACATAATACATGATAAACAACGCTTATCTTGAAATGCACTGTGAGTCACTTCGGATAAAAGCATCTGCGAAATGCATAAATGTAAACATAATCAGAGCTCGATTGTTAAACTGTAACATCAGTAAGAAATTAAAAATTGTATCCACTGTTGTAAACTTTGAAAGATAAAAGATCACACAAACAGGCACCTTATTGCTATGTTAAAAATAAACAACTCTACTCTTGCACCCCTCATTTCATATCAATTAAACGAATTTTAAACTCAATCCAAAGCAATCATTTTTAGTGAGGTGGTTTAATTTTTGTTTGTAATGGCTTATGATTAAATAAATTACTGCAAATATGGTTTGCCATTCAACCATATTTTCACAAACTGATTTGTGTCGATTTTTATATGCAGGATGCTTATCACTTCTCAAAAAATACCAAACATTTAAATGCATCCATATACATCAGGGGTTCTCAAAGTTTACATTCAAAGGTCCAAATCTGAATTCTCATCATTTTCATAGGTCCGGAAAAAACTTTATGTAAATCATTTGTTTATATAACAAATCAACACAAATAGTTTGGGAAAAACGTAAGTGTATTTTGCATTTATAGTAAAAAAATTTTTTTAAACATAAACACAAGAAATATGCCAAAAGTAACCAGGTGCAAAATACAGAGCAACCTAATTAGAGAAATGGCACAGTTTGTTCTCTATCAGATGCATAAACCATGGCAAAAAAAAAGGTGTGGTTGGTAGGCAGAGACACTGACCAAAATTAGGGGTGCACCTATAAATTGGCTGATGATGGTTGGAATGCTTCTCAATGAAGTACGGTGAAATGCCGCTACATCCAAAAGCCAGGGGGCGCTCTCGGGCAGAAACTTAATATGCGCTGCACACGAAGAACCAGAAACACGCAGCTCCAGGAAATGTCTTAAGGATATATTTATATTGCTGTTCTTCAAACCTTTTCAGGTATTTTCATGATAATAAAGAATATGTATAATGATTATGTTTGACGAGTGTTGCTTTTTCAAATGCATGTTTTAAACGACTCAAACCAACAGTGATTTCAGATTGATAAGGACTTACTGATCAAAAGCCGTAGTACATGAAGTAGCTGTGCATAATATCTGGGTGTGATGGCTACAGCATCACACAGGAAATTCTTAAATAACTCGTTTTATTTTCGGACCAGGAATATTCTCAAATTTAAAAAGAAAAAAACTAAACGAATGGTTTAATGAGAACCCCTGATATACATTCTCATAACCAGTGTTGAGGGTAACCCATTACAAGTAACACGCATTATGTAATAATATTACTTTTCTGAAGTAACGAGTAAAGTAATGCATTACTTTATAAATATACACATTAATATTTGAGTTACTTTTTAAAAAAGTAATGCAAGTTATTTTTCAGTTTAATTAATTCAATTTAAAATAAAATTATGTACTGAATTAAACTAAACTAACATATTAAAGCAACACTATGTAGTTTTTTTACCTTTAAATAATGTCTCTAAAATTATTTCAGTGATAGAACAACTTTTAACTGGACAAATTGTACTGTTGCTGCAACCTGAGCAGCCTCCTAGCTGCTACAAGCACACTCTGAAAGTGGTGGTGGAGGGTAAGAAACACAGCCCCGCCCCTTCCCCTGCCTGCAGAAGAGTGTCTGATACCAGGCACTGTTGCGCTTTTCAACCACATGGGGGAGTTGTAAGTCATTTTTACATGGAAACTACATAGTGTTGCTCTAACGTACAATTATGCACTTGACATTTTTGCGATCATAAAAAACACCTCCAAGGCCTAAGAGATCAAGCCTCAGCCAAGTAAGAAAAAGTAATGCAAAAGTAACTTAAAAGTAATGTAAGCATTATTTTCCATGAAAAGTAACTAAGTAACGCAATTAGTTACTTTTTTTGTGGATTAACTTAATATTGTAATGCATTACTTTTAAAAGTAACTTTCCCCAATACTGATCATAACGTATGAATTCACATAATTATATAACGTTCAACAATTGAAAAAAAGGTATTGATGTAATTAACATTTTCTTAAATTGTATGAGAAGTGTCAAATGAATTAAAGCCTTGTGGATTATTTATAGCAATATTTTTTAGCATTAAAGAACCTCTCATTTCTCCCGAAATCCGAAATTCAGGGTTTTTTAGTAAAGCACAAGGTCAGAGCACAATTATGGCTTGGTTTTGAAATGTAACTGGGCCTTAGAAATTTCAAGACGAGGTTGGCAGGGCACGCAATGAAACCCTCCTTTGTTTTGTGCAATGTCTAATAACGATGAAGTAAGGTTTTTGCAGCACAGGCTGTTTGCATTGGAAACATATCTGTTCACATTGCCCCAGCGCAAGGTTGGGTTGATTATAGCATTGAATGCGGCGCTGCATTGGCGTGTCCCGACATAGATATGCATCTCTGCTGCGGCCATGCCACGGCTGAGTGCATGGCCCCGCGCTCAGGGCTTTCTGCGCCCGCTCGCTTAATCAAATCCTGATTCGGCTTGAGCGCCATGTCACACTAACATAATGTTATCTGGACCCGGGCCTTTTTCTGACTGCCATATCCAACCACCCATCTGGAACGGGTGTGCTGTTTTTTAACAGTAACATTCAGCCTCTGTTTTCTGGGTCCAATCCAACGGTTGTAGACTACTGTGGCCAATACATAAGGGTTTGTGTTTGTCATCATCTCAATTTAAAATAAATGGGATATTTACTGCCAAACAGAATTATAGAAAAAATTTGTTTATTTTCTAATATATTTGAACATGATTATTATTTTATTATAATATTATATTTGATCTACTTATATCTACAAAATTATATTAGATTTTCGCTTGAAACTAAAACGATGGCAATTTAACTAAAAAAAAAAGTAAAACGTTTTACTGGAAAAGTTGCAACGAGTGTGTGTTTGTGCAAGTAATGTTTCAAATGCCTGTTTTCTATATCGAATTAAATGAGGCAATAAAATGTGCGTGTGCATATTTCTGTGTAAATACATTTCCTTCCATCTGCCCAAATTCTGATCCATCTTGGGGCCATTGAGAGACCAGCCCAGAGTATTTGGATGAATCATGTTCGATTTAACAGCGCATGATGCACACACACACACACACGCCTCCCCAGCAGAATAGCATTACATTTCATGCATGTGAACTTTGACAGCCAGATATGTAACATATCTGATCTGATCTCAGTTCAGTCCTACTGAGCTCATGGGCTGATTTGGAAACAAGATATTTAGCCAGGCTCTCTGGCTTAAATCAAAGCTAAGCAACGCAGGGCTCCCCCGCCCCAGGCTTCAGCCGCGCTGTAGCTGGGTTTTCATTAAGGCGTAATTGAAAGCGGCTCTAGTTCTGTACTCTGGACTTCCTCCGCTTCCACCTGCAATGTCTGGGAGTTTATATTTAATGATAACAATGCCCCATGCCACCAGCCTCATTAATGATTCTCATCTTCCCAACAAAGACGATGAGGTGTATCTGTTTTTGGTTTGTGATTGGTGCCTGATGGTAACGCTATGCCCACATGATCAAGGAAATAGTTCTCAAATGTGGCCAATCATTGCAGACAGGGAGGAGTAAATGTGGATAGATGTCAAACTTTATTTATAACAGCTCAGGCCAAGACCCCCTCTACTGGTTTAACTTCTAGATTGGATTCTGTTTAGTTTCTAGCAGTGACGGTTATAAATGTACTACTTAAGGATTAGGTGTTTATTTTTATGTTTAACGCTTTTTTAAATCAATATGAGAGAAAACTAATGAAATTATTTATTGTGTTATAAGTTTGTCAATAAATTTTGTGTTTTTAGCAAAGCTAGTGGAACAGAAATTACACTGTACACTTGATCTCATGAGAATACGTGTGTATTTTTGTACCAAATTTGTATGTATTCCTATTCATAAATTCAAACATAATCGTGGGCATTGGCATTTCTTACTCATATTAATTACATGTTTTCAGAAGAATTTTGTTTACTTTTTATTTATTTCATACTTTTTTGTTCATGACTCCACGATTTTGTAATATTTAGTTTGTTATGACACAAAAAAGGTGTTTTCTTCTATGCAACAATTATTACACCAAAACACAACATAAATTGACAAAAAATTTACATTTTATTAATTCGATGAAATCTTTAAAATTCATGCGATTGCGAGAAACGGATCCAAATTCAGCTCTTTATCCAGCGATCTTGATCCCAGTTCTCATCAGTGACCATAAACGTCAAATCTCGCATTCGTTATGAATTTGAGTTTTAAATATTTCGCCTTAAGAAGCTTTACGACACATTGCTTTACGGCATTAAATTTTGCCGTACATCTTGCGTGCTACATCACAGATTTGCAACATTTCCGTCTTTCAGACTATTTACGTTTGAAAATTGAAATGCACGTCTTGATGGAGAAAAACTAGATTAAAATTTTTATGGGTTAATAACTTTAATATTTCTGTACTTCATAAACTCGACAATTCGCAATAAATAAATTATTGTGCTTACACTTCCGTTATGTTTTTTTATTTCTAACAGTACATGATTTTTAATAAACTGTTTTGGTAAGGTTTAGGAAAGTATTAGTGGCATAACATATATTTTAAATGCTGTATGGTTACCAACATTACTTTACACCTTTCTGTCTGTTATGTTGCATAATTAAAAGGATACAATATTTTTTAAATGTTTGTATATAAAGGGTTTGGGTTTAGGGTAAGGTTTGGGGTAGGGTTAGGGTGTTAACATTTTTGACAAAAAACATTGGCAAACATGTTCTCACCGAAAGTCGTGTTATAGTCACAAAAAATTAGATTAATTTATTTGTGTCCATGGCACGAAATTCAGCATTTTTTTCTTTGTCGTGTCACTCGCACGAATTCCTATACATAGTTTTTCGTAGCCATGGCACTACTTTCTTTTTCGTGTCATTTTATGTATTGTTTTCTCATTTTTTTAATTATTCTCGCTTGGGGTTAGATGTACTTTTATGTATTGGTTTCTACGTGTTTTTCTTCCACTTTTAAAACTATTCTTTTCTGGAGTTGGGGTTAAAGTTGGGGTTTGGGTTAGGATGTCTAAAAAACAGAAAGTGATTCTAACCCAAACCCCAAGTGACAATGGCAAGAAAATAGGAAAACAATGAGAAAACAATACAAAAAATGAAACGAAAAAGAAAGTCGTGCCACGGCCACAAAAAAACTATTTATAGAAATTCGTGACACAACACGACAAAGACATTCGTGCTCAAGGCATGTAAAAAAGCTGAATTTCGTGCCATGGACACAAATAAATTAATCAAATTTTTCGTGACTATAACACGACTTTCCGAGAGATCAGTCTGGCAATGTTTATGATATGAAAGATAAATGTTTTACTTTTGTATAGCTGTAAAAAAAATAATAATGCTACGATTAAATGTTGCTAATACGTCTACATTATTCACTATAATACGTATTATTAGAAGATCAACAGATTCATGGGTAAAATCTGTAAGCGAAGGGACTGAAGCAGATTTATTTCACACTGCCCGCATGGTCCAATACTAATGTGACAGATGGAAATTTTCTAGTCTATATAATGAGCATGTAATATAACCCCATCCTACAAGTCACTGATCTGGCTGTAGGGCACTGGAGGTGAGGATGTCTCATAGATTTGCCCTGTCTAATGGAGCTTGATTGGAAAATATGGAGATGGAGCGCTTGTGCTCGATTCATCTTCCTTTGCCGTGATCCACAGAGGGGTATTTTGATGTGCAAGCGTTAACCAGAGACAGCTGGGGCACCACGGTGGGATTATACTTTAAACAACATGACAAATCAGAGAAAAAAGGAGGGGCGGAGGAAACGGAGGGCCGTGTGGATGTGAGTTGTTGCTGAAGATGACCCAAGTTGAGCTGGGGTAAGTCAAGAGTCGGCCCTGAGTCTCTCTCACTCACATTTGACACTGGCACACAACTCGCTGATTAAGAGCCTCCTGTGTTTCCCTTTGATCTCAGGCAAACTTTTTCAGCCGAACGTTGCCCTTCATGTATCTCTGTCACTGCGGCGCCTTTAAATGAGGCAATGTGTTCTGAATCATACGTGAATGGTACAGATCCGATCCGAGACCAGATTGACTTGTTTTCCTAAGGCGAGTAGAAGATATGGTTTATTTTCGCATCAACAGTATACTGAGATCTGGATGGTGTGGTCTACGCTACAGAGGTCTCGGCTTCGCAAACAACAAAGTCATTTGGATATCACGTGAAAGCTGATGGATTTATATCTGCATGTACTGGGTCGAAAGTGAGACCAGAAAATGTAAGAGGATTATAGCTATTCACCAGAACGCTCTGAAGCCAGACCTTATCTGTGCAGTCTAGCGTAGCATTGTTCACAATGTGGTTTCTGTGTCTATTTACCAAGACACATTTCAATGAACCGCACAAGGATGAAATTAGGCAAATTGCATTGCACATTTGTGCTGCCTAAAAGTCGTTTGCATGTTTGGATTCCCAACAGCTGTTTGTACGCAATTATTTTGTGAATTAACAAAATGAGTTCTTGTTGAAAGGCTGCTCTACCCAATGAAAATTCAGGTAAAGAAGAAAAGCAAATAACTTCAAGTCTCTCAATTTAGGCCACACAAGTGAGGATTTTAGGTCTTTTATGGTGTTCATCAGCTTAAGTTCTTCAAAGTAATGAACCACACTTACATTCCTGGAAGAGCTGGGTCTCAGGGTGGTACTGGGCCTGATCTTTGGCTGAGAAAGTGATATCATTGCAGAATATATGGCATGTTTTTATATACACTCTCCTAAAGGATTATTAGGAACACCATACAGTGTTTGACCCCCTTACGCTTTCAAAACTGCCTTAATTCTACGTGGCATTGATTCAACAAGGTGCTGAAAGCATTCTTTAGAAATGTTGACCCATATTGATAGGTGCATCTTGCAGTTGATGGAGATTTGTGGGATGCACATCCAGGGCACCAAGCTCCCGTTCCACCACATCCCAAAGATGCTCTATTGGGTTGAGATCTGGTGACTGTGGGGGCCATTTTAGTACAGTGAACTCATTGTCATATTCAAGAAACCAATTGGAAATGTTCGAGCTTTGTGACATGGTGCATTATCCTGCTGGAAGTGACCAGAGGATGGGTACATGATGGTCATACAGGGATGGACATGGTCAGAAACAATGCTCAGGTAGGCTGTGGGATTTAAACGATGCATGCCAAGTGTGCCTAAAGTGTGCCAAGAAAACATCCCCCACATCATTACACCATTGCATTAATGAGAAATTGAACAGGTGTTCCTAATAATCCTTTAGGTGAGTGTATGTAAGCATTAAGAAATAAAGTTTTTCTGAATTACCAGATGCTCAGTAGCCTAAACCCATTTGTGGAATCAATCACTCTTTTGGCAAAAACAAGTTCAGGTAAATAGATACCATTTCCATTCCTTTTACCAAAATCTAAACACATTTTCATGGATGGAAACAATCTGAGAGACGGGAGGAAGAGTACGAGGAAGCACAAACTATAGAGGTAATGAGTGTTGTCATGGCTGGATGGAGCAAACCAGAGGGTTTTGCTTCCATTGCCTGGCAAAGCGTAGCTTTGACTATGGTGTGGTGTATTTTTACATTATGTGAATGCTGAATATACAAACATTCAAAACTGTATTCCTTTTCTTACATTTACTAACCCAGTGGTCTCCAACATGGTACCCTTGGGCACCAGGTTACCCGCACAGAGTCTGTAAGTTGCCCGCCAAAGCATAATTTATTAATAGCCTTAATTTTAATAGTTATTTATTACATATTTTTATATTAGCTTGGCTAATAAACAAAGTTTTGAGTAGACTTTATCAAAAGGTAGCCTTTCATATTGTTTATCCATTGTGGTAGCCCTTGCTAGAAACAGGTTGGAGACCCCTGCACTAATCTAATGTGGGATTACTATACTTTTTGCAGTAATTGCAAAATATGTTTTATTATATACAATAAACATATATTGCAACTAAATGTGTTTTTTATGTTTGGATGCGTCTAATGAATAGCTGTAGTATTTATATATGACTGGCTGTGTGTATGATCTGAAGTATTGTCGTGGTTTTGCTGCGATTTCACCAGTGGAGTCTGAGGTTTTGTGAATGTAATTTGATGCTTTTCATTTGTGTTTCAAGAAACATGTTTTGTGGGGGAAGAAACATGAATGAAGGAAATAAAACACATATTTACAGATTCGAGACCTTTATTTTTCAGTATAAATTTGCTTAATTCAGTGCAGCAAGTACAGTTTGCAAATGTGTCTTACTTTGTTGAAACCTTGTCTTGGCTTGACAGAACTGATGTTGTAAACTGTACTTGATCCCATTTTTCTCATCTCTGGCCAATCGTAAAGGCCTCCTCAGCCTGTGTAACATTTATCCTGCAATCACTTTACAAGTTAACTGCTCATCATGTCAGACCAATCCTTTGTGCAATCCGAGCTGCCTTTATGTGAGAAATAAAGTTTATTTTAAAGCTCACTAAGTGTTTGAATGGGATTTCTACTTTACAGTTTTGACCTTGCAATGACTCCATCAGAGCCAAGGGTGACCTAACATATTGTCGAATGCGTCCCAGGTGTGGACTGTGACCGGAGAGGTGAAAGCGGCCGAGATTGATGGTTCCCTTCCTGTCTGCTCGCTTCTCTGATGTTGCTGGAGATGAAGCTGGTCATTTAGGGGTTGATGGTATGGCTGGGTGTATAGGGCCAGAAGAAATACAGAACACATCTAACATCCTTTTTTTGTGGGCTTATCTTAGATTTCCTTTGTCTGTTTTCCTCGCTGTGTCTTTAAACAGTCACTGTACAGTTTATTAAGAGGAGTC
The DNA here is from genome assembly GCF_030506205.2 of Paramisgurnus dabryanus. Lineage (NCBI taxonomy): Eukaryota > Metazoa > Chordata > Actinopteri > Cypriniformes > Cobitidae > Paramisgurnus > Paramisgurnus dabryanus. The sequence goes on along the minus strand of NC_133341.1, from coordinate 39,475,895 downwards.
CGGAAGGAGAAGAGTTATTTGCTGGTGTTGAGCTGTAAAACAAAACAAATAGTCTTACTTGCCATGGAAGAGAAGAGGTGCAAGTAATGTCCCATAACCTGTCCTCCCCACCCCTCAACTCATCGTATGGCTTTAATTACGAGTTATTACTCCCAGTATCCAGGGAGCCGTTCCTCTTGTGTGGGACCTCTGAGATCACTTCCTCGCTGAGAAGTGTACTGTCATACGCATGCAGTCTATGCACAGAGATGGCTCATGTGTATGTGTGTACATTAAATTCAATAGGATGCAAAATAAGCTAATAGTTCCCAAAGTGTAAGATTCGTTGATACCACAAAACCACTTCCAGCAAGTCTCCATTTGAACAGCCAAGCTAAGATACCTGTGTTTGTATTACCCAGCCAGCGTTTCAGATATTTGTAAAAAATTATTAGCCCTGCAACATTCCTGTGAGAGGTGTGGGGAGAGACTGACCTGTGAAGTTAATTCATTCACTATACAATCCAACCCAGAAGAGACCTGTCTCTCTCCCACACTCCCACCAGCCTTTGATCAGCTGTGAATCTCATCCCAGAGCCTGGCTGCAAGAATGGCCTTTATAAGGTATCCCAAATATTTTTGCCTCTTGCCAACTTATAAAGACCCAAAAAGATAAAGGAAATTTTATCATGGGCAGAAATGGCTACAAATTAGCAAAAAGCACATAGTTTCATTCTGTTATTATCATGATGTAAACATGATGCACAGATTAAAACGATCTGAAATTGTTAATGTAATACCAATGATCTTGATGCACTATGGCTGAAATGTTTGAATGACTCAAAGATAATGAGTTTATATTGTTTATAGCTCTGTAGTTTTTTTAATAAGCAGGAAATTATGAGATTTTTTTGAGTGCTGTTGATGTTAGGTGAATTAAAAATATTTGACTATATATAATTAAAATTAAATCAATATTTAATACCTTCATAAGTTACATCACTATACTTTAAAACTGATTATATTTTAAAATACTGCCTAGGCCTTTCTGCAGGCTTGCATGCGCTTTGATGCTATTTTGCAGATTTAAAAGCAAATAGATAACGATATATTTTGGTGTACACAAATTAGGCTACATAATGAGAATTTGCAGATCAACAGGTTTGAGTGAATGTAAGCCAGCTATTAGATTTTTGTTTAAATACCCAGGTGAAAAACAAATATACTTTATTGTATTTCAAGTATATTTAACTTTGCAATAGTACATTACAAATATACTTACAAAGGAATGTACTTTCTTTAAACATATTTAAAGTATGCTTACAACATATTTGCGCGTATTTTTTACAATTAAACTTTTAACATACTTCAAAATTATTATACTTTAGTATATTTTCTAAAAGTATACTTTAGAAAAATATACTTAAAGTTAAAGTTTTGTGCAATTTTTAAAGTATACTAAATTTAAACTTATTTTAAAATGTATTTTAGGTATACTTTATCGGTATGCTTAAAGTTATCATTATAATAATGCACTGACAGTATATTTCTAAAATACATTATTTAGTATTCTTTAGAAACAGTATATTTTAAGTACATTTTGAAAGTATATGGGGTGTACAAATGTATATTCTTTTATGGAGAAATAACGTGGGCTTAAAATTACGAGAGAGCAGTATGTTCAGTTACATTTTATATTGTAGATGTATACATTTGTAATATACTATTAACATAAGGTACACTTTAACTTCACTATAGTCAAGCATTGGATAAACCAATTAACTGTGTTTTACCACAAAATAACCGTGGTTTTGCTAATAATAATCAATACACCAAAAAAACATGGTTACTAAACTTTTACCACAAAAAAAAAACATTCATTTTCGTAAGGGGAATATGAGTGTTTGTTTTTTTGTAGTTTTTCAGTCAATTGCATACCGCTTTTAGCTGTACAAAACTTAAACAGTTTTCGTAAATGCATTTCAGAGAAAAGTGAATTCTGAGATTTGAATAATGCATCTGACGTGTGTGTGATGACGTCACGACGCACGTATTTTGATTTTTACCAGTCGTTCAATGCGGACGGATTCAGTCCCAAGGTACGTTAAAATATCTTAAAATTAATTATATTTGATTATCGTTTGACCATTCTGAAGTTTATCAGTAGACTATCATATTTCGAATGCGAAATGTTGTCAATAACGCGGTGTCTAACTCGCTATTACTGATTAGCTGCTGTGTAGCTTAGCTTAGCTTATAGCTAATGTTAAAGGTTTGAAAGATAGCACTGTCAGCCTGTTATATCGAATTAGTACACCCGATTGTTTTGTTAAATATATGTATTGGTGTGTATGTATATGTTAATGAAAAAAGGTAGCGTCAGAAAATCTGTTTTTTAAATGTAACGTTAGCGTGAAAGTTAACCATTTATTGACTGTTTAGAGTTTGTAAGGCTTTTACCTAACTGTATTTAGTATTAATGATGCTGCATTCTTTCCTCAGAAGCTAAAGTTTTTCAAAGACATTTGTAGGGAGGACTTTGCAGCTAATGGTAAGTCATTTTAAACTCTTAAGATATAATAATTCATTCGTAGTAGTAAATCAAGCTTCAGTTTAGATAACGTTATACATATTGAGGCGGTTTCCCGGACAGGGATTAGACTAGTCCTAGACTAAAATAAATGTAAGAGCTGTCCAAACTGAAAACAACTTGCACTGACATATCTTAAAATACACCAGTGTCCTTTGTTTTGCCTCAAAATGCACACAGGTAATGTTTTTATTAAGGCATGTTTTTTGAAACTGGTTATATTTCTTAATTAAACTAAGGCCTAGTCCTGTTTTAAGATAATCCCTTTCCAGGAAACACCCAATTGTCTGCTTGTTGCATTTTCTTTTTTTTACATTTAAATGTAATACAATAAAATCTTTCTTTAGGAGCTGAAGTATTTTATGTAAGGAGGATTTTGCAGCCCATATAGGCAAGTCATTATAATGAAAACTCTTAGGGGTGGTTTCCCGGACAGGGATTAGCTTTATCCAGGACTAGACCTTAGTTTAATTAGGATAGTTTTAACAAACATGCCTTACTAAAAACATTACTTATGTGCATAACGATGTAAAACAATGGGCACTGATGTATTTTAAGATATGTCAGAGCAAGTTGTTTTCAGTTTGGACAGCTCTTACATTTATTTTAGTCTAGGACTAGTCTAATTCCTGTCTGGGAAACCGCCCCTTAATATATATGATGACATTTAAGTCAAGCTCTAGTTTAGGTAAAAATATATCTGCTATACAATCTCTGCCAGTAAACTATAGATTTAATACAGTAAGTCTTAAATAAATGTAATGTTTTAATATTAAACACTTTTTAATTGAGCTTATTGTCTCTCTTTTTCAGATTTCCTTAGGCTGAACCAAAACCTGCCAGACTAAAGTTGATTTGGGAGAGAAAGACGTTGTAAACTCAATCATCTTGACATTCTTCAATGAGTAATTGTTCAATTTTAGGCAAATACTGTACACTTTGAATGCTGTGAATAAAACTATATTTTAAATATATTTAAAATGAATTGTTTTTGACTGTTTTAATCAGCTTTTATTTATTTGTAAAAAATTATTTTGGTTATGTTACCAGCTAAGTAATCTATTCCCAAAATAGCACTCTTTAAGTTAACTAATTATTAACGCACTTGAAGTATACTCATTACTAATCTAGCTGCAGGTATGTAAAAGTATACAAAATGTAATGTACTTGGCATATTCATTTTTCACCAGGGCAGTTTTTAGAATTTTGGATTGGCCAAAAATATATAGAATGTACGCAAACAGTCTATTTAAGATATACTGATTGTATGTTTGCAAGACACTCATAATACATTTGTAATGTACTCCTAACATAAATAAAACACACTCTAAATCCACTTATCAAGCATGAATTTAGCACAAAAACAGTCATGTACTTAAATTGTACTAAATACACTTAAAGTTGTTCCACTTTAGCACACAAAAGTACACTAAATACACTTAAAGTTGTACTTTGTTACAATTAATATACAACTAAAATATATTAAGTACAAAATTAGTTGTTCCAAAATAGCACTCTTTAAATAAACTAATCAATAGCACACTTTAAGTATACTGGTCATTAGTGTGACTGCAAGTATACTTAAGTATATCAAAATTAAATATATTTAGCATACTATTTTTTCACCAGGGTAGGCGAGAACACCAAGCTAACTGGTTTAATATCTAACAGGGTCTAGTGCTTTTCAACATTTGGATGCGCTTTTTATAATATTTATCTATTAATAATTATTGTGTTTAATGTAGACGCATTTCTTATGTGCTTGAATATTGTCCCTGAACCTGATAAACACGTTTTAGAAACATTTCAGACGCCTTTTATAGATGTTAAATAATAAAAATACAGTAGATTCTGTTTGAAACATTTTCAATTTATTTAAGGAATAATCTGGAAGATATGGATGACTGTAATAAGACCCACACAAACTATTCATCAGACCCTTTCTTTATTTAGAAACTGTTATTTATTTTATTTGTGTGATTTCAATATATTAAACACTCGTCCTCAATTTATAATCGATTATGTCACTTCTTATACGAAATTATTAAGTAATTCGAATATATTTAATAAATAGTTGATTAAACAATTTAAAAAACAAATTAAGACATAGATTCATGTAAATCCTTGTAAAAAGAAAATTGTACCGAGTAGCTTCTCTACTTTATCCAAAAGCTCTCCAATATGACATTTTTTTTGCATCAATTCTTCAAAAAAAAAAAAAAAAAACTACTATACTTTGCACATTAATATGCGTCATCTAAAAGAGTCACCTAATGTTATTCTTATTGCACTGTGTTACCACAAGGTAAGTCTAGCGATTAATGAGCTTTTGGTGTAGAAAATTAGGAAAACTGCTGAAAAGATTTCAATAATAAAAGCAAATTGTTGAAATGCTCACAAATAAAGATTATCTTAAAATACTTTTAACTGCAAACATAAGTTTATTCAGAATAGTTGTGTGTGGAATATCTGCATTATCTCTGTGTCTCTACATCTGCGTCTGACTGTTTAGATTGGATATTTGAATGTTGGGTGTTTGTATACAAAGGAGAAATTTACAAGAAATCGTCACACATTATTCCCGCAAACTACAAGCAAATGTATCAAAAATGTTATCTTAAATGTATTTTGTATTCGATTGTCTAAAAAGCATGATACTGGTTTGATAGTTGTATTAATTAATCTCACCTGTCGCGTTAGTGAGACAGATTTATGGCATAGTGACCCGTGCATGTACGTTTGAAACTCAAGTGCCCGAAAGTTTAAAAGTTCATAAGGTGATTTAGCAGTGTGACCTGTTGTGGCGCCCCCGACTATTGTACATCTTGCTCAGTCAAGCTGTTACGATTATTGTTTAGGAAAAGATCTTCTTGTAAAAACAGCCCAGGACTTTTTTTAAAGCATGAATAAACTAATTCCGTTTAAAATAAACGTCCAATTCGGCCTTGAGACATTTCGCAAAATTTTGTAAATAAATTACATTTACATGTACATATTTTGCTTCTGATAGAAGCACCTATAACAAGGAAAGCTCTACAGGAAAACAGATGAAAGTGAATAAATGTGGGATTCTTCTGGGATGCTGTTGGACTGAAGAAATATGAAGGACTTTGACAAGTCTTAAACGGCCTGGCGCCAAGAACTTGATCCACGGGATAAATACAACATTTTATGAAATGTTGATTACTTTGGCTTAAACAAGCTTTTGAACTGAATAGTCTGGGGAATTGATGATAAATAACTTCCTATAATTTTATTGTTTTCGCATTTAAATAACATAAAGCCTAAACGGTGTATACTGACCTTTATTCTTAATGTTTTGGAGAACAGAAAATGTAGAAAACGTCTGAATTAAAAATCAAACACCTGCATAAAACGGCACTGCAGTTTGTGGTAGAATGGATTTGAACGTAAATATTCCAGAACAAATAAATGAGTTAGAACACTATATGGATCTTTGTTTACATAATTACCTTGATGAATATATACGTGGTAAAATCATTATCTTACGTCATGTGCGGTTAACAAGCTCTCTCTCCAGAAGCTTTCTTTCTGTTGTAGTCTATATAGCAGTGGTTATTGCTGATTTATGGTGTCAACACTTTCCATTTTGTGAATGATTTACTCATGTTCTTAAACTTCTGCTGGCATACTTTGACCTGGTACTCAATATGCATTTTATGTAGGTAATTCGTGTATTTCATTTAGTGTCGTTGCTAATGTCATATTGTAAAATTTAATTAGTTCAGGCATATTTAAACACAAAAACATACATTTTAAAACCGTTCATAATTATTTAAACATGAAACAGCAATCGAATAACCAAGCATTAGAAATTTCCCAAATTCTCAGGTACCTGCATATTTACCAACCATTTACTCATATTTATATAGACACACTTAACAATAAAGAATAATAAATCCGTTTAGGCCCGAAAAAAATAAGATTTTAATGCTTTATATAGACAAGCAAAAATAAATGTTGGAATCTGTTGCTAAAATTGTATTTTACATATTGTTTAAACAATTTAAATTCCACCTGCCGTTCATGATTACGCTAACTTAAAACAACGCCAAAAAAATAAAGTAAGCCAGAGTTCTTACCAAAGAAAAACGTGGGTTGTTTATACCAATACAGGATTATCCAACACAATAAGTTGATGTCTTCTTTTCTGTTGTGAGATATCTTTCCATACACCCTCGACTGAAAATCCTGGAGATTCACCTCTGGGGAGCATGAATTCAAATAGACCTCGAGTTGCTTGAACTGTCATAACTTCAAGCCCGCTTCATCTCTGACGGTATTAAGTCAGCAGCAACCTATGTCTCCCTCCCAGGACAGTCCTGTTTTGTGCTCTTGTGTAAGAAGGCATTTCCGAGGACAACAACATTCATGATATCAGTATGAAAAGAGTTGATTGATAGAGAGACATAAAATCCAGTTCCTCTTCACAATGCACTGTTGTTTGGATTATTAAACAAAAATAAAAATGAGTGTAATCGTCTATTGTTTTGTAATTTTTTTATTATTATTATGCAAAGTGCATAGACATATATTCAAAACGAGGTAACCATTTAATCAGTATACATTCACTGAATTGCATTAATTGTTATATGCGGAAATGCTGGCTCAAGTAAAATCATTTCTAATATTGTTCTCGACTTGTATGTTGTTGAATGCATTGAGTGCATGGGTGCACACTGTTTGAGAATTTGGGGCCAAATATGACTTGACAGGAGTAGGTTCTTATTGTGGGACTCCAGCCGACTGGCGCCAAGCGCTCTTTAACAAACGGAGTCCCTCTTAATCAAGGATCTGTTGACGAGCCCCTTAAAGGTACACGGCTGCTTATAGAGCTTTAAAGCTCAGATTGTAACTCTGCTGTACCCTGTCGGTCGATTTGAGTTAACCTATTCGTGAACAGATCTGTGAATTATCGAATAAAACATGTCGGCATACATTAAATATACAGTTTTGTGGTCATATCTTTTCCTAGAGTGTGTTATGTTGGTTAAATGATAAAACAATCCCCAATTGTTTGATCAGTATCTCGTTATTCTGTCCAGTAGGCACAGGCAACCCGTAAACTGAACAGAAAGCCACGACCGTCTTATCGTCCTTTCACTTTGGTTTAAAATACGCTCCGCTATTACGCGACCATTGTATTTGGTGTTACCAGCATAGCCTGCTGAGTTGCAAAAATAAAACTCAAGTAAACCGTGTAAGCTTTGGAAAAATGGCACATATATTGGCTTTGTTATAATAAATTACATTTATTATTGACGTAAATGCCGTCAGCATTTGCTTGGTGTATGGGTAGTTATTCAACTTAAAAACGTTCGAATAGTGGTAACTATTTCGCAATGGTCGCAACATGACTACAATTTTCAATGTTTAAAGTGTTACGTTTTTAGGTTTTTATAGATCTGCAAGTTTAAAATGAAAGCTTAAAGAAATCACGCGGTTTAAAACTGACGAAAGCTGGGAAAAGCTCTCTCTCTCTCTCTCTCTCTCTCTCTCTCTCTCTCTCTCTCTCTCTCTCTCTCTCTCTCCATTAGCCGGTCCTGTGTTAGGTTATGCGTTTGGGGGTGGGATCTACAGTTCTCTACTCTGTCATTGGTTAATATTTTATTCTGTTGACATGTTTTCTTACTGCAAATGCTTCCGACACCTTCTAGCCAACCCCCCTTTCACCATCTTGGCTGGACCTGTCAAAACCACGCCTATGGAGCTCCACAATTGGTCCAGAATGCGTAAAATCTGCAATCAAGACGGCTTGGTTCATTAGTGCGAGGATCCAGTAAGGAGGGACATGTAAGACAGACACAGTTACACACTGGTCAGGAAAGGACCTTGCAATTCCTCATCAGTTCTCACGACTTTCCTCATCCGGAGGTGTTTTACTTTCTATAGTGACTTGGACACTTGGAAAAGTGCATGTCTGCACAGAAGTGTCAGTGCTGCTCTTTTGAAGGATATTACCATTGTGCTGGAATTGGAGCATCCTCAGCGGGAGTGACATTAACCCACTAGTCTTCTACTGCTGCGAAAGCAGCGCGCTATCTATCAGCGGCGACAGTCAGTCGGACTTAAGTGAGTTGTTTTAGAATATAATCATTTCATCTGGCTCTTTGGATGCACCGATGAGAGATCCAGTTTTTACAGCGAACGCTATGGCTTATCACCCTTTTCACGCGCACAGGCCGGCCGACTTCCCCATGTCAGCTTTCCTTGCTGCGGCTCATCCCTCGTTTTTCCCAGCTCTCACTTTACCGCCGGGTCTCAGTAAACCTCTGGCGGATCACGCGCTCTCTGGCGCGGCTGAGGCTGGCTTACACGCGGCGCTGGGTCATCACCACCAGGCGGCTCATCTCCGCTCCTTCAAAAGCTTAGAGCCAGAGGAAGATGTTGAAGACGATCCCAAAGTAACATTAGATGCGAAAGAGCTTTGGGATCAATTCCACAAAATTGGAACAGAAATGGTCATTACGAAATCTGGAAGGTAATGCAATTTTAAGGATATTATCTTCGCGATGAGGTAACTTAATGAAGGCAAAAAAGAAAATAATATAAACATGTAATAATATCAATTTTATTGTAGAGTTTATAATGTTATTTTAAGAATTATATTTTAGATATTAAATTACACTGAATACACTGAGTCTGTTTGCATATATGAAATATCCGATTTACAACAACAACATTCACATTTCCTCTATTACTGAGACTATAATAAAGTAATAAATGTCTGTGCAAATAAGTGCATTAGTTATTTTAATGCGCTTAAAATCTCGCTAAAATGGCGTTTGTTTACTCCTCTTGAAAATAAATAAAATAAAAGATTGCCATGCGAATATAACGAATAGAGTGTAACTACCCCTGCACTTTAAATATGTGTCGAGTGAGATAAACAGGAATGTACCTGTGGACAAATGACCGAAACTTCAACAGAACTAGCCTATATGTTAATTGTTATTTCATTTTATTTATAATGTAAAAATAGGCTATTCTGATAAAGTTAGCTGTTTGACTTTAGACTTATATTTCTATATCTATTTGTTCCGTCCACAGGAGAATGTTTCCTCCATTTAAAGTGCGCGTGAACGGCCTGGACAAAAAAGCAAAGTATATACTTTTGATGGATATTGTTGCGGCAGACGACTGTCGGTACAAATTTCACAATTCTCGATGGATGGTCGCAGGGAAGGCCGATCCGGAGATGCCTAAACGAATGTACATTCACCCGGATAGCCCGGCCACGGGGGAACAGTGGATGGCAAAGCCTGTTGCATTCCATAAACTCAAACTGACTAATAATATATCGGATAAACATGGATTTGTAAGTAACATTGTGTACTATTTATATTTGCATATTTGTGTGTAGTTTTGTTGCAGAAATTAGTCTAATAGAGGGGATTGCTGCTGCCAAACGATGTGTTGTGTGTTTCCCTATCCGGTGGTACCAGATTATAAAATGAAAATATGTTTTGACTTTAGTAGATACAGTTATTGATCTGATTAAGGAAATAAAAGATTGTGTCAAAATATTCTTGGCATCTGCCTCGTTTTGAGAGAGAGAGAGAGATTGAAGGGTAATGGTTGAAGGAAAATGGTTTTAAGGTAAAATGGAGGAAAGTGTTGCCTAAATGAAGCATGACAAGGCAAGGCAAGGGATGTTATCCTGATGTAATAATCTATTTTAACTACAGCATTCTGCCATTAATATTTTTATTGATTAATGGAAAATTACAGCTTGTTTTCTATTTTTTTCAGACCATTTTGAATTCTATGCACAAATACCAGCCAAGGTTTCATATCGTTAGAGCCAACGATATTTTGAAACTCCCATATAGCACTTTTAGGACTTATGTATTTCCTGAGACTGATTTTATAGCCGTCACTGCATATCAGAATGACAAGGTAAGTTTATTATTTTTAATATTTATCGACTTTTTATGTATTGATTTACTTGTTTGTTTAAATATTTTTTATTGGTCGACTTTCCGTCGTTATGTTATTATTGTTAGGCATTATTCGAGAGAGAAATGGTTGGGGTTTGCTTGATATTTTCGTTTGTAATTTGGGATTGCAGTAGGCCGTGCATTTTTTGCCATATTATTCTAAAATGGTTACTGGCATTTATAACTTGAGATCCAAAAGGGTTAAGCAATGCTATATACTTAACGATTTGGTCACTTTTTTATAAAAAAAAAAAAAAGGGCAATGTACCTGAAATTACAAAGTAGCCTATTTTCTTATTTAACTAACGAAGTAATAACTATATCTTTAACAAGTTAAATTATAGTTTCTTGTTTTTACATTAGCAATTTTTTTTACAGTTTTACAAAATGTATTTGTATTGACTTAAATGTAATAAATGTAATTTTACTTCTCAACTAGATCACACAACTGAAAATCGACAATAATCCATTCGCAAAAGGATTTAGGGATACGGGGAATGGAAGGAGAGAGAAAAGGTATTGTTGGACTGTTGTATAATTTAAATGAGTGAATTTGCAGAACGAAATATTTATTTATTATGGTGGTGATGACAGTAAAGCATTTTTATTGTGTTGTAGAAAACAATTAGGCCTGCCATCAATGCGCATTTATGATGATCAGTGCAAAGCAGATCGAGATGGAGGAGATTCAGACGCCTCATCCTGCGACCAAAATGCAGGAAGAGATTCAGTTCACTCGCCGACTGGAACAGCAGCAAGTCCACTTAAGTTCAACAGATCCACAGGTAAAACAAATGCATCATAATTTAATATGAATCTTTATAGTGCAAAGTTTCTCATGTTTATCATTTGTCTGAATGTGGGGGTGTTTTGCAAGTGAACATTTATTATGAATGTGTTTATATTCTTTATCTTTTTGCTTGCTTTGAATTATAAGCCAGAAGCTATTCTCCGGTGCGGCATTTTTATTAGATGTATGTTGCTGCTGAAAGAGCAACTAAAGTTCGTGAAGTGTTGAATATGTTTAGCTTGAACTCGCTTGCTTTGTTAAGTGAGTCGCGTGTTAGTTGTGAAGTTACTGTTACGTGTTAAGTTAGGATCAAAATGCTTTGCATTCACCACGTTGCAAGAATGTTGCAGCACCTGGCATACCTAAGCAATGGTAAAGGGTGCGTGTTTCAACTAAATTAAAATTAAAATGATACAAATAGCTTGCACAAAAATGTAAAAATATAATGTGTTTCGCTTGCTACTATGTTGACATAGTAAAGAAATAATTTAGTTTTTCAGTTACATAATATGCATAAATGTAGCTTTGCTGAATCATTGGTCATTCGTCATAGTTGCCATGTCTAACTCTTTACAAATTGCTGGCTTAGTCTGAATAAACAAAAAGGCCATTTCTATACTATTCATGAAAAATTGAAATAGATTTAGCCTTTATTATTATTTTCATCATGCATTTTGCTATACTGGCGTTTCCCTGCATCGGCTGTGATAGGAAAGGTGAACCCAATAAAGAAAAACGAATATGTATTGATAGATATTGCGTTTAACATTTTAAAGGCAGAGATCTAGCCTCAATTTCGTTTAGGTGCAAACTTTACTAACATTATTTATTTTATTATTATTTTACTTTTAATATAGGTAAAAAATTGGACATATTGAGACTATAATTTACAGATGTCAACTATTCTAAAAATTAATAATGGGGACATTAATTTTTAAATTGTATAAAACACATTTTAACAGATTTATTATCTGTTCTTATAAGATGTTTGCATTTAAGTATTCTGTAAGTAATTCCTGTCTAATATATTTCAGTGTTTCAGTATCACAATTTTCCATTTTTAACAGCATGGCAGCTTTTATATGCATGGCGCAAACCAGTATAATCCAGCTAATGTAATATATTTGCAGATATTAAATGTAAAATATATAAATAATTGTTATGGTGTAACTTTGTAAAAGGTGGCTGTCTAGACGTTGTTTGTTGCTTTGTAAATCCCATTTAATAAAACAAAAGTCCCGGTTATTGTGCCACAGACGAAATTTGTCACAAAGAAAGAAAGCAGTTTATATGGAAAACACATTTCTTTCATTTCAGTTTAATCAAAACAAGTGGTTGAACAGTTATAAGCTGATGTGACACATATCAAGGAGAGAAAATAATTATGTAAACTTTTTCCTTATTTTTTTTCTATAAGCTGTATGTGCTCAATATATTTCTATTTTCCAGGTGACAAAAACTGTAATGAAAGTGATCACGAACAGGATGAACAAGATGATATGTCAATCAGAGTTAGTAGTCCAGGCCAGGGACCACCATCACCATTCAGCCCACATTGTGAAGACAAAGTCAAGGACAAATCTAACCCAGAAATAAAGGAAGACTGCTCCGATTCAAGGAAGGAAAATGACTCTATATTCAGTGGCAGAAACCTGGAGAAGGACAAGCTGGATGGCAGAACTTTGAAAGAATCAGATACCTCAAAAAAAGATGGAGACTGTATGGGCCTGAACACGGTCAAAGAAGGATTCTCACCTCTGATGGTTCAAACAGAGAGCCCATCACATTTTAGTGCCGGTCATTTACAAAGTCTAGCTCTCTCTGGTTTACACAATCAACATTTCTTTAACCCACTGAGCACGGGACAACCACTTTTATTTCACCCTGGGCAGTTTGCTATGGCTCCTAGTGCTTTCTCTACCATGGGCATGGGACATTTGTTAGCCTCTATGTCTGGAGCAAGTGGACTAGAGAATGGCAGTCTCTCCTCTCAAAGTACCAGTTCATCCAACCCTTTCCCATTCCACTTATCACAGCATATGCTTGCATCTCAGGTATGATTAGCATTATAAGTCCTTTTTTATGTAAACATATGCATAATTTTTGTCAAATCAACATATCTTTTTAAGTTACTTTTTACCATTTCAACTTGTTTTTCTAAGTTATGTCAAAACTGAAAATAGTAGGTTGAATTGACTTGTTTTAACTTCATGATGCGTTTTTTACACGTGCACCTTCAGTGAATTACAAAACTAATTTGTATTTTAGCTACATCATGTCATCAAAGAGAAAAGGTATATGTTTGGACAATGACAGAAAAGAAAAAAATAATTGTATGAATTATCGTATCAAAAGAAAGTTTTCCTACTGCGCTTGGTCGTCTATTTTAATGGATACAACCTTTTACGCAATAATATTTCACTATAACTGTCATATTTTATTAAACAACATTTGTTTATCCACGTTGGTCTGAACATGTTTTAAAATTATTGCTTATTGTTTTACATTTAGGGTATCTCTATGCCACCATTCGGGGGACTGCTACCCTACCCGTACACATACATGGCGGCTGCAGCTGCAGCAGCCTCGGCCCTCCCAGCCGGCAGTGCCGCGTCCTCCCTCGGCCGGAACCCCTTTCTCAGCAGCACCCGACCAAGGTTGCGTTTCAACCCCTATCAGATCCCAGTATCAGTTTCCCAGAGCTCCGGTTTGCTAACCACCGGTTTATCAAGTACTCTGAATACGGAGTCAGGGTCGTCAAAATCAGGCAGCAGGGAGAGCAGTCCGATTTCTGAGCACCAAAGTCATAAAACTGGAAGCAGCCAGAATGCAGGATCTCCCAAATCTTCAGGAAAGGACTGCATTAACGAACTGCAGAATATACAAAGACTGGTCAGTGGATTGGAAAAACGCAGAGACATGTCCCCCGGTGGAGATTCACCAAAGTGACCACATGACACACCTCTTGACTTTTGAAAAATTATGCCTCATGCATTGCGACATCTATTTTCAAGTGTATCAGAGCCCACATGTTTGGATTTCGAGAAAAATTATTAGCATTTTCCGGATGGCTGACTTTCAAACGTGTTTCATTTCGCGACGAATTTATGGACTAAATTTACATCTCTATATGGACTGCCTGTTCACCATTTGTTATATCATGTTTCCAAAACAACCCTGAGCTTATATTTCTAAAAAAGACATTTAACTGTATTCCTGAGGATGGACGACGTTTAAGTATCTGGGACATTTTTTTTCTAATTATTTAAAAAGTAAAACACGTTTTGTAAATACAGTAGATGGATCGAAGGATTTTAATTTATTTAAAACTGTATATTTGTGTGTAAATACTACTAAGTCTCAATTTGTTACATTTATATCTATTTTCCCCATTTACAAATATGAATATAATCTAGCGTTTGATAACAGGAAACCGAAAGTGTTTGGATGTTTGTGATATTCAGATACGTGAAGGAAATATGCCACTGTAAATCAAAATATCTGATGACAGATTTGAAGTCTATTTCATGTGTTGATCATTTTAACACAACGATGGTCCGTAAGCATGGAAAACTCAGGTTTCTTTGTAATCTTGCATTGAGAAAGTTTGAGCTATGTATTTAAACATATCGGTGCTGGATTCTCGGGTAAATGAACAATTTTGTTGCATTCTCAATTTAAATAAAACGAAAGTGTTCATTTAGTCGTTTCAATAAATTTCTTTCTGTTTTTCATACTCGCAGATCTTAGATACTATGTTTAATCTATATGGGCGAATCACATGAAAGAATAACCTATGGATTGTACAGCTGAAGTGGTGAATGTGTTTTCCAGAACACCGTATGCATATATACATTTCTTTTTATTTTAAATCCGATTATTTTACGCAATTGGTAAATAATCGTAAAATCGTTTCTTTATGTAAAATTCTGAACAACATCTATATGGCCTGTTAAAATGTAAGAAAAAGCCACATCACTGTACATTTTTTTTTTATTAATTACAGTATTTCTGGGTATTACTGGCAACTAGCTGCCAGTAACTTACTGTAGATTTTACATTTCTTTTAATTACTGGCAACAATTTGGTCAAAGTTAAATGAACATTAAACTTTATCTTTATCTTCTACAGTAAGTTACTGGCAACCAGCTGCATAATTACAGCTATTTTTTTACAGTGTACAAAATGTGATATTTTCTAAACACGTATAATTCATTCGTCCATATTAAGCTTTTTGCCATTGTGAAGTTATAATATGAATGAATTTTCCGTTTTCTGGCATGTATGATTGGCATTACTTGTGATTTAACCCTTTCTTAAGAAATTCGTGTGCTTTAAATCAAATCCATATCTGCAGTGTCGCTTACTAAAACGCAATGCATGCGTGTAGATTGCTGAATTGGTTTAGCTGGCTTCTGCACAACATATCCTACAGCTAAAGCTTGTGTAGCTGCGCCATCTGTTGATCACTTGCATGTAGTTTTGAAAAAGACTTGTTCCTCTTTAATGTGATCCGAAGTATAAAAAATGAATAATTTAAAACTTGACAGCAATAATTAATAATGACGTTACGATACTATGTACTGATATAAACCTGCAAAAAATAGGACAAATGTTTATGCAGCACATAGCTTACTAAAAAGTTTTCATTTCTTTGATTACCCAACACCATAATTTGGCCTTCAGCACTAAGAACATATACCTGCATTTGTTCATTTGTTATTTCAGCTTTCCAAAAACGTGTACACTGTAAAAATATTTCATTTGGTAACAAAAATGTGAAAGTGAAAAACACTTTATGTTTGAAATAACTTAAATTTATTAGGTGTTACCAATTGAAGCTTTTTTAATCCAAAAGTTGATCCAACTTTTCACTTTTTGCAGTGTACTTGTTGGTTGTTTGCTAATAGTGTGTTTATTTGTTCTGCGCACTTGCGCATTGAATTCTTTTAACGCTATTAATATGTTGATCTTGCTTGCTCTCACCAGGTTAAAAATATAAAAACAAAATGACAAAAAAATATATATATACACACACACACACATATATATATATATATATATATATATATATATATATATATATATATATATATATATATATATATACACTGTAAAAAGTAAAAGTTGGATCAACTTAAAAAATACTTAAATTGGTAACCACCACAATATTTAAAAATTTTCAGCTTGAATTTTTCCCTTAAAGTGAAAAATGTAAAAAAAAACTTTGTGTATATGTGTATATTTATGGGGGGGGGGTATTAAGAATGTAGAAATGTCACTGTCTTAGTGGAAGGGTTAAGCGCACTGCAGTAGCAGACAGTCCTTTGTCCAGAATCCGGCGCCAGTCGCCTGCCGGCCGGCCACACGGCCTCTGCACAACCGCGCACAATGGCTAACGGGATCTCCAAAGTCCTGGCTGATAATTAGAGTGCCCCCTCTTCTCTCTCTAAAACCGTAAGCACAAAACTCATTTTGGGAGCCTATTGTTAAATTCTGTTACTTCCAATTAACAGAGCCAAATTCTCGACCTTGCACTCTCATGGAGAAAAAATGTTTGTCTGAAACAATTAGTCGATGACTGATCACTTGGCTCCAACAGTCGTCTCACAGAGCCCCAAACAACTCAAGAGTTCATACCCCTCGCATTTTTAAAACTGTGAATCCCAACTGCGTTTATCAAGGGGCGCAGACCACAACATTGTTATCATTATTAATAAACTTTTAATATGACATCATAATCTCTTCTCGTCAACAGTCTGTTTGTGTGAGATGACATTTAATACAGTTTGTGGCTGTTACTCTCTATATTTCATACATTATGGGTCTGTATGTATATAATTTGAAGAAGCATGCAAGAAACCTTTGATGGGTGCAAATCGTTGTGGTTAAAACTTGGACGCACGTCTCGTTTGGCACTCGGTATAACTGTTTGTTGACATCGCCCTCTGCTGGAAAATGGGTTAGTGTTTTTGTCTTTCATCTTGAATATTTGAAATGTGTGTAATAAATTCAAAATATTATTGATTTTATTTCGTCTCAGAGTTCAACGCTACTATATAACAATTGAGTTAGATTAATTAATAATCACAGTGATCTATGACTGACACTTAACTGGTGATCAAGTTGGTTTATTGTCATTTTCTTGAAATTACAAGAGGAGCACCTAACACAATGGCTTATATTATACTTATACAAAATGACATTATAAAGCAGCATTGGTTACAACCAGATATTAACAGCCAGCGAAAGGTTTTGTTATTTTATGTTATTATGTTATTTATGTTATTTATGTTTCTTTAAAAATGGTCCCAAGCGGTCACTGGGGCAGTATTCTTTAAAATGTCCTAATATTTACCAATTTGGGTACAGATATGTATACATTTGGTACCAATATGTTTCTTTGAGGTTTTCACACCTAGTTAATTTGAGGTCCCAAATATATATATGAACCAGATTGATCTTACGGAAAGTCGTGTCACAAAAAATTTGACTAATTTATTTTTGTCTATGGCACGAAATTGAGCTTTTTTCCTGCCTTGAACACGATTTTCTGTTTCGTATTTCTATAAATAGTTTTTCGTGTCCATGGCATGACTTTCTTTTTCATTTCATTTTATGTATTGCTTTCTCATTGTTTTTTCCTATTTTCTTACCATTGTTGCTTGGTGTTAGAATAATTTTCTGTTAAATTTGACATCCTAACACAAACCCCAACTCCAGGCAAGAATAATTTAAAAATAGGGGGGAAGAAATGAGAAAACAATACATAAAATGCCATGAAAAAGAAAGTCGTGCCATGGACACAAAAACTAATTATAGAAATTCGTGAAAGAGACATTTGTGCTCAAAGCAAAAAAAGCTGATTTTCATGCCATGGACACGAATAAATTAATCAAATTTTTCGTGACTATAACACAACTTTCTGCGAGAACAAACCAATTGATCTCAGACCCTTCTAAAAGGACCCAAAGTGAACCATAATAAGACCAATGGCTGAATATGGTTCACATTTGGTTCAATTTATTTTTGACATTTGAAAGTTTCGTATGTTGTTTTGACATGTATCAAAATTGACTGCTGCACAGAAAGCTGGGGTCTGAGTACTTATGAAGATGTGAACAAGAAAGGGTCTGAGATCACTTCAGTTCTTAAAAGGATCAAAAAAAGAACTAGGTCCTTTTTTAAGTCCACTACATTGTGAACACCAGAAAGACTGAGTTCGCATTCAGCTAGTTTTTTTCTGGTTCACTTGGTTCTTTTAAAATGAACTGTATGTGAAAACACCCTAATATACACTCTTTGATACTAACATGAACTTTTTAAAGGTGTTGTTTGAAAGGGTACCGCCCCAGTGACAGCTAGGGACTATTTTATTTTCTAACAGTGTCAACTCGATCTGCGGAGACCATCAACCTTTCTGACTTTCTTAAATCTATATTATCATATGACCAGATCTCCCTTTCAAAGTCTCGAACAGTCGCACAAAAGACACAACCCCCATTTTCAACTAATTACAAGAGTTTTGAGATAACAGATAACCTGCATTTTACTGCACCCTGCAGCTGTCTTTACATCCAGGGAAAGGTGTCCTTTAGTATATGAGGTTACAAATGTACAAGTCAATTCATACAGTTATATTCAAACTCTTTGAGAACGATGATTTAAAGAGGATTTAAAGGGAGCACTATCAACATGAGATGCCATTGAGATTTCAGGGAAGTGAACTGTGATCAACAATGTCGTCTTTAAAATGAATCAAAAGTTGTTGGCACTGCCTGGGTCTTTAGATTATCTGTCTTGAAACATTTTGCTTGGTGAAAGACAGTCCAAAAGATCTGACAACTGTGTTTGCATTCAGCAGAGTCACTAAACTCTGTTTTATCTTCTTGTCTACTACTACTCTTAAGGAGTGGTGTCTAAATCACGGCTTTCAATACGTCTTAAAAAAGTTTGAAACATATGTTATGCTTTCTTTTTGTCTTATTGAAATGACTCAATATAAACCACACTGTAAAAAAATGCAGTATATATTTTTATGTTACTTTAACTTAAATTAAGTTAAACAATGTTAACTTGTTTTTATAAGTTATGTCAACTTAAGTCAAAACTTAAAATAGTTGGTTGAATTGACTTGCAAAATCAAGTTGTTTTAACTTCATGCTGCATTTTTACATGGAAAGACTCTTGTTTTATGGGAAATGTCTTTAAACAATGCACCATCAACTTGAAGTAGGTCAGGCAAGAACAAGTTTTATTTTTATTTTTTATTTTTAAATGTTTTTAAAACAATAATAAAATGACATCCTAACCAAAACCCCAATTCTAACCCCAACACCAAGGGACCATGGTTAAAAAAAGAAACAAAAACATGGAGAAATCTATTTAAGGCAACCTGATCTCACGAATTTCCGTGGCATAGTCACGGAATTTTTTGCTAATTTTTCCGTGGCATTCTCACGGATCTCCGCATATTTCCGTGGCATTCTCACGGATTGGTTACTCAACTGTTTTGTCCTATTTTTTTACCATTGTCGCTCCGGTTTAGGGTTAGATTTACATAAAATGACATCCCTACCCAAACCCAACTCTAACCCCAACCAACTCCAGACGACAATTGATTAAAGTTTAGAAAATATAAAAGAATACATTGTATAAACCAATACTAACGCAAACACCATATCTAACCCTAAACCGAAGCAACAATGGTTTGAAAATAGGACAAAACAGTTGAGTAACCAATCCGTGAGAATGCCACGGAAAAGAAAGTCCATGTCAGGGCCACGGAAATATGCGGAGATCCGTGAGAATGCCACGGAAAAAAATGAGCAAAAAATTACGTGACTATCCCACGGAACTTTGTGAGATCATGTTGCTTTAATGACATCCCAAAGCAAATCCCAAATCTAACCTCAAACCCAAGCGACAATGGTTTAAAAAAATTGTGAAACCAATACATAAAACGGCACAAAAAGATGCGCTATACTAAGTGAACGGGAAGGACTGACATGCAATATCATATGCACGCAAAATTGTAATTTGGTGTATGTATTGCCAGCCTGATATCACAAGAAATCGTACATATTTTACAAGTTGGCTAATTCGAATCAATTCGTACGAAGTTAATCATGCGATTTTCATGTTAAAAACAACTACAACGAAACCGATCCCCTAACCCTGCACCTTACGCCAACATCACAGGGGTTAAGGCAAAAAGTACCAAAACGTACAAAAGTGGTCATATGAATTAATACGAATTAGCCAACTCGTAAAATATGTACGAATTCTCGTGAGATAGTATTGGTTTTGCACAACTCCTCAACTGTGTGCTATTTATACGCTCTTCATAAGAATGGGTTGGATGAATGCACCCAAAACCAGTTCATTCAGATGCAATTGTCACCACCACTAGTGTATTAAAAGTTGCATGAAAGAAAATTGTCTTGTACCAACAACAAACTTGCCATGAGAACATAATCATACCTTACGTCTCAATCTCAGTTTGCAACCAACCTCCAATATCACTTTTGCACCGCTGCTCGAAAACAAGCGTTTTGCTTTGCATTATACCATCACAATTAATTCTGTGCCAGGGAACCCACCACCAAATCCAATTACTGGGGGTTCACACAAGAGCCTCCATTTCTCTCAGCCATGTGTGGGAACCTTTTAGCATCTAAACCTTTGCCAGCATCGGTTCTGAGTTTCCTCAGCGCCACCTTGGTGAACGGCATGATCAAAAGCAATGCTAATGTCAAAGCGCCCTCCCCCCGTCCCCTGTAATCATTCCCACAATACTGTGGGCAGGCAAACCACGCGTGCTCTGTGTCTGTCATTAATGGACATGTGTTCCATATAAAATAAACCTGACTCACAATAGCCTGCCACTGAACCTTACTGCTGTTTGCGTGACAGGGGAGAGGCTGCCTCCATGTGGATCCATTATTGCAATGTTGTGATGCTAATGTTAATGCAATATTTGAAAAGTGAGGGAGCTAAAAGCGACGCCAGAGTTGAAATACTGGACTAAGAGGGTTTGCGTTTACTCAAAACAGACCTGTCATCACAGACATTTATTCCAGTGACATTTACCTGCGTCTGTTCCTAAACAGATTTCCTAAATCATATTTCGCTGCTTTAATCATCATAACTGTAATCCCGGGATCACTGTGTTGATGTTGTGGACTTGCTGTTTTTAAACAGAAATCCCCAGCTTATTTCCCATGTAAGCTCTTGTTCTCCGAGCTAGTGTGTGAAATCATTGTATCGGGACGCCGCTCATTAGCTCTATGGCTGCTGGAGCCTCTGTTAGTCCTGCAGTGGTATGGACTGTCAGATTTAGTGGGATGCTTGAGAGATGATGGGGTAAATAATGAGAACAGAGGGCACAAACAGACCCAGATGGAGTCCCTGCCTGCACCCATAATAGCTATGAGGTTAGAAAACAGGAAAGAAGAGAGAGAAATCCCTTGCCCTAAGTCACATGTGCTAGTTAAAAAAGACTAGTGATGTTTAACATAAAACAGCATTACAAATAAATAAAACAATTACTCAGTCTTCGTCTTTTCTTTCTGGGAAACTGCGGAGAACCCTGCTATTGCACTAAAATAGTAGAATTTACTTCATTTTTTTATTTTGCACTGGTTCATTTATTTTTCAGGTAAATTTCATACATACTGTAAAAATGCAGCATGAAGTTAAACAACTAGGTTTTACAAGTCAATTCAACCTACTCTTTTTGTTTTGGCATGTGATAAGTTGACATAACTTATAAAATCAAGTTGAAATTGTTAACTTAATTTTTTAGTTACATAAGTTACATACAAATATATGTTGATTTGACAAAAATACTGCATTTTTTTACAGTGCATATGTAAATGTACGGAGCCCCTAAGGGGACATGGAGCAAAAATTAAAAAAAGTTTAGTTTCGCGTGCGCACATGAAACTATCGCATCAAGTGAAACTAAACTTAAAAAAAATTCTGCGCATGAAAGTCACACATGAGCACATGAAACTAAACTTTAGATTGTTTTACTCCCATTTCACCTTAGGGGCTCGGTGAAATGAACACTGTAAAAATGCAACATGAATAATTTTGGTAGACATAACTAACTTAGTGGACTTTGCATGGGAATGCATTTGAGAGTCAAATTTGAATTTAAATGCTATTTAAACTAAAAAGAAAGATTTGTCAGTGTTTAATGTTTATTTATCTTTGAGATTTATAGGCGTTTCTTGGAGTGTTGTAGTTACCAATGTTCAGAAAACTGGTGCTTGTGTTTGCTACAACATCTATAAATAAAGTTGACTTTTTCAACTATATTTTATAAGTTACATAACAACTCATCTGTAGTTATATCAACTCATCTCTTGTCAAAATAAATTGTATGTTGAAATGACTTGTAAATCTGAGTTGATTCAACAAAACAATGTAGAGCAGCAAAAAATTTGTACAGTAAAGTAAATCTACTTAACTTAGTTAAGTAAAATTCAATCCATTCTAATGAAGTGCATATAAATACGCCAAATTCCCATTTTGCATACATATATGATACGCCAGTCTTTCCCGTTCACTTATATGTGTCGTTTTATTTATTGGTTTCTCTTTTTTTCTCACTTTTTTATTGTTGCTTGGGTTTGGGGTTAGATTTGGGATTTGCTTTAGGATGTCATTTAATATATAGGTTTCTTCATTTTTGTCTATTTTTAAACCATGGTCACTTGGTGTTGGGGTTAGAATTAAGGTTTGGGTTAGGATGTCGTTTTATGTAACAAAAACTTGCTTTAACACCAAACCCAAGAGACAATGGTAAAAAAAAACTGAAAAAAAAAGAAACCAATAAATAAAATGACACAAAAAGATGCGCCATATAACAGGAAGGACTGGCGTATCATATGCATAATTGGAACTTGCCATACGTATTGCACGACTTTTCACTTCTGCTTGCTATTTATACGCATTTAAAAAATATGTGATATTTACTTGCACTTTGTTAAGTAACAATACTATTTTTAAGTACTTTTAAGGTTTACTTCTTGAATGGAATCTTCCTGATTGAATCATGTAAAATGACCCTTTTTCTTCATATTTATTATTATATACCACATTATGGAGAGCAAGTAAAAATAGACTGCTCTCAGTACTGGCATTAGCTCATTGAGTGAATTAACAAACATTGTGGTTTTCATTGTGTCACCTACAGTCTAAACAAAAGCATCTGTTTTCTGAACAATGGTAACTACAACACTCCAAGAAACAGAAACACCTATAAATCTCAAAGATAAATAAACATTAAACACTGACAAATCTTTTTTTTTTAGTTTAAATACCGTTTAAATTCACATTTTACTCTGAAATGCATTCTCATGCAAAGCATGCAAAGTCCAATGCCTAGTTAGTTATGTCTACCAAAATCATTCATGTTGTTTCAATGCAAAGTAATAAGTTAATTTCCTTCTTACAAATTTAAGTGCATTATACATGATAAATTTAAGTTGAATTTACTCAATAATGTGTTCATTTACAATAACTCAAATTGTTCACATTTTTATGTTATTTTTAACTCAAATTTTGGAATTCAATTTTTAAGAATTAAATAATTTAATAGTGTTTACTCATTTTATAGGCACAACATATTTTTTTTACTAAAGAAATGTTGAATATTCCCTCTGTTGATTAGTCTGCAAAAAGGTTTTTATTGGAGAAAATGTTGTTTAGTAGTTTTACATAAAAATGTGATGTCGACATATAGCATTCAGTCTTGTAAATTGCACCACATATACTACTAAATGTATAAATGCTCACAATCTGTAGTCAATTTGATCTAAAACAACAGTTAACTTTACTTCAAAAGCAATAAGCATTTTATAATGATGTTTAACTATTCATTCTCCAAGTCTTAAATGACAATAAATCTAACTTGACCTTATGAGCAATGAGGGCTTTGCTGGTCAACCAAAGTTTCTCTTGCTCCATGCAGCTACTGCCTTAACACTTCTGTTTTGTAGCATTAGTTCATTTAACCTAACTGATACTACAAAAAGATGTCAATAAGGTGTTGACTTTTCTCTCTTTAGCTATACAAGTATGTGGCATGTGTTACAGTTATACTGCATCCATACCATATCAGGGTAAATTGCTTTGGAGTCTATCGAAAAAGTTGGCACACTAAAAGTATTGGGCCGATTGGCTGCTCTTTTGGTCCAGTGTGGTTAGAGAGGATGTTGACGTTGGTGCAATTTTAGGATTACCTGAAAACAACTCTATACTCAACTCGTATCCCCGGGAAGCACTTTGTTGCACAACAGCAGATCAAGTGTCACAAGTGTTTCCTTTGACCAGGAAAATTGAATCAAGGATTAAAGGCCATCTGTATCAAAATATATTAGGCATCAGGAAAAAGAAAACACAGAAGTTTGGTTCCAAAACGAGATCACTTTTTATCTTGTTTTTTGATTGTGCATTACAATTAATGCCAAACTGAAGTTGGTTTGTTTTGATTTAAGCCTTCATAACAGCTAAGTAGCCCAATAAAACATGATAACATAATAATAAACATGGTTTGAGTTTATTATTAGATAAACGAGTAATCTCGTTTTGGAACCAAATAAACCACAGTTTAGCTCGTAGCTCTGTCTAATTTCTGTCTTTCATTAAAATGACCCCATACCCCGATAATTTTTATAATCTTTTGATCCATTTGCGGTAGAGTGTTTTGTAATGACAGCGTTTTGTTTACGACAGTGGTTGTTGGGACGCAAGAATGAATCATTTTATCTTGTAGTGTGTCATAGCAGGTGACAACCAATGACGGTTCTAGTACACTTGACAAAAGAAAAGATATTTAATATTAAAAAGATGCGACACTGGTATATGCTTGGGAGGAGATTTCAATGGCCGCTCTAGTCCCGCCTTCCAATAAAAAAAAGCCAATCGTCAATCAAAATCATCTGGGAGAGGGTTCCCTCTAGAATCAACTTGTAGGTGTTGCCAATATGGCGGCGAAGTGACGCGCCTCATTTATAAAGTGTGCGTGCTAACACATTCATATGAAAGTGTTATTTATGTGCTTAACGCCACGTCAGGGTTCAAGCAGACGTATGCACTTTTGCTTGTCTGTAAATTTTTGGAAGTAAAAGCCATTCCTGCTGATTAAAAGGAATTAAACATTGACAGGTGCTCTTTTATATGTCATGATATTAATTAGGCAACTGTCTGAAACTGCTTTGCACAGTTTTAAGATAATTTGCGATTTATAGATTCACAACTGAAAGTAAGGGTACACACTTTCAGTCATGAACCCCATTGGCAGATTTTTTTGCTTGTTTTATGCACAAAATCACTTAAATTTGATATTTTTGCTCTAAAAACTAGACTTAATTTCTTGGGCCGTTTTGCTCATTAAGAAAAAGCATCTTAATTTAAGAATTTGTAGATATTTTTACTGAAAACAAGACAAAAATACTAAGATTTTTTGCAGCAAAAGGGCTTCATCTGGACAACTGTAAAGGCGATTTTCTCAAAATGTCATTTTTTGGACCTTGCAGATTTCCAAAAGGGATAGTTGAATCATAAATCAATGGTAAAAGCTTCATTATTTAGCTTTCATATTATGTAAAAATCTCATTTAAAAAAAATGACCCTTATGACTTGTTTTGTGGTCCTGGGTCACAAACAGAGGTGGTATTGGTGTTGATGGGTATAATAACAGTATGCATTGGTGTCCTGCCTTTATGATGTTTGTTTACACTCTTGTTACCAGATGTCAAACTCTAATTCCACCTCAATGACATCACACATATCATTAACTATCATTCAGCAACTTGTAATCTGAAATGTTTCTTTTACGACATGGCATGACATGACAAGAATTTAGGAGTCAAAACTGCATGATCTGACACAAATATTGTTTAGTCTGAACTTAGCATTATATATATATATATATACAGAACTTCACAGAAAGTTCAGCAGATAACTGCAAAACTGAAAAAGTTCTGCACACGTTCCATCACACAAGTCTTTATTTAAAATTTTACTCAATTGTGAATATATTTTGAATGCTTTCTGCAATTTTACCAGAATTGCAGAAAATCAGCAATTAACATCTTGGTCTGCTCATAGCTATAGTCACATAAGTGCTAGAAGACCGATATCTGACTTTAAATACCATGGCAAGGCAATGTGTCATTTGGTTACAGGCAACTCACAGGGGTAGGTATTTTCTACAGATTCCTTGAGCTTATCTGAACACAGTTTCATGGTGATCACCTAAGGGGCGGTTTACATTTCGCGTGTTACAAACCGTGAGGAAAGCTTGGCAGCACTGCTTACCCTCTTTCATTTCGACGCGGCATTCTAAAAAGTTCAAAATGCGTGCACAAAATACGATGAATGTAAATCGCCCATAAAGCTGGTATACGAAGTCAAACTAGGGGATTTATTGGCTCATCCCTGGCGTAAGAAGGTTCTTATCTTAGGGATGAGCCACAGCTTAAGGTCTAACATCTTTGTCCAAGCTGCTCCCATGTGTGACAGATCTCAGCCAACCTTTGTGTGTAATCTCATCAAGGTCTTAGATCTTAGAGGACAGACGGCGTCCCTTTACAATGCCGTTTATAGGTTCTTATGGTATAGTTGTGTTTTGGATAACCTTGTGTATATTTGTAGACTTAATGACTGCTGAAAGAAAATCTCTGTAGGTTGCTTTTTCTTAGCTCAGGGAGTTTATAGAGTTTTGAATCAAAAACCTATTTAGTAAATAACAAGGCAGAAGTTAACTAAATAAATTCATTTATTTATTTTCCAGACTTATCATAGACATATCTTAGCAAATTTGAGTACAGTTTGGGACATTGAGAGAGATATGACTTTCTCTAGAGATAGTTTTAAGAAGCTGAAACTATAAGCACATTATCCAATTTACAGAAACAACTTTAAATCTAATTACTAACTTGAAAACACATACTGAAAAAATGTATACCTTTAATGCACTGTAAGTCGCTTTGAATAAAACCGTCTGCCAAATCCATGACTATCTATGTAAATATGTTGACAAAATGAGGTAGCAAAACCGTACGTGAACTGATATGTCTGCCAAAATGGTTGACTCTGTATTTTTATATTTCCTTCTTGCATGTATTTCTGTTACATTTTTCAT
This sequence comes from Paramisgurnus dabryanus, assembly GCF_030506205.2. Lineage (NCBI taxonomy): Eukaryota > Metazoa > Chordata > Actinopteri > Cypriniformes > Cobitidae > Paramisgurnus > Paramisgurnus dabryanus. The sequence continues at coordinate 39,448,416 of NC_133341.1, read as the reverse complement.
GTGCATTCATGTATTGGGCATACGCTTTTATCCTTAGTGACTTCATTACAAGGTATACATTTTTATCAGTATAGTGATGTGAATGGCGCTAATCGTGTGGCAAGATTACGAAGTTATATCCTGGAAGTAATCAAGAGCGAGAAATGTTTCGCGTTTAGTGTGTACGCATCATAAATGTTCCCTGGGTTCACTCCCATGACCTTTCTGCGCTGCAATTGCAATTAAAGTTGCCAACTGTCCAGTATTACCCGAGACGTCACATATTTTTAGCCTAATTTATTTGTGAATAATATGATTTCATGTTTTCTTTTTTTATATAGTGAGTTATTTAGCTGTTTGTGCATATATAAGATCTGCATAGTTACAAAGTTCGGTCTCAATTTTGAACAGCTCGCTGATCCAGACCTGCCTAAAACTACCCATTGTTTTAATTAAAGTGCACCTATTTCACTGCCAAAAAACAATGTTATTTTGTGTATTTGGTATAATACAATGTGTTTGCATAGTTTATGGTTAAAAAAACTCATTATTTTCCACATACCGTACATTTTTGTAGCTCCTGATTTCCCTCTCTTCCTGAAACTGTCCCTGATTGGCCAGCTAATCTGTACTTTGTGATTGGCCTGAATATCTCTGACATCAGCCGGAAATGTGTCACTCCTTACCATGTTTGAAAGATTCGGTTGCTAATAGGAGTTAATTTATATGCTGGGAGTCAAAGCGGGAGGAATTATGATAATGTCGTTCTTTACTACATCTCCAATCACAGGAAGTAAACTGTTGCCTACAATCTGTGTGTTTGTTGTAGTCCAAGAAAAGAGATTTACGTTGGAGATGATAACTCGTGTAGTAACAGTGTGGGGAGGGTTACTTTTTAAATGTATTACGTTACAGTTACTAATTACTTCATAAAAAAGCATTCAGTAATTTAATCCAATCACCAAAATATAAAAGTAATGTAATCTGATTACTTTTAGATTCCTTCAAGGTCACATATATATTCTGTTTTATTTCTTAACATGTATCAAAAATAATTATAGTTTATACCAACATTTAAAAAGTCTAAACAAAGTCTACACAATCTACGGGTAAATAAATGTTTATTTTAAAATGCTGACTGAAGCCATAATTTGGCCTGTTGATGACTTAATGTCATATTAGTGCATTGTAAAAAGGAAAAAAGTGATTAAGGAAGGAATAATTGACGACGGGCCATTGAATTATAAGAAAATAATGCACACCCAAGGTGCAATGCGGCACAATGCGAAGCGAGTGTGCATTATTTTCAAATAATTCAAAGGACCGGAGTCAATTATTCCTCTTATACCACACCATTACCACAAACATTGCTCTGGTCTATTTTTAAGACATTAAGTTAGGTGTGAAATTATCAGAAATTAATGCATACCCATGGAACATTTCTCAGCCAATCAGAATACAGCATTCAACAGACCCATGCTATAAGTAAGGGATAATGTAGAGGATAATGCGGAGGGTCTTGTATCACACTGAAGGGGCTTATTTCCCGATAACTACCGGCTGCCTCTACATTATCCCGCTTATTACACGGCTACGTGTCACATAAGAAAAAAACCGGACATGAATATGAATTTGAAACATTTTATTGGCATATTTGTTTTAAATTAACATTTTTATCCTTCCGCGAAACTTTGCACAGATGCATAAAATGATCGTAATACCTTATTAAGATCCTCTGCTTCATACTTGTCTGTCTCCATTTTTTCTCTTTTAGCCAGTCTTTGAGAAGTTTTAATGCCCATTCTGTATTTTTTTGTGTGTTGGCTTCGTAGCTGTCATGCTCTATTTTGTTAAGTTCAGTCTCAGTAAGCTCTCTGTGTCTTGTCGTGGTTGTCCAGTGTTTGTCACAAGATGGCGCCAAACAGACAGTAATATTTATTGATCTTTATTGGCGCGGAGCGATTTTACTCGTACAAGTAGTACCGGCTATGCGTTATTACTTTGAAGCGGTTATTATTTGAAAAGAACGAACCTGCAAATGTCTCAACTGACCAATCAGAATCAAGCATTCCAGAGAGCCATGTAATAACAGAAATTAATTGAATTAGTGACCCAACAACAACAAAAAGACGAAAACGTTCAAAAAAGGTTTTGTCCTTGTTTTTTTCATAGGCGATAACAAATAAGATTTCAATGATATTTTAACTACTGAACTTGCAAGTTTGTACATTACTGTACAGTCAAACAGTGCTTGAAAATCAGTGTAAACCTTTGTAATCATAAAACTATTCCCATTTTTACAGAAATCTGATTATTATGTTTTTTACGTAACTGTAACGGATTACAGTTACTAGTTTTTTGTATACTGATTACGTAACCCTATTACATGTAATCCGTTACTCCCCAACCCTGTGTATTAATGATATGCAAAAGGTACATACCCCAAAGGAAATGTAAAATCGTGAATCGGATCATGGTGCTCTTTAAAGTGTTTGCAAAACTTCAGCTTCTAGAATCTATGTTAGTTTTAGTTTGTCAAATTTTTTTACCCTTAAGTGCGGGTCCTCATTTATAAAATGCTGCATAGAAAACGTCCTAAATTAGATCTTACAGTCATTTTTTTAAAGCGCGTGCATGTGATTCATAAAACGCATGTACTTTCAGACGTGAAATCTATAAGTGTATAAAATGAACTTGAAATTTTGCACAGCTGAACATTTGCAGATTTCCACCTTTAAACGATGCCTAAAAGAGTGATTTTCAATGTTTAAACCCTTTTTTGAGCAGTAAGAATGGTTTATTTTTTCAAAAAACCTCAGCAATCGGACGAGCAAAAGTTTGTACATCTGCTCAAACCCTGACCTGGTGCTAAGCACTTTTACACGTCAAAGAAAGTTTTTATAAATATGGCCTTTGTCGTGGATTTTTTGGTGTGCACAGTATGAATCGATTGTAGCATTGAGTAAGAATAGAGTTGTCGTTAAGACTTTCTGTGATGTCATTTTAAAGTGTGAATTCAACAGAGATATTCTCAAACAGAGTCTTTAAAATGCCCCTGGAGCTCACTTATCCTCCCTGCAACAAGGCTTTGCCTTCACGGCCGTAATTCATGACTGATAGAGCGCCTGCTCTTAGCCTCTTTAAATAAGATAAGACACAATCACCCTTCCAGATAAAAGAAGGCCTGCTGACCCTGTATACAGGCTCCAGATGTACGCTGACTCACAAACATACCGTTGGAATGAGAGAGAGAGCGAGAGGTTGATATACATCAGTAAGTATTTGCTGCAGGCCTTCTCGTTGCAGGCTGGGTGATGTATGCTGCGGTCTAAACTGGACGCTTGCAGATATGGGCTGAGAGTTATGCGACGTCGGTGAGGTCACACTAAAAAAAGTGAATTATGTTCAATGGGAGCGTTTATTGTTTAGTGTGCGACTATCAGATAACCTTTGCAACCCTGCAGGACACGAATGATTGACAGCCCAGACATCTCACCTTGTTTTAAGTTTTCACTCAACGCCCGTTAAACACATAGAGTCGTGTGTCTGTGTGCGTTCACGATGAGGGGTGTGAAGGTGGACTACTTAACTTGTTGTGACAGTTGTTGCTGACTATAAGAGGTGAGACAATATGTTTGCTTACTTTCTGTCGAGCTTCTTGCGTCTGCAAGGTGACGCCAGTGTGCACTTACACACAAACACAAACATGCTGGAGCTGCTGCGTTTTTGGCAATGATGGATGTTTGGGGAACACTGACAGTGAGAAAACTCCCATCCACCCACACCAAATACAACCGAACAGCCTAGTTAAACACGAATTAGCCTCAGAAGGAGTATCAATCAAAGTTAGAAAGGTCTGAAATGTAGGGGCATTTTGGGGGTGTGTTTACTTGCTTTTGAGGGCGATTAAACCTTTTGTTCTTATCTGACTGATTGCAAAGACATTGAAGAGATCTAATCCATTCTTATCCGGTGGGCAACTTAGATATTTAGTCTTAAGGGTATTATCAAGAATGGGATTATTTGGCATTGTTTTCTGTGCAGGTGTGTTGAATGTACAGTGGACTCCAAAAAGTATTTGGACATTTAAGCTTGAATAAAAATAAATTTGGTTTCAAACAAAGATAACACGGGCACTATTAGGTATTATTATTAGGACACTGTGTATGAGACTTTCTGTAAAGCATGTCCCTATAGTTAATGCGATGAAAACAACACCTGTGTCGGTGCAAGTACACCTTGACTCACCATCATTCATCAATCAATCAATCATCTTCTTTATGGCTGTATGCAATTAGTTTTTTTTATTCACACAAATTTTAAGAGGTCAAACATGAAGAAAAGCAGAGTCCATTCAGAGAAAATGTCTAGCATCATTTGTGTTCACCTATTATGCAAAATCCACTTTTACAAGGTGTTTGGACATAAATGTGTGTTGTCAGTGTGTGAACACAACCACCCTACGATGAAAAAAATCCACCAGCTCCTTGTTTTATAATTCTCATTAAACCAAAGCAGTCTCATTAGACATGCCGTTTTGATTCTCTTAACAATGTGAGGTCACATTGATGATGCCCCGCCCACTTACAGTCCTGCATTATCTCAGCGAGTTGTGCTCTGTCCACTAGATACTATTGTCTCAGACTGTATGAATCAGATCTATTTAAACCAAAAGCGCTCATTATCTGTTTGTAAGAAAGTAAGAAGCTGTAGCTCATTTGCATTTAAAACATAAAAACAGTGCATTTTTGCTCCCACCCAAATACGGGCATTGTGGATATGCTATAATAAATGATCTGTGGGCTATTTTGAGCTGAAACTTCACAGACAAACCTGAGACTTATATTACCTCTTGTAAAAAAGCCATAATAGGTGCCCTTTAAAAAGTCAAGTAATCAAATCTAAACATTACTTTGTAAAAAAAAGTTGTAGTTTGCATTCATAACTTAACCATCTTAGCTCATGTAAATTATTAATATACAAAAACCTTAAAATAAAAATCTAAGTGCAATGAGATCTCACAAAGTTCCGTGGGATAGTCACGGAATTTTGCGCTAATTTTTCCGTGGCATTCTCACGGATTGGTTACTCAACTGCTTTTTCAAACCATTGTCGCTTCGGTTTAGGGTTAGATTTGGTGTTTGCGTTAGTATGTCACTTTAACTATTGGTTTATACTATTTTTTCTGATTTATTCTTTATTTTCTAAACTTTAAACAATTGCCGCCTGATGTTGGGGTTAGAGTTGGGTTTTGGGTAGGGATGTCATTTCATGTAAATCTAACCCTAAACCGAAGCGAAAATGGTAAGAAAATAGGACAAAACAGTTGAGTAACCAATCCGTGAGAATGCCACGGAAAAAGACAGTCCGTAGCAGGGCCACCGAAAAATGCGGAGATCCGTGAGAATGCCACGGAAAAATGAGCACAAAATTCAGTGACTATGCCACGGAAATTCGTGAGATCATGTTTCAAATACCCAGAAGTAATCATTTTCTGCGCCTGAAAATGTTTTGATTATTTCCGTTTGTTCAAAGAATAACAACTTATGGGATATATAAACAGTTTTACACTTTTTGTAGTATTATTGATGCTGTTTTGTTGTATGTTATAGTTTTTTGTGAAGTCACCGTTTAAGGGATCGGTGTTTGGACCGTTGTACAACTTGTTGTATTTCTCTCCACTATAATCAAGGTTTGTGTGAACAATGTTGTGTGTTTCTGTGGAGAATTAAGTTAATTCATTCATTGACACAAAGTCAGTCATGAATTTCTTTTATTTCATTTTGTTATACAATGTAAATGACAATTTAAGTTCAGTCTTTATGAACACCAAGTGAACTTAATTATTTAATTGCACTGTAAAAACTTTAAGTTTGGTGAACTTAACTATTTAAGTACAGTCTACATGATCACCAAGTTCAGGGAACTTAAACATACAACTTTTGGTAGACACATTAATCAATTGAATTGAGTGAACAAAGTTACTCAATTAAATGAGTTCAGTCAACTTATTCGAGTTTTCAGTGTATTGATTAATCTAATGCAATGACATTGTAAATGCCCAAATGCTTTATCGGACCACCATAAATGTGAGCAAGTGAGGTGAGTGCATTTAAAACAGCTAAACAGTAACACCCAGGTCTTACATATTGTTTTCCATGTGCATTTTTGGCAGTGCAGGGTTGTTCTGTAATTGATTGTGTGTTTAAAGCTCCTGTAAATCACCTGTGTAAAACAGGTCGACGTGCAGATTATCACATCAGATTATCCAAACTACCTCCTGTACCTGAGTGAATCCCTGATGATTGCATTCAGATTTCCTGAAGCTGAATACCTCTGGACTTTTGTTGATAACACAAGCTTGTTCCAATCCATACCTGGGAAAACACTTTTCTATGTAGCTTGAATTGTAAGGTTAGTGTAAAATTGACTAATAATAACCTCAGCTGGTAAATATAGCATTTTATCACTTTATAAAGTATATACAGGGCCGGCCCAAGCCTTTATGGGGTTCTAAGCAGAATCTTTCTGAATGGTGCCCCCAATACAATTATTGATACTACTATCAGTGCTTGATTATTTACACATTTATGTTATAACATATATATTATCAATTTATTAACTGTGTTTGGATGTAGGAATGGCATAAAAATGGCACACACAAACCATGCATTATAAGTGTATTGTGATTGTCATAACATCATTAAAGTACTTTCAATTTTAGAATTTTTGAATTCCATTATCAGAAAAAATACAAATTAAATACATTTAAACAGCATTAGGCCTAACGTTAACGTGATGTTAACACTTAAAATCCTAAAAAAACTTTACGTTTGTCATCATTATCCTTCTTCTTTATTCTTTTTCTCTATGCCTGAATGACTCGTTTTTTTGTGGTTTAAAATACCTCCAATTCCAGGGAAGGGAAAGGTCGTATATAAGAGCTTTGTTACATATGTAATGTAGGCCATCATTGTTGCCAGTTTTCCATTGATCAAACATCATGATCCTTGCTTGCAAACATGTCATTACCAACATATGTAGGGTTACAGGTCATCACGGTCAAGGTCTGTGGTCGTTGGTCCATAGTTTGGGGGCCCCCTAGTGGCGGCGGGACCCTAAGCAGCTGCTTAATTTGTGTATAGGGAGGGCCGAGTCTCAGTATATATGCACACACAAACACACACACACACACACACACAAGCTTTATGTGGACTTTCCATAGTCATAATGACTTTTATACTGTACGAACTCTATATTCTATCCCATAAACCAACCCATAAACTTAACCGAAAACTTTATGCATTTTTACATAAATCACTTGTCCCGACGAGGTCCAAAAACAATGTTCCCACAGGGTCAGGAATTTCTGGTATTACTATCTTTGATATCCACAATATAGGGATAACCATAAAGTTGTGATATATTGAAGAACAAAGGACTTATGTGAAAGTACATGAAAGAAGAGATTATTGGGAGACACTGCAAGTTGCACTTGCACTACTTTTTCCACAAAATTATTCTGTCTGAGCAACAAAAAGGGGTTTTCTGTTAATTGACATTGCTGCTTAATTTGAAGACCTAAAAGATGCAAAAGATCACCAATGATAAGACTTTAAACCCAGACAGTAAAGCAAACACATGGAGACACAATGTAGACAGCGTGCATCTCTATATGGTGAAGGATTTAATGGCTTAAGTGTGTTTGTGTTTGTCTGTGTGTGTGTCTGTGCGTGATGTAGATCAGCCCATTTGTCTGACACCAGACCTGTGAAATACTTATGATAGTATATATACAATCATAAAAAATGATATATTATTCTGCATTTATTTTGCTTTTCATATATTACTATTTATACAATTGTTTGTTCCAGCCCTTGATTCTGATTTGTTATAAAACAGCAATGGGCGCTGTAGCCAATGATTTTGTGTATCAATGCAACGCACCCTTAGCAACATAACCATGTGAAACATTTTGTTGCAGTTCAGGCAGGGCAGGGACTATTTTTCCAGCGGAGGAAATGCTTTTAGCTATTTTACTTCATGAAAGTGTGTTTGTCTTGTTTTCAGTACAAATATATAAAGATTCTTAAATTAAGACTTTTTTTGATGAGCAAAATGACCTAAGAAAAGTATATAAAATTGAAGTGAATTTGTGCTTAAAACAAGCAAAAAAATAAAAAGAATACATTTCTTACCCTATTGCAGATTGTTTTGCTTGTTTTAAGCACAAATTCACTAAAATTGGTTAAAAATGTTAATTTTTTTGTCTATTTTTTAAGTAATTTGCTCATCAGGAAAATGCATCTTGATTTAAGAATGTTTAAATATTTGTACTAAAAAACAAGACAAAAATATAAAGTACGAAAGTTATTTCTTTCTTAGTATTTTATTTGACTTGTTTTCAGTTTTCTTAAATCAAGATGTATTTTTTTGATGAACAAACTGACCTAAGAAAATAAATTTAGTTTTAAGACAACAATTTCAAGTGAATTTCTGCCTAAAACAAGCAAAAATATCTGACAATGGGGTGAGAAAATGTTTCTTGAATTAAGTGTTGAAGAAAAAAGAAAACGTATTTCAACACTGCAAAAAATTATTTTCAAGAACATATTTTATTAGTATTTTTGTATTGTTTTCAGTAAAAAATATCTAAAAATTTTAAAATTAAGATGCTTTTTCTTGATGAGCAAAACGAACTAATAAAATAAGTCTAGTTTTTAGACCAAAAATATCAAATTTAAGTGATTTTGTGCATAAAACAAGCAAAAAAATCTGACAATGGGGTAAGCAGTTTTTTCTTGAATTAAGTGTTTAAGAAAAATGTTCAAGATTTTTTTTCTTGAAAATAATTTTTTGCAGTGAATAAGTTTTCTTTTTTCTTAAACGCTTAATTCAAGAAACATTTTCTTACCCCATTGGCAGAAATGTCTGCTTGTTTCTGTCTAAAAACTAGACTTATTTTCTTGGGTCATTTTGCTCATCAAGAAAAAACATCTTAATATAAGAATTTTTAGATATTTCTACTGAAAACAAGACAAAACACTAAGAAAGTAAGTCAATTTTTGCAGTGCATTATTATTATTATTATTATTATTATTATTAGTTTACGTTTGCATTTTTAAAACCCCTAGGGAGCGAGCTGACATTGGTTTAACTTAAAGCTCTCTTGTTTACATTACATTATTACTTCGCTCGCTAGTATGGTTTAATTTTAGCCGCTGTACTATCCTACTTTTGTTGTTCACTGATATTTCTATGTTTTTCCCTACTTTTATTTTTGTAAAGCTGCTTTGAAACAATAAACAATTGTGAAAAGTGCTATATAAATAAAATTAATTGAATTGAATTGATTTGAGTTTAATTGTGTGGTAACTGTTTAAAAATGTAATAAGATACTCAAGGCAATTTTTTTTCTACTAATTTTAAACTCTGTGTATGTTTTGATAATCGCTCTGAATCTGATCTCTTACAAACTTCCTTCACAAATATGAAATTTTTTCAGCTTTTTAAAAATATATATTTTTAAAGAAAAATACCCATATTTAAGAATAAGCAAAGGAAAAATATAAATAGGATGAAACCTTTTTTTCCCATTTTGTTTGTTTGTTGTTTGTTTGAAATCAGAGGGTCTGTTCTTTCATTTGATATATTTGTATGTTTATATATTCATAGAAGATTTTTTTCTGGAATGCATTTTGTGAAACATTTGTAATAATTACAAAAAAATGCTTCCGGGCAACTTTAAAAAAAAAAAGGCTGGCGGTGAATGAGTTAACTATATTGCTTTAGTGAATGGCTGCCCACTACTCTGTGACTTGTCGTGTGTGAGTTAACTATACTCACTGGGAAAAGTTAAATACAACGGTTACATTTCCAGTATACAGTACCATACTTGACAATCACATCACTTTCACACATTTGAGAGATTGTCTCAATCTAGGCATGGTGTTAAAAGTCAATTTCTGGTTCTGGTCAGATGAAGTCAGACTAAGCTTTGATGGTTACAATTTATTTTCTGCTCTCTGCATGCATTTCCATCCTGAAGGGTAGAGGAGTTAACCTGACAACAATATTGCCTGACTTTAAATATAATCTGATATTTCCAGACACAGGTCTCTCTTCCTCCCTACTTGACACTCCTAAGTGTCTCCCAATCTGCTGAGGGCACATGAGCCAGAAAGGAAGTAAATAGCGTCCCTCACCCAGAATGCATTAGGAGTGTTTGATCAGTGGGTTTACAGGGAGTGCCGCTTTTATGCTCCAGCAGTGACGAGAGGCCTTTGCTAATTGTCCACCCATTATCTCTTCTTCTACCAAAACAAGCGGCGCTGTGAAAGCACGGTGAGAGGGAGACGAGCGAAGAGTGAAGAGCTGTGTTTATTTTCTAGGCGGTTTACTCATTTCCCGTACGCCTATGCTGTCATAGGACCGGCGCTATTATCCGACGGCACAATAAGTCCCTGAGCCTAGAGGTCTACAGATGTGGCAGGGTTGTATTGTTGTTTTCCACCTGCTCCGACTGTCCCTCCCCTCATTCACAGACTGAATAATCCAGTCACATACAAAAACATACAACTTTGACTCTTTTCAGGGCCTAAGTACCTTTTATCCTCCCTCCTGCTAATTGAAGTGGTACAGTATGTGTCCGCTTAAATGTAATGTTGGAGCCTTTGTACCAAGGACAGCAAAAGGATTGGCATTTATTTTATCACATTGTTGTGACTAGTTGTCAGTTGGATCATAGTGAACCGAGCGGGTCATTGTTGGTACAAGGTAGGTCATACTGAGAGTTTCTTTTGTTGCAAGGACAGCACAACACTTTTAGTGACTATAAAAGGCTTCTTTAAAGAGCATGGGAAATAAATCTCACACGATGAAGATCCCACAGTTTGTCGTCAACAAGGATAAAACTCAACATGCAAATTTGTTTCATAGTCAAAATCTTACAAACACAATAGTACAGAGAAATAATTGCTAATATTGTCAATACATTTGCAATGACAACAAATATCCCGAAGGTCAAGGTTGTGCGTCATTTAAATCCATTTTGGAAATTGACATGAATTCAGATTTAGGCAACAACAGGATGCACAATATTGATTTGAATATAAGGATGTATAAAACCTTTCAAAATTTGGTACAATATGGAATTAAATAACAAAATGTACATGTTTTTAATGATGATTTATTTATTTATTATGAATGATACATAAACAGTCATCCGAATGCCTTGTACAAATCTTATTGAATGAAATGTCTACTAAATGTAAATGTTTTTTTATCCAGGAAGCATCTCAGAAGTGCTTGTTATGACGAACAGCTGTCTGTTTTCATCTCAGAACGAATTTTGCTGAGTATGTTTGGACATATTAAACCATCAGCGCTCCTTACTGTTTACTAGGACCACCCAGATCGACAAGCACCACTCTGTCCTGATTGTGAGAATAACTTTTTGAAATATTTTAATATAAGATAGTATTAAGTTTATGTGCATTATTTACATCATCATACTGCAGATGTGGATGAACATTGCATTTGTCCAGGTTATTGTGACACTTTTATTTTATTTTGTTTTATTGTTTTGGGCTTTGTTATTGTTATGGTTAGACAAATTGTACTATATCATACTTCTACACATTATACTCAAAAATATATTGAAACATCAATCATTCAATTCTATGAGGATTGAAATACCAGATAGAATAACCAAACATAATTATAAATTCTTTAACTTTGCAGATGAAAGACAGTAAGATTTTCATGCTGTGTAATTGATATAAACTGCTATGAAGCTTCAGATGTACTGTCAAAGCCTCTAAAATTTGGCATCCAGACAAAAGCTGTCACCAGGCAGATTAAATAAACCTTCATCTGCCACTTAACCAGACCAAAATCTCACAATGTAGAATGGTCACTGGAGATATTTTTCATTTGTAATGTGAAACTTACAATGAAAACAATCAGAAACATTCCTGCACATTATCCATTTCCATTCCATTCCCAAATACAATGCACAGCAGTATTTACAAAATAATATAAAACTTTTTATATATTCAGCTATGAACCTATTTATTTATTAAATCATATAAAACACAGCATACAATACAGTCAATAAAAAAGTACAAATATTTTAAGTATACTGAGGACAAATTATCAATTTATATGAGTAAAATGATCACAAGTGATCATTTGTTGTAAATCTCAGATCGAGTGTGTACACTCGTTTAAAAACTTCCACCAAAAGAAGCGATGATGATACATTGTCTATGATTGTGAAATATCATTGGCTCTTGTGTGTCTTGTGACCGATTTTATTATTACGTCAGCTTGTGTTAGCAAACAACCTTAAAAGGTTTCTACAGGTTGTAAAAAGCTGCTGGCCACTAGAGGGCGTTTTGCCCTAAAACGTAACTGTACGTCAGCTGGTGCACAAGTGAAGTATGAAGTCATTATTTTTGGAGGACGGTTTCAGCAGGAGAGGATTGCTTAAATGAATAGGGGTGCAGTACACCGTGGTCATTTCTCTAATTATCTTTCTTTTAGGATTTGGCCTAATCAGAGTTTTTTACAGTCTTGCTCCGCTAGATTAAAGCTTTTAAGAGGGATCAGCTCCTTGTAGGAATTTAGCATGGCCCCTGAAAAAGTTGCAGACAGAGACAAAGCTTGAAACATCACCAAACTCCTGCTTGAAATGATATGCTTTGAGAGTCATATCTGAGATTAAGAAGAATGGTGGGAAATGATGCATTAGAAAATGTCAGTGTTTAATATCAAAGACATTCAAACAGCGTAGCAAAACTGTTATGAACATAATCAAGTTTCTCTAAATAAGTAATGATTTGTGTTACATACACACCTTTTGTACAGAAATAAAGTTTGTGATCTAGTTTCCACTAATATAAATAATGTAAGCTGTGCAGAACAAAACCATTTATTGACATCACGCAACAAGCCCATATTAATCTTAAAGTTACGGCTTTGAAAGTTCAACCCTGGTTAAATCAGCTTATGTTTGTCTGCACTATAACTAGGATGATTAGCAGTCTAATGCCGAGATCTTAATATTGGCAGGCAAAATCCTCTTCATTTAATGCATTAAAAATGTTTCTGCGGATACCAGTTATTGATAGTTAACGTGTTTGTTGGAATAAAGAATATTGAGGAGTGATGGAAGTTGACAGCTTTCTTTGGCTGTGCTCTGACCAGGCATTTTTAAGGTGCATTCAAACCACTTGCGACTTTGTCACTGTGTGTCGCCAGTGTCTTTCTATTAAGTTGTTAGGACGTATTCCTGATACTGGTTGTCCTAATGGTTAAGATTGTCACCGTCACACATCTGATCAGACAATTTTTATATACAGTACTTGCATAACAATCTCAGGAACAGTAGTGTGGTCAACTTTGTAACTTCACATCGCCACTAATACATTGGAGAGTTTCCTTTGCAAATGTATTTTAACAAAACATTATGACAGTTAAAGAAAGAAACTTTTAAAGACAAAAGTCAAGAGCCCAAACTAAAGCAAACACTGATCACCATAACGGTCTGTTTTGATAAATAAAAATGTGGGTGCAAATGTGATGTTTACTGCTATTTAGATTACAAATAAAGAGAGTAAAGTTTACTTAAAATTTTTAAATACATTTACCTGGGAATTTCTAATTAAAGTGAAAAAAGTTTTCAGTGTACATTCTCCTAGGATTAAATGTATTTATCTTAAAGTTGCAGGACGCAAAGGATGCACTTCATGTGTCCTTTAAAAGAAGCCAGATGAAGAATGTGAGGATGCAGCCTTCAGTTTGAGAAAGTCTATTTGCTCTACTATCACGGATACACCAGGGTCCTCATTTAAAAAGCGTACATACTCACAGATTTGATCATAGGGTGCGCATACTCAAAAGTCCACAGCAATGTTAATTTTTATGAAAACGATCTTTAACATTGAAAATAGCTTAGCGCCACGTCAAACTCTGAGCAGACGTACGCACATTTGCTTGTTTGATTGTTGCAGGTTTTTTTAAATATAAGCCTTTCTTGGCTGCTGCACGAAAAGGATTTAAACATGTCACTGCTGAAATCATACTCTCACCATCCATTCACTGCCTGGTGTCTACAGACTTTTTATCTGTTTCTCACTTTGCTGTCCACTGGTTGGTAAACCCCTAGAGAAATATACTTACCAATTCTCCTGTTATGACTGTGCTGTGTCTCATCTGCTCTTTATCCTGGACATTATACCGGTACAGACGAACAATATTATTCACCATTCTATGCTTGTGAACTATGCCGATGATATTTACTCACCTGCTGCTCAGTGTGTTCAATAAAATAATTTTTTGTTGGTTATATATGATTCATATCTCATCACTCATCTATATAAATAGCTAATGAGATAAATAATGACCATAAACTATTATTATCTTTTACCTAATCAGTAGGGGATCTCATTATTAGGGGATAATATAGGTCAACTGCACTGAGGGTATGGATTCTTCCACTTCACATCACAATAAGTTGACACGAACAACCTTATTATGTGCACAATACATATGCCACATGCATAACATAATGTATACGTGTCATCAGATGTCATTACAGCTAGATTTACCTTCAAAGTACTGAAGGTTGTGTAGATGCAGGTGGTATATATTAAGATTGACAGGGAGCTGTCTACTGCACACCAGGCACCATACGACCAGTCAGGCAGAAATCCTGATCGTTCAAGCAGTCAAACAGTGGGCCGTTAAAGACCACGAGTTGCCTGACAGTGGCATTTTTATCTAAGCCACCAGGGGTTTAATGTGTGAGGGACCCATGCATGGACCAAAAGAAAAGGCCAGTAGCCCAAAGGATTACATCATCCAGATTTGATCAGAAACCAACACTCGATTCATTTTGACAGCTTACATGTGCAAAATGCCATCTTCACCACTAGCAATGATCCAAGGGACATTTGTGTTCACCTCATGTGATAGACTTGATTTGATTCATCATTTCTCACTGTGTTAACCAGAATAGATAACAGTTGATAGTAAATGTGGAGGGTTCAAATCAAGTTTTTTTTTTGTGATACATTCCTCTGCATCTTATTTCAAAAATGGTAAGCAACATTTAAAAAGTGGTCAAATGGAAATAGACTGCAACATGCCCTGCCTTAGATCCTCTTTAGTGGAAAATGAGAGTGTTTTCCCTTAAGCCCTACTGGCAATAAAGCAGACGTGGTTAAAATAATACATTGCACAACAACTGTACGTGACCATATAGTCTTGATTACTGTTGTATCAATTGGTGATAGTCTCAAGACACTAGTAGAAAATGAATCATTGGAGTGAATCATTTTATCCTTCTTACTGCCGCCGTTCAACACTACTGAGTGAACTCTCACTTTCTTCGGTATAAAGTCTTTATTGTAACATGGGGCATGCTTTAACATGGGAATAGTCAGCAGTTCCTCAGTGGAAAGCATTGATCTAAAAGCCTCTGGACTCATTCGATCTGCCCTTTTGTCTAAGCGGTGTGGATTTTCCTTTTGACTGAGGATCAGAAAAGCATCTTCACTGGCTTGGAAATGTGGCAAAGAGGTCAAGTACAAGTTCCTCTCACAGTCAGCAGAAAACTTCTCTTGGCGGTGCATGAATGCTCTGCTTGGCACCATTGTTGGAGCAGAGAAAAATAGTAAGAGGTCTTCACATGATTGTTTGTTTGAGGGTTTAATGGTTGAAAAAATAGAGCCAAAACAAGCATGTAAAATAGGTCAGCCATGCATCTAGTGCACATCCTAAACAGTAATACCTGTATTTAATCAATAATACGACAAAAACAAGCATGAAAGAATATAGTTTTCGTTTCTTTAAATGGGTTTTACTTTTATTTACAACCTTAATAAATATAAGCAAATTATGGAGTTTTGTTTTGAGAACAACCAAAAAAACATTATAGGGCTTGTGGTAAAAGTATGTGAACCCTTGTGTTGACCTCAAAAAAGCTAAGGTTTTAGCATACCTAGAGTCTTGTTAAGATAATACGTTTGGAGGTCATTACATTAACTCAAGGGTTCAGATACTTTATCCACAAACACTATGAGTTTTTTGGTTGTTCTTAATAAAGACATGAAGGATCAGATTTTTTGTGTTATTATTTTTATAACGTTTGGTATTACCCTTGACTTCAGAGATCAGATCACATTTTATGACAAAAAAAAAGTTTTTCTTGCCACTGTAATTTTTTAAAGTGCACCTATTTCATTGCTAAAACAACGTTATATTGAAATATTATTTTATTTTGTGTATTTGGTATAATATAATATAATGTTTTAGGGGTCCTTATAATGGGTCAATTTTTTGTAGGCCATTTATAGGCCTTTATAGGCCATCAATCAGGACTAAAGCAGCTGATATATATTAGTACTAATATGGGGCAGGGTTTCTGTCTCAATACTGACAGATTTCAGGTGATCGCCTGGCTTTCTATGCCATTTTGCACCTTGTTATCTTCATGTGTTTAATACTTATTCCCTGTGC
This sequence comes from Paramisgurnus dabryanus, assembly GCF_030506205.2. Classification (NCBI taxonomy): domain Eukaryota; kingdom Metazoa; phylum Chordata; class Actinopteri; order Cypriniformes; family Cobitidae; genus Paramisgurnus; species Paramisgurnus dabryanus. The sequence goes on along the minus strand of NC_133341.1, from coordinate 39,431,913 downwards.
ACATTTCACTTTATTTATTATGACCAAACTTGTATACTTAAATGTTCTGATTAGCCCACTTATTTCTTTGTATAATTTCAATATTTGGCTTGATGGCTACATCTGGTGGAAATTTTGTGTCAATAGCCCACTTAGAAATCCCCTAACTGATAAAAATGCTGATGTGTCAAATACTTATTTTCCCCGCTGTATACAGTAAACATTTCCTTTGCCCGGTTGGTTCACACCATTGTAATAAATGACTGAGGGCATTTGCCATATGTGTTATGTAATATGTTCATATTTTAAACAATAGATTAAAAGGTAAACCTTTTTGTCATAGCCCTCTTTCGCTCATATTTACCAAGGGTGCCAATATTGGTGGATTGCAATGTATATCCTGAAGATAATTAAAAGAGTATCTGACTACATAGGTAATTTTGACCTGCAAGGCTGGCATGTGGAAAGACGGTAAATAATTGATGCTGAACATTGCTGGCTGCAGTATTTATTAGTGTGAAGCTGAAGGTGTAGTGTGTGCAGAAGTTGTAAGGCATCCAGAAGCGAAACTTTGGCTGGCATTGTTTTGTGATTGTTTGTCATTTGTTTGAGAAACTTTGTTCTTCACATGTGATGTGAAATATAATATAAATGCACTTTAACTCTCCCATGACAATTTCTAGTGAGAAATGTTTAACACAGAAAAACAATAGTGTTATGATATTGTGTGGATTGATGTAATGACCATCACCAGCAGAATATGTAGAAGGTGGGTAGTGCTATAAATGCAATGATGCATTCGTTCATTTCCGTGTCATTGTATTCATTAATTCACCACTTTGATTCAGCAGTCATTGTGTGTGATATATTTACCTACGGGTTAAGAGGGGGAAAAAAGTTTAATTGCTCAATGGTTTTATATTGTGCTTAGAGAATCCGTACAGACGTTATTGTAAGGGAATCAAAGAATCACTTTTCACAGCCTTTAAAATCACAAAATCAAAGCCTCTTCATTGCTCCGCACGAACCTTCGTTTCTATTCACACAAACACACACCTATTTTGTCCATTCATTGATTGAAATGTTTGTGTTAGTTCAAGGTGTGCAAACAAGTTCATTTATGCAGTGGCAACACAAGCTTGAAGAAAAAAACATTTCAGTGATCTATTGCAGGAATTGTCAAGCTTTTTAGACCATGCATTTTTCTTTTATTCTCTGTATTTTTTCTGCAAAGATCAGCAATTAAACCACACTTGAAAAAATTACTTTATTACTTTTTTGTCTTGTTTTCAGTAAAAATATCTAAAAATTCTTAAATTAAGATGTATTTTCATGGTGAGCAAAATGACCTAGGAAAATACGTAAAAATTAAACTTTAAGTAAATTAGTGCTTAAAACAAGCAAAAAAAATCTGTCAGTGGAATAAGAAAAATTTTCATGAATTAAGTGTTTATGAAAAAAGTATGACTTATTTCAAGAAAATTTTTCTAATTCCATTGGCAGATTTTTTTGCTTGCTTTAAGCACGAATTTGCTTAAATTGTATATTTTTTGTCGAAAAACTAGACTTATTTTCCTAGGTCATTTTGCTCATCAAGAAAATACATCTTAATTTAAAGAATTTTAGATATTTTTACTGAAAACAAGACAAAAATACTAAGACAGTTGTTTTTTGCATTGCAATGCCACACTGCAAAAAAATGATTTTCAAGAAAAAAAAATATTTTTGAAAAAAATATCTGTAAAAATATCTAAAAATTCTTCAATTAAGATGCTTTTCTTGATGAGCAAAACGACCCAAGAAAATAAGTCTAGTTTTTAGACCAGAAATATTAAATTTAAAAATGGCTGCACAAAATGGCAACTCCCATGTTAGGGTACCCGCAGTGTATGTAGATGAAAATGGCTCATTCTAAGGTAATAAAAACAATACAGTTTATAATATAAGGTCTTTATACACCACTGATAATATAGTTATGTATATTATATTGCATTTTTGTCATTAGATCCTTCTAAAAGTTACACACTGCACCTTTAAGAAAAATGATTGGCAGATTTTTTTGCTTGTTTTATTCACAAAATCACTTCAATTTGATATTTTTGTCTAAAAACTAGACTTATTTTCTTGGGGTGTTTTGCTCATCAAGAAAAAGCAACTGACATTTCTATTAAGTAAATGTTAATTCTTCACACTTCAGACATCTGTTAATCCTCAGTACATGCACTTTTCCAATCAACCCTTTATTTATTTTATTGCAAGTCCACAAAGCTATACCCCCAAAACAAATGTTAAACTTCAGCAAGTGTTGTGCTACAATAGAAGAGATCAAACTGCCTTTTTAAGCCTCCATTTCGTGGCAGAAAGCTCAGGGTCCAGTTACCCATACTACCCCTTGAGCTTGTTTGCCATTAAATATTACAATGTGCCATAGTACAGAGGTGAAAGTGAGCTGCCACTCACTGGAATAAAGAGCCGGCCTGATGCACCGCGTAAACAGAAAGAGCGAGAGCCACGGGTTGGATTACAGGCCAGCTAAAGAAGAGGCCCTCTGCGGCTCCAGTTGCCCATGATGGGGGGATCGCTTTACCCACGGCTGCAACATGAAATGGTCCGGTCCAAGTTCCCTGCCTCTTGGATGGAATGATTACTTATTCATAGTATGAAGGAAGAATAGCGGGGTGGGTTGTGAATGGGAGTCCTTGTTGTCAGTGGTAGTGTAAAGAACAGGTGACAGAAAAGTATCTGTTACCTGAAGCTGCCCTCAACCCCCCTTTCTCCGCTACTCCGAGTATGGGCACACATTGTTGTCGGACAGCAGTCAGCCCTGGAATGCATTCGAATTTGTCAGCTAAACAGCAGACCGTAAGAGTGCATCACTTCAAAGCTACACCGTACCCGGAGCATTCAGCTTCTGCTCTGCTATGAAGTTTAGGGGTCGCACCAGCAAGCGGGTGGATTGTCAGTGACTTTATCACACTCCGGCGAGCCCACACAGGTAGTCTGACACCCTGATATCAGCCCCAGTGGATATAAAGCTGATCTCACCCCGCTCTCCTCGCTGGTCTAACAGTGCCACCCTGACATCAGAGAGTCAGTGCCATGTTTCGACCGTGTGAAATCTCACACTGCCCGTAACAATGTTGGCAGAGCTCACTGCGCCTCAAGGGCCCGTGCATGCATATACAACAGCCGGTAGATGTTTGGTCACACTTATTTTATTACATTTCAATTTAATAGTTCAGTCATCAAAATGATGCAATAACACATGGGATGCATACAAATCTTTTTCAAAGCACCCACCTGTTGCACATACACATTTAGCCATTTAACCGTTTTATAAAGTGCATCGTGAAATATTTTTTCTCGTCTAAAGTAAATACCACTAAAACATATTAATCCACCGTCATTCCACAAAGCACCGGTCAATTCCCATCAAGTGGCAGACACCAGCAGATGAACTCTGGTCATTATTTATCAGCAGGCCCCTTTGCAGATCTCTGTGAAGTTGAGTAAATGCTTTAATTAAACTGGAGCCTTGCATCAAAAGATGTCAATCAGCACCAGCAGGATGGAGTGAAACCAGATCATGCCCACTCTCCCCTGTCTTATCGCAGAGATGTGGGGACCGGGCCTCTCCGCAGCCATTGTTACAGTCTGCCAGTCTACAGGAACGTGTAACTAAAGTAACCCTTTGTGCTACTAATATGCAATACGTTCAACTGTGTGATGGGTGAGGACATCAACACGGATTCTCTTTTTATTGGTAAAGTCCTGATACCGGATGGTGTCCGTGGCATGAGACATTTTATTCACTCTGTTTAGTCAACTACGTTCTCAATTAATGTTCTGCTTTAAATAATATCAGGAATATTTTAACAAAATAAAACACTTTTTTGTTTAGGGTTTAGTTCTTTTATCAGACCTAACACAACTTTTTATCACCTGTTGTTATCTGATAACGTTAATCTATAAGATATAAAGGATCAAATATTATCATTACTTTAGGACAAGCTGTGTTTATTCACAGTGGTCTCTGCTGGCCTCTCCTGGTAAACATGAAGTACTAAAGTGTGTCAATATGATACAACACGATCTAGTTATTGTCCCCATTGGGAAATTTTTTCATTGGCTTAGTGCATGCTGCATTTTCACACAATAAAACGATAAATAAATAAATTACATGTCTCACAAAAAAACAGAAGAAACAAGCATGTAGACAGATTAATCATGCGTCATATTGCACAGCTAAAAGGCCACTATTATTGCATCAATGGCAATACATAAACCATAAAACCAGCAGTAAATAACAATGACCAGCAGTAATAATATAAAACAATAAATAATTTTGAATAATGGCTGTCTCTGGATGATGTAAAAAAATTCTGCTTAATTGTACAGATAGGTTCCAGACTGATCTCACAGCAAGTCGTGTTATAATCATGAAAAATGTGTTATTTTATGTATTATTTTCTCATGTTTTTTTCCTATTTTCTTATCATTGTTGCTTGGGGTTGGGGTTAGAATCACTTACATTTTAGACATCCTAAACCAAACCCCAACTCCAGGCGAGAATAGTTTTAAAACCAGAACAAAAATACGTAAAAACCAATACATAAAAGTACATCCTAACCCAAATCCCAAATCTAACCCCAACCAACAATGATTTAAAAATAGAGGAACAATTTTTGAAAACAATAAATAAAATGACACGGAAAAGAAAGTCGTGCCACGGACACGAAAAATTATTTTTATAAATTCGTGCTGTACGACACGAAATAGACATTTGTGCTCAGGGCACAAAAAAGCTGAATTTCATGCTATGGACACGAATAAATAAATCAAATTATTTGTGACTGTAAACCAAATTTCTGTGAAGCTTGTATCCTATACCAGATTACACCCTATGTTTTTTTTATGTATTGATTACTATAAGCAAACACATGGTTTTACTACATTAACCATAATTTAACTATGGTTATTCTGTGATTACCATGGTTTAACTACAGAAATCATTTTGACACCATACAGTCTGCGTCTCCTTGTTCACTCGTTGTAGTGTAGCACATAAAATGTCAACATGAACCTGTCATGCAAGCATATTGTGCACCGTCATCTTTGAACTCTTAGTTAAGAGTTAATATTTAGTTAATATTTATTATAGAATCCACCCTGCTGAAATAAACAATAGAAACCATCAGAAAAATTCTTCTGGTTTCCATTTAAATACCAATAGGAATCATTTGCTTTTACCATCAAAAGCTTTTTGTGGTGTGTTCGGGACCTATTCCAGTAGGATTTAATGCCTCCACCAATAAGAACCCAACACATACCATAGAGACCCACATAGACCATTATAGTTTCCATTACAACCAATAAAATTCCAATTAATCCAATGGGATTTCTGTGATGGTTTCTATTGTTTTTAGCAGAAAGGAAGACTGGCATAATTTGTGCAGTTAGGGGGTTGCCATAATAGCTGGTATAAATGCAGTCACAAGCTGAGTGACCCAGTTCAGTATATGCATCCATTTAGTGGGGTTCCATGGTGTAATGGTTAGCACTCTGGACTCTGAATCCAGCGATCCGAGTTCAAATCTCGGTGGGACCTGACAACCTTTTTGGGGTTTCCAAGCAAATCCCTATCCAACAAAAGTTTGTTATGAGGTAAACAGGCTTGTGGAGGAAGTTGATGACTTGGACCTTCAAGATGGGGGTTTTGAGGAAGGGGTCCTCCATGATGATCTTTCCTCAAATGGTTGAGTGAGCTAGTTCCTCAGGGGAAACTTTAGCACATGCTCCTGCAGTACAGCGGAGTCGCCATATTAGATGTGGCAAACTGTTTAAAATGATTGCAGAAGAACTTTCTATCTTTATCCCAACTTTTGCGGATATAAACAAAAAATAACAACACTTAATAACTTTGTGTTTACTGCAACATAACACAGAGCACTCGTTTGTGTAAAACTCTTCTCTTACAGCTACCCCACACCCCCGTGCCTCCTTATGAGCAAAAAACACATCCAGAAACAATTGTTCGGTCTTACTTGTGGAAGGTAATTCAGGGAGAGTTGTTTAGAGGTGTAGGTAAAGCGGTTTGAACACACCTAAAGTGCATTTTCCCTCCAGTTGCTATGATAGTAATGGAGAAGTTGCCACACCTAATATGGCGGCGCGGTTGACGTACGATTTAGCAGACATTGCGCGGTTTAGTTATTTCTTTAATATACCTGCCTGTCTATGGTTTGGGTTTTGCCAACTTGGCGATTTTCAGACATCTTTAGCAACTTTTTATTTTTCAAAAAAAGCGACTAGCCACAAATCTAGCGACTTTTCTGGCGTTATTAAGACTCTGACGTGAAAGTTTCGTTCACTTCTCAAAGAGCAGCGATTGCTGCCGCCGGCGGATCCCGCAATGGCTTTACAGTTACGTAAAATGTCTAATCTGAATCCGAAAAGTAAGACATATAAGCCCATGTCAGACTTCTGAGAGTCTCAATATATCAGCTGTTTATTTAATTCTCCCTACTACTGCACGTGGCGCCGGTTCGCTAAATTGCTTATTTGGTAGACTTCTTATATTTTCTGTCAATGCAGACAAACTCCTTTTCTCACACATTGTTTGCCTTATCATTGTTTCACAAATTTAAATGATTCCTCACGTGGCCGAAATAGCTCAGTTGGGAGAGCGTTAGACTGAAGATCTAAAGGTCCCTGGTTCGATCCCGGGTTTCGGCAAACACAGGCGGTACTCCAGGCAAAAGGGTAGTCTTTTGTGGTCATATGATGTTTGTAATACCCCATACCATCAGCTTGTTTCACAGAGCAGTTTTGTTCTAAATAAAATAAACAAATGCACAAAATACGTTTTTTACTAGCAGAAGGTCAATAATACATAAATAGACAGACAACTTTTAATAAATAAAAAAAGAAACATACAACAACAGGAAAACTGGTATTCAATTGCAGGTAACAGCACAAGATGTTGTGATATTTTGCTCTATTTAGCTGACTAATGGTCAACTACTTTATATCACTGTTGGTATTTTTAGGGGCGGGACACACCAAAGCTTTTTAGGCTGCTGAAACTTCCGGCGGACGCCGACTGAAAGGTTTTTTCAGCCAACGGACAACTTTCTTTAGCTAGGTGCTTGCTGTGATACTTCTGCTTTGTTTATTAGTTGGTGTACAATGCGCAGGTTGGTTTTTGTGATATTTGTCCCATCCCTCCTCCACTGTGATTGGACGGCCGTGTGAGAACTGACATTGACGAGCTGAGCTTTTCACCCACAGTTGAATTTTTCTCAACTCCAAAGCCAACCGCCGGCTTTCAGCACAGAAAAAAACTGCTAGCTGCTAACTTTTTTGAAAAACACGTGTTTACATTTGAAACAATTGAGAACATACGCCGGCCGGGAGCATTAAAGCTTTGTTTTGCATGCCTCCTAACAGGTCACAATTGACCTTTCATTAAGCCATGCACAAAAACCGCCACAGACCAATCATGGTTTAGCAACCGTAACTAGGCGCAGGGAGGTCTGTCAAGCTTTCAAGCGAGAGAAACATATCTAAGCATTGTGCATATGAATTGTGTAGATCCAATATCCAGTATCCTAAAAGTTTGTAGTGGTGAAATTTTTTCTGTTCCCAAAACCTACAACCCAAGGGGAAAATGCCGGAAGCAGTGTGAAAGGCCTCTTTCACAATAAAATGTCGACAGGATTAACAAAAACACATATGTTAATCATTGCTTGGAAATAATGACGGTTCTTTGTTCATAATGCATAACATAAGATAATTAAAGGTAAAGATGGAGGCTGACTGACATACTTTAAAGCTTGACAGGCGTAGTAACTAAGGAGGGCGGGGCTTAGCAAAGGGTCAATTAAAACAAAGTTATAAATACAGAATAAACTATAGTCATATAGTCAAAATAATTAATAATAACGTAATGTAAAAATGTACAATATTTCTATATCAACATATCATAGTTTAAATGTTCAGTCTTGGTATTTTACATTTATGCATAGAAGAACCATTACACTACAAATTTACACTAATTATGATTATCCGGACCACACAAAGTAAGCAACCTCATCCAAATCCACTGGGTAGTCAGTAAGGTGTATGGGGCCTTTGTCAAAATACTCTCCCTTGTAACTTCTCCATCTACCGGCAGGCAGGTATATATCTCTTTCCTGCTTGCCTGGTTCAAGTACAGGAGCTACCAGAAGGTCATCTCCTATTAGGAACTGAGAGTCGATTTTGTAAGCCGCCTCATCATCTGTAGCTATCCACCAAAGAGGACGTATGATAGGATCACCAGTGTACAGAACTTCACTAGCAAGTTCGAGAACTCTAGGGGCTACGAGAGACTCGTGGAGGGCTGTGAACTTCTTGGCAATATTCACAACTTCATCGTCATAGAGCCACGGTGGCAGTGAGAACTGCATTGCTGGCATGAAAGCTGAGAGTTCGAGCCAACGGATGTAAAGTTCTCGATCTGGAAGTCCGCCGGGTCTATCGGTGCGGTTTCCACCTATTATGTCGGGAAGAATAAACTGGTAGCCGAGAATGCTTATAGTGAGTACAGTCGGGATTATGGATTTGATGCCTAGGTCATATCCCCATAGAGAGCTACGATCCATAATTCTAAAAAAGCAGGAGATGTTTTGCGACTGATAGCCTGACCGCAGCTCTGCCCGGTCACTAAAGGGTATCGCCATCTCAGTGTAACGTCGGGTAAAAGTACTGGGATCGTGCAGTGGAACGAAGGTGCTGAAATCTCGAGGTAAGTAGCTTGTTTCTCCAGCATCAAACTTAAAAGATGTCACTCCATACTTGTTCTTGAGGCCACGCAGATTTGAGGCGTACCAGTCACGAGTTTCTGGGTTCGTGAAATCCAAAATACCAGCGATACCATTCCACCAACGCACCAAAGCAGGAAGCTGGCCACCAGTATTTCTTACAAAAAGACCTCGTTCTACTCCAACACGAAAATTGACAGAATTATAGTTGACAAACGGATGAGTCCATAGGGTAACGTGGAAACCCTCCTTGCGTAGTTTTTGAAACATAGCCGAGGTGTTAGGGAACTTTACGTTATCAAACTCGAACTCTCCATAGTCACCGGTGTAGCAATCATACAGTTCAAGGTGACTGCAGTTGAAGCCATGTTTTTGGATATCGGATGCATATTTTAAAAATCTTTCCTGATCGACTTGTGATAAAGACCGAGTAGACCAGACTGGATATCTGAAAACAGCTTCCGAGGGAACTTTATTAGGCTTGTTGAAATATCGACGTACCATGTACTTGTGTATCGAGGTGACGTCAAGCCCAACACATACTCGATAACTTAGCGTAACATAATGGGATTGACCAGTGTCTGACCTATAGGGGCTCTTGTCATATCGAGCCTGGAACCGCAAAGTTCGGTTTGTTTCATCCCAACCAAGATGAAAAGGAACAGAGTTGTTAATTTTTATGGCTGTTGCACTGGAAGAAAGCCAGTAGCGCTCCAAGATGCCACCGAAAACTTGATGATTTGAATAGATATCACCTGTAACAAAAGGCTCAGGTGCTTGTTGTCCTTTCAAAGTTATCGGCCAATGTTGCAACCGTGTCTCTGCACCACCGTACCAGTGAGAATCACCACAGGACATGACATGCTCCACCACACGCTCCTTCAGCTCGTCCCAACGTACGCGATAACATGTAACTGTGTCTTTAGGTTTTAGGGTTTCTATGAAGAAATTTATATTCCCCGCATTGGATTTGTCACAGCTGATTATTTGACCTTCTTTCGAACAGGAGTCCAAGTCAAGGGTTCCAGACCTAAGATAAAACAAAAGCACTGTAATTTATCGCAATCTTCACGCAAGCCTTAAAATTAGACAGGTGAATAGTCTACCTGAATGCCATTTTGAAGATGACAACCCCAACCTGATTCCGAATAACATAACCATGTTTGTTAAGGTCTAGTTGTTCGGTTGTCAGGAGGTTGGCTTTCTGAAGAGAAGCATAGTAGTAGCACCATGATACAATAGCAGCAAGAACTAGGATGAATCCGAGCGCACTCGCTGCAATTACTGGATGGCTATGACTGGTCACTCTCTTCCGCTTTGGTGTGGAATAATGGCTCATGGCACTAATGCCAATATCTCCAACAGTTGCTGGGACGATTTGGTACATTGTAACACTTCTTATGCAGAAAAAGTATTTTTTAAAACAAAATTATGAAAAAAGTGCTGTATTAGGTGTCAAGCACCTGGCTGTGGCATTCGCTGGCCAGGACCAACTTGATTTTGCAGATTAATCCATCTAGAAGACAAAATCTTGCGGTTACTTTTTAGACACATTTGCTCACAATGCATTGAGCATTCTCATCATGAACAAAAACAGAAAACCTTTTTTCTGTATGATTTTTCAGACTTGATGATTATCTGTGTTTTAAATATTTTTATGCTAACCACCATGAAATCTATAAATGAAAAAGCTCAGATGCAAAAAGTTGGCAGTCATCATGGTTGCTTAAATGTGACCTACGATGGATGCAACATCCGAAAATGAGACCGAGTTTAAAAAACATCCACACGAGTGGGTTTGTAATTTGTAACAAAAAACCATTGCAAACGTAAAAATGAGCAGATAAACGTATGCTTTCATCAGCTGCCCTCCTGTATGGGTCTGGTAACCCGAAAGGGAAAGCTGTGTCCAAACCCGCTCCCTATCTCCTATAAAGTGCACTATATTTGGCGTTCGCTATTTTGTAGTGATGTCCGTGAACAACGGCTGCGTTCCGAAAGCTCTAAAAGGCAGGAAGGCATCAAGGCAAGTCCGAATCCAATGTTTGGTTTACTTCTTGTCTCCTGAGATACCTTCATTGTCCTGTCCCAGAATTCTTTGCATGGGTGTGCACGGAGAATGTGATTGGTCGAGTCTGGTCGAAAATAAAATGACGGCTGAAGCACAAATTTAGTGTAAATAAAGTTTAATTTTCATTTTATACACCTTTTAATTGCATTTCTAGAAACCTCAAAGGCGCTTTCTGTTTATATTTCAAACAGAATTCCATGCTACCTATGAAGTCTGTCTGAATGCGTTTCTCAGAGCTGCGTTTATGCCTCCGAAGTCATTGTCTCATGAGGCAGTGAGGCAACAAGTCAGCTGCCTAAGCTTTCGGAAAGAACCATCTTCATTCTCTACATTCGTTCAATACTTTTTACCCACAATGCACTCTGACTTTGAGGTTACATTCGATGTAGGCTGCATGAGGAAATGACTTCAGAGGCATGAAGGCAGCTCAGAGAAAGACTTTCAGACATACTTCATAGGCAGTGTGTTTGAAATATAAACAGAGAGCGCCTTTGTAATAACTAATCACATATTTGAAAACTAGAATACAAATTTCTTGCTAGAAATGCAATTAAAAGGTGTTAAAAGTGAAAATCTACCTTTATTTACACTAAATTTGTGCTCCAGTCGCGTCCTTGGCCGCCATTTTATTTTTTCGAACTCGACGAGGCTCGACCAATCACATTCTTGTTGTATGCCCAAGCATATGTATCTCAGGAGACAGGAAGTAAACCTAACATTTAATTCAGACATGCCTTGATGCATTCCTGCCTCAGAAAGCAGCAATGTAGTAGAGTTTTCGGACGCAGCCGTAGACTCGCAAACTCACTATTTCCCATGATACAACTGGAGACAAACGCATAACTGGAATCAGCTGAAGGATATGACAGTAAACAACTCAAATTTACGTTTATACTGTTAGGACTCAATTGTCATTCTCTACATAAGGAATAGTAAACGAGTGAGCGGGTTCGGACACAACAGTATCCAATATTTTGAATTTAGTCTGCGGTACAAAGTTCAGCCGCTAGAAGTCACTGTTACACGCAGCTCGCGTACCGTGGGGAGTGTACGAGCATGCAGTGTGATGGCCCGGTCTGTCAGATGCCTCAAAAGCATAGAGACAGAGCGCCGATATGCAAATTTGAAAACCACGCCCACCGGGGGGAAAACAATCCAACCGTCTCCATTGACTTTGTATTGCGAGAGGCTGCCTCCTTGTCATTTCTGGCTTATAACAAAAAACAGAATAATGCCTAAAAGCTGCTGTGTGACAATATGTACAGCTAACAAGCCAAAGAACCCAGAAATAAGTTTTTATAAGCTGTCGAGCCGTAAAACCCAGCTTTTAAGGAGAATAAAGTGGATCGCCGACTACGTTTCCCCCTAGTGGACGCAGTTCTACTAATAGAAGTACTATGAAAAGTTGCCTGTTTCCACTTTTGTTTCTTTAAACGCTCGTTTTATGAGGTCGACAGCTTAAAAAAAACTTATTTCTGGGTTTTTTGGCTTTTTAGCTGTACACCTTGTCACACAGCAGCTTTTATGTATTATTCTGTTTTTAATTTTAATCTGTAAATATGTTTTTATAAGCTGTCGACCCCAAAAACGAGCGTTTAAAGACACACAAATGGAAACAGGCAACTTTTCATAGTAATACTATTAGTAGAACTGCATCCAATAGGGGGAAACGTAGTCGGCGATCCACTTTATTCTCCTTAAAGACAGGGTTTTACGGCTCGACAGCTTATAAAAACTTATTTCTGGGTTCTTTGGCTTGTTAGCTGTACATATTGTCACACAGCAGCTTTTAGGCATTATTCTGTTTTTTGTTATAAGCCAGAAATGACAAGGAGGCAGCCTCTCGCAATACAAAGTCAATGGAGACGGTTGGATTGTTTTCCCCCCCGGTGGGCGTGGTTTTCAGGTTATGACGCGCGGCGCTCTGTCTCTATCGCACGTGGATAATGTAAACATCGATGCCGCTAACTTTAGTGTACTATTTACACGCCAGAATTATTTACTCAACCTGTTGCTCCTGTTTTGGATGGTCTTACACATATGATACTGCAAACGATCACGTGGCCGAAATAGCTCAGTTGGGAGAGCGTTAGACTGAAGATCTAAAGGTCCCTGGTTCGATCCCGGGTTTCGGCATTTTCTTGTTCTTTACTCACGGGACTCAATTGATTACAAACTAAAATCAAGTTCCTAAGTGGGCATTTTTGGACACTTAACACCAAAGAAATAAGACACCATCAAGTCCTCCACTTTACCTTACTTAGTCTACATATTATAACAAAAAATCTGAGTACATGCGATGTTTAAAATGTACACAGAGTCTGTATATATTATAAACATTGCACCTGCTGGGATGTTTATTTCACTAGACCAAGACATACAAGCGGGTTATTGAACAGATCGCTGGGCATGTGGTCTGATCCAATACTGGCTGATGTCAGGCACATATCGATTTTATGAACATTGTCGCAAAATCCAGGCTAATGTTTTACTCAAATACAAAAACATTTGTTGTAATTAATTTAATCAAGTAACTTTCTTACAATTTCAATGTTAACTTGTGTAAAATAATCTGTTCCAAAAAACGAATATTACACATGTTTGACCAGTAATTATACATTAACAAATTGTAATAATTGCTAATGTATAATTTACGGTATACAACAATTTACTATAGTTGACTATACTGAACATATAAGTATTCTACAATATTTTCAAGAAAAAGTTAGTAACCAGCGTTTCTTGACGTTTTGAGTTGTGAAAGTGAATATTAAAAAACTAAACCCATTTAATACTTACATAACCGCAGCGAGCCCATTTCTTGCATCTCACGTTGTCGCGTATCGTATAGCGTTCACGAAGATCTGAAATGGCTTAACGTTACTATGTTAAATTAATAAACTTTTCATAAATTAAATGTTTACAGACACAGACGACTTCTGGTACTCATGTATGACAACTGCGTTGCTGAAGAGCAAGAGAGTCCCGTTCGACCTGTTTGAAGGAATCTTGGGTAATGTAGTGCTATTTTAACACAGCAAATTATTATCTTAGATGACAAAGTAAACTGTAACTACGTCTAAAAACTATAATTTTATTTATTTTGATGTTATTTTTAGTGCAACAAAAATAATTATTTTGATGCGTGTCTCATTACACACACAATCCACCAGATGGCAGTAATACATCAGTTAATACAACAATTGCTTTCTTTTGTTTACTAAATGTACGCTTGTCTTATGTGCAAATGGGCCAGAAACACCAATAACAATGTATAATATTAATATATACACGTAAAGACTAATATTTTATAATTTCGCTTAAATAAATAAAGAAGGCTAATAACAAAGAGGAAACCCACAGCAAAAATAATACAAATATGTTTTACATATATATGAAATACATTTTGTATCAAGTAAAGCTAAATGAAATATATTTTAAAATGTGCAAAAAAATTACTGACCAAAATATAAATGTTTTTATCAAATGTATAAGTATGTATATAATATATTATTGCAGTTGAAAATATATTTAATTTTAATCTTTTCAAGCCTTATATGTTTACAGGTTTGTAGCATGCAAAGTTTTTCTTCCAATGCGGTGTAAAATCAGGATTTTCAGAAATACAACAGAAGCTACCAAATATACAAAAATATATGTACTGAAATATATTTTGAAATATGTTTACATTTTTTTTTTCAAAAATATATTTTTTGCATATTTTAAAGCATTATATATGTATGTATATATATATATGTGTGTGTGTGTGTGTGTGTGTGTGTGTGTGTGTGTGTGTGTGTGTGTGTGTGTGTGTGTGTGTGTGTGTGCGTGCGTGCGTGCGTGCGTGCGTGCGTGCGCGTGTATATATATATGTAAGGGATAATCCACGGCCAGCCATGCATTAAAGGGTTTTAATGCACGACGTAGAGGCGAAGAACCACCCGACGCGTAGCGGAGGTGCATTAAGTAAGGGATAATGTAGAGGCAGCCGGTAGTTATCGGGAAATAAGCCCCGACAGTGTGATCAGGACCCGACGCGAAGCGGAGGGTCTTGTATCACACTGAAGGGGCTTATTTCCCGATAACTACCGGCTGCCTCTACATTATCCCGCTTATTACACGGCTACTTGTCACATAAGAAAAAAAACTGGACATGAATATGAATTTGAAACATTTTATTGGCATATTTGTTTTAAATTAACATTTTTATCCTTCCGCGAAACTTTGCACAGATGCATAAAATGATCGTAATACCTTATTAAGATCCTCTGCTTCATACTTGTCTGTCTCCATTTTTTTCTCTTTTAGCCAGTCTTTGAGAAGTTTTAATGCCCATTCTTTTGTGTGTTGGCTTCGTAGCTGTCATGCTCTATTTTGTCAAGTTCAGTCTCAGTAAGCTCTCTGTGTCTTGTCGTGGTTGTCCAGTGTTTGTCACAAGATGGCGCCAAACAAACAGTAATCTTTATTGGCGCGGAGCGATCTTACTCGTAAAAGTAGTACCGGCTATGCGTTATTATTTTGGAGCGGTTATTATTCGAAAAGAACGAACCTGCAAATGTCTCAACTGACCAATCAGAATCAAGCATTCCAGAGAGCCGTGTAATAAAACCCTTTAATGCATGGCTAGCCGTGGATTATCCCGCTTATACCTTGGTTATTTGCCAAGTTAAAGCTGTAATTAATGTTTACAGTGTAATTTTAACCGACAGGTAAAAAATGACGGTCATCTTCTTAAGTTAAGGCTCGCACTCCGTCCGCTTTAAATAAAGTAGTGCCATTGTATTGCATTTATTTAAATGAATTATCATATTTATTTAAACTCATTAAATAATTTATGAATGACAGCCAACACTGACAGTGACAAGGCAATCTTTATTTGAACTAATCATTTATTTAAATGAATTATGTAAAGTGTGAAATAAAACCGACGTCTCTAACCACGATTACTATATAAGGACACATTACATTTATTGAAATGGATTAAATTAAATGAAAACAAAAATCAAACAGTTGGAAATCTCTCTCTCGCTCTCTCTGCAAGTGTAACTGTGTTACTATGGTTACCAATGTTTATAGTAGTGGATTAATTTCTAACTTTAATCAAACTGACTGGAACTACCTGTGCGTTAAACGGTTTTAATGCACACCTTCCAGCCAATCAGAATCGAGTATTTAAACAGACCATGGTATAAATATATATATATATATATATATATATTGCTGAATGTATAGCTGCTGTTGTATTTCTGAAAGTCCTGATGGGCTTTTTCTAATACAGAATATGCAATTAAAGAAAAAAATTACACAGACTTTTTAATTAAAACAAAAATTGTTATTACACAATGTTACACAATGAGTGAGAATGTATACAACTAATAACCTGTAAATAATGAGCTAAGAAAAACATTTGCATCAGCAAATAGATTGTCAAAAATGAATACCTAGCAGCATGCTGGGTAATGTCAACAACACACACACAAAAAATACACAAAAACAAGCTATTTCCAACAAAACCCAAAAATATCACCCAAAGACATTGTACCATCCACCGTAAAAACTTAAATCTAGGAAACAAATGTTCTCCCCTGCAGTCATAAACGTCACAAAAATAAAAACAAATTTCATACTCAGTACTCAATCTCATTAAAGTTTTCAGAGAATCCTGAGTATTGAATGTTGTCTCCAAAATCTAAAGAAAAAGAAAGGCACATAAATTATGTAGATGTGATCAGTCGAGACTACAGTGTACATAAGAAGGCATTTATATACCCATTTATTCAATGCAAGAAAGTGCACCGTGTATTGGATTGTAGCAACACCGTTTCGTTGTTTACCTAAAAGTTTTGTTCGCTCACCTTTGCAAGGTCCATTTTTAAAGACAATATCATCAATAGCGATGTCACTTCTTAATGACGGTCCTCGGATAGCTTCAAATATGACCTGCAACCAAATTAGGCATTAAAGCTTTGCCGAAACAAAGTGATGTCCATAGTGATCATGCATGTGTTGTGTACTGTATATGTCTAACCCAATGTCTCCTGTAACATTCATAATCTACTGTGGCCTTCATCCAGGACACGCTTTGCTCTCCTCGTCTCAACCACAGCGTTCGCTCCTTGTAACCCTCATGGAGCAGCACTTTTAGGGTCCCTGTGCCCGAGCCGTACATGTGATAGAAAAAGGTCAGACACTGAGGTCCGAATGAACCCCTGAGCTCAGTTGACATCAGTCGAGCCGACTGACCGGCTATCATGTGAGACGCTTCGATGTACATGAAGTTGCCTTGAAATCAGGGGACAAGACTTAGTGGTCTATAAAGCAGCTTTGAGTTAAATTATAATATTTTTTACACCGAGACATAGAGTTGACTCACCTACCCCTAAGGTATGGTCCCCCTTGGGACCTGTATAGGACGTAGGTGTCTGTCCCCTAATTCGTAACCAACGTCCCTTCTTTATTTTGGTTTTCTGGGTGAAGCCACAGTCCCCCGTTTCAAAGTTGCAATGACCAGGAGGTGGCTTCAGTGGTCCTACACAGAGCAAAAAATATATACTGAAATATAAAAAAATATAACAATAATTGAAGGGTAACCTGTTTTGGGATAGTTAAGTTACTCGGCCATACACTGTTTCATGTCTGAAACTATTTCTGTCCACCGAAACCGGCACAGCCCATATAATTTCTATGTTTGTAAAGGCAGATGTTCTTCAATGCTGTGGACGGGGCCTTGCCCATTTTCTAAGCCACATTGTTTTAAAGGAATAGTCCATTTTCTTAAAAGAAAAATCCAGATAATTTACTCACCACCATGTCATCCAAAAATGTTGATGTCTTTCTTTGTTCAGTCGAGAAGAAATTATGTTTTTTGAGGAAAACATTGCAGGATTTTTCTCATTTTAATGGACTTTAATAGACACCAACAGTTTCAAAGGACTATAAACGATCCCAAACAAGGCATAAGGGTCTTATCTAGCGAAACGATTGTCATTTTTGACAATAAAAATAAAAAATATGCACTTTTAAAGCACAACAACTCGTCTAGATCCGGTCGTGATGCGTCAGCGTGACCCCACGCAATACGTCATGACTTCAAGAGGTCACAGAGGACGAACGCGAAACTACGCCCCAGTGTTTACAAGTGTGTTGAAAGAGGACCGTTCCTACGTTGTTGTATGTCAACTGATACTAATGAATGTCTTTGTGTCAGTTTATTGTTTACAATGCTCCGCAAATGTGCGTTTTATATATGTAACACGTGACCTCCCTACGTCACTACGCATTAACGTTAGGTCGTGCTGGACCGGACCTAGACGAAGAGTTGTGGTTTAAGGACGGTTTCACATTTGGTGCGATTGCCTGGTCCGAACCCGAGTTCGATTGCTCCCCCCTCCCCATGCCCCCCATGGACTGTGTTCACATATTATTTTTGCATCCGAACCGCAGTACGCTTGCATCATCAAGCTGCAGCCGGCGCGTTCTCATGTTGCTTGGTAACCGCTGTAAACGAGAAGAGGACAAGAGATGGGCTGGGTCCCAAACCGCATACTTCCATACTATATAGTAGGCGAAAAGCACTACTTCTCGTACTCTTTGCCTACTATATAGTATGGAAGTAGGCGATTTGGGACGCAGCGATGATTTCTGAAAGCCTCCGCAAAAATTGACATCGGCGGACAGCCCGTTGTCATCGAAACGACTTTAGTATGTTTGGGGCAGACAGACGAAAGTGCGTTTCTGTATTATTTCTTTGAAAACAAAACCAAAGGTTTAAAAAAATAAGAACAAAACTCAAGCAAGGATTCTATGCATTTTGTTGTCAAGGTAAGTGCACGCACACAAACACACACGTCTTTTTTGGTGGGATATTCCATATAATACGTAATTAACAGCTGTTCACTTCCGCGATTTGGTACGATTGCGCTCACATTAGCAGCGAACCGATCTGGAGTTCACATGAAACGAACCCCAGACCACCCTTTTTAAGCGGACTCGAGTACGTTTCGCGGGTGCGCACCCGAGTTCGGAAGACAGCGTTCACATCATCCAAATGTACCGAACTCTGATGTCAATCGAACCCGGGTGCGCACCAAAAGTGCTAATGTGAAAACGCCCTGAAAGTGCATAAGTACATGAAAATACTTATTCAATCAAAGCTTACTCTTAAAGCTTTTACTCTATAAACAAATTATTATTAGTTACTCTCCATTAAAGACAGAATTTTCCTAAAATGTTTCTTGCATTTTTCTTGTATTTAGTGTTTAAGAAAAAAAAATTGCTTACCCCATTGGCAGATTTTTTTGCTTGTTTTATGCACAAAATCACTTAAATTTGATATTTTGGTCTAAAAACTAGACTTATTTTCTTGGGTCGTTTTGCTCATCTAGAAGAAGCATCTCAATTTAAGAATATTTAGATATTTTTACTGATAACAAGACAAAAATACTTTTTTTTTTTCATGAAAATCATTTTCGCAGTGCATTATCAGATTTTTATTTTTGCTTGATTTATGCACAAATTCACTTAAATTTGTCTAAAAACTAGACTTATTTTTTAGGTCATTTTGCTCACCAAGAAAATGCATCTTGATATTAAAATGTATAGATATTTTTACTTAAAACAAGACAAAAATACTAAGTAAGAAAATCATCTGAAAAAATCTGCCAATGGGGTGAGCAAAAAAGAATTTTAGTAAATAAAAACTTTTTTCTTAAACACTAAATTCAAGAAAAATTCAAGAAAAATTTGCTTACCCCATTGGCAGATTTTTTTGTCTTGATTTATGCACAAAATCACTTAAATTTGATATTTTTGGTCTATTTTTGGACTTATTTTTACTGAAAACAAGACAAAAATACTAAGAATTTTTTTTCTTGAAAATTTTTTTTTGCAGTGTGTGTTAAACATACATTCTCTGGATTTGCAAATCCTTGGCAACTTTTGGGATAATGTAGGTGCACAACTCTTGTGGCTTTAAACCAAATACTCAGAGGCATGTAATGAATTTTTACATTTATTCACGAACCTTTTTCAAACAAAATGTTCCTAGAGGATGTTTCTCATCAACTCTTTACCCCTATCGAAAGATGCACGTACCTGTAGCAATCCGACAGTCTCCGAGTGTCACGGTGATATCGTCCAGAGAGAGAATTCCACAGTCCCAGAAGTTTCTGCAGATGCTGACAAATACCACCTTAAAGGAAAATGAATGCAACGGTAAGAACACAAAATATGAGCTATTCAGACAGGGATACAGGATAAACATTAATGAAGTTAAAATAAGATCATGACCTTCGTAATAAAGCACAGAACTTTACACTCAACTAACCCTGAGTGTTACGTTTAAGCGCTATTTTAAAAGCAATAATTCATTCATAACCAAAGTTATTTATCAGCTTGTGAGTTCAACTGCCAGAGGTCACACAAATACTATAGAACCTATAAATGCGATGTAAATAACTTTGCATGAAAGCATCCGCCAGATGCATACAGACCTCATTTTAAATTCAAACCTTTTGATTTTCTGGGCTATTTTAAACGTTTTACAACTAAAGAAAAGATATCAATGTTATTTTGGTGTGCTATTCCTGACATACTGCAGCATAAAATTAATTGCTATTCAATTATTCTTGCTAAAAGTCTGAATCCCTGGGCTTACTACAAAAATTCACTTGAAGTCCCTTTAAATATTTCTCAGGGTGACCCAAAGTGCAATAAAAGATTGATGGCAGCTTATCATTTCAAAAAGTCTTCTCAAAACAAAGACGCCTTCAGACTGTTTTTGCTATGATTATATTTGATGATATACAGTAGCACTTATCAAAATGTCCTTCCATCACCCCTAGTCTAAATAATACAAAACCTTCATATTGTTTATGGCCGCTAAACACCACCTCTGTCAAAATTGAGATAATAATATTGACCGAATGCTCTCGGCACGTATTATACGTTCATCAAATACTTTCACTTTAAATCCCCTTAATCCCGGCCTCAGGCCATTCAGAAATAGCTTTGTTGCCAAAATCCATTAATCGCACGTTCGATTTTTCAGCAAAGTCTTCAAAGTGCACAGAAGACAAAATGACTGTGGATCACATTTAAAGGTACATTGTGTAACTTTTAAGAGGCGTATCAGTGGTGTATAAAAGCCTTAAATAATGAACTGTAGTGTTTTATTAATTTAAAATAAGACACTTTATCTACATACACTGCGGGTCTCCTTACATTAAAGTCACTGTCATGTTTCTGCAGTAGCCATAAACGGACAAACTGATCTACGGAGCACGTTTCGTCCCTACGTTGTCTCAGGCGATGACATGTTTGTCCTGTGGTGGCTAACGTATGCGTTTTGAAATTGAGGGGTGAGCTGTTGGTTGAAATTCGCAATCTCACCACTAGATGCCGCCAAAATTAGCACACGCCATCTTTAAACTTGTTTCCATTGTGAGTACTTGGATCTAAAAACAACCCGAATGTGGCAGTCACATGCCCAACAGATTTGGCAAGTTTCTACTATGTTTTGTCCAAAGAAGTTGATTTTTTTAGGAATGCACTTAGAGGGTTTTGCAAAGAAATACAGTCAGACTTGTTAAATAGCAATGAAATGATTAAAGTGACGCTTGTGAAAATAAATCATTTCAATTACTGACTTATAACCTTTTCATTGCCATTTGAGTGTAGTTACTGAACCCAAACATTTAGTTCATTTACAAAAAGCATCTCAGATGCAGAGGGTTTTGCATCTGAACGCTTCATTCATGATCCCTCAGTTGACACTTACCTTTGTAGGCATTGGCTTCATGTAGGTCACCTCCACTTCTGTCCACACATCTCTAGATCTCTCAGATACACTCCAGATTTTCTCCTGAGCTATGTTGTTTTCCTCATAGATGTAGAGAGCGAGAGCGTTATCTATTTTCGTGAAGCCGTGCAGGGCATAGTAAAACCTGAGGCAGTATTTGTGGTTCCCCGGTAGGTAGGGTCCAAAAAGATGACCCACGTACTCTAGACGAGGGCTGAAGCGAGTGTTGGCCATGAGGAAAGACCCTGCAGATGTAACCCATAGATTAGAGATGAAACAATTTTACATTCCTATTACAATCATTATGTTATTGAAACGATATCTCAATACATCAAAGATGATTTTGTATGATAATTTAAAGTTTATCTCTTTTAATTTATTATGAATACTATGAACAATGTGAAAATTAAATATGCATGTTATATGCTAATTAGATTGTATAATGTGGTACTTTAAAGAGTTTAAGGAAACTTTATTATTGCAAAAAAAAAAAAAACATATATGAGGAACCTTTTGCGAGGGAACCCTCTTTTTACAATATATAGAAATTATATAATCATATATTTTTTGCATGAAGAAACATTAAACATTGTTTCCAAACTTAATTTTATACTAGTAGACTTTTACAATTCAATTACTTAGTTTTTTCCTCTAAAATGTTCTGGAGACCCCCTTGGACCTTCTGGCGGACCCTTCTGGGACCCCAGTTTAAAGACCCCTGGCCTAAAACACTGTACACACAATCTTAAAAAGAAAGGTGCTTCACGGTGCTATAGAAGAACCTTTTCTGTCTAAATGGTTCTTTAACGCATCTGAAGAACCTTTCTGCCTCACAAAAGGTTCATTTAAGGTCATAAAAGGTTCTTTAGATTATAAAAGAAATGGTTCTTTGAAGAACCTTTGACTAAATGGTTCTTCAAGGAACCAAAACGGTTCTTCTAGGCTTCACTGTGAGCAAGCTGCATTTAGATCAAGATAAACATTTAAAGAAATATTTGAAGAACGTCTCATCCACACCAGTGCCTGTAGTGTGATCTCCCATGCGGTAAACGTTTGGTTTAATAGAGACTCTGTTCCACACTGAACCTCCCGCCTGCTCCTGGTAATACTGACAGAGGTCTTCTTCAAAGTCACAGTTGGCAATAGATGGGTCAAACGGTGGCTCTGAAACATAAATCACACCAAACCACCTTGCCAAATGAAAAACTCCTACTGAACATCTATTTAAACTGCTGACTAAAAGGAAACATTTCAGTGTGTTTTTTTATAATAAGATGACAAGAAAATGTCCTGTTATGCAGCAATATTAAAGCCACCTTTTTTATTTGACAAATATTAGATAAAAAATACAATGAATGATTACAGGGATGTGCACAGACAATTTGTGAGGCCAGGGACTTCTTATTCTTATTTAATTATTTATTTTTAAAATGAAAAATATTTTAATTCCCTTACACAATTTTTCATACTCATACAAAATTTCTGTGCCGATATTCAATTACCGAATAACTATATAGATACTGCCAATAGATACTGATGTTTTGCTTTTACTCATTGTTTTGAATTGAAAGTATTATGTCTTTAAATCGTAAAATCCAGGGAATACAAACTGCAATTCTGTCATCATTGTTACAAAAAAATCACACCTTGGGCCCTATCTTGCACCCAGCGCAATTGACTTTGTCAGTGACGCATGTATCATTCCTATTTTGCAGGGTTTTTCCCTCCACAGACGCACGTCGGCAAACTAGGGAATGAACTTGCGCTCCCTGGGCGGTTCAGCGCAAAAAAGGAGGCGTGTTCCGGCGCAAACCATCCCTGATGCTATTTTGCAGTTTCAAAAAACAATTGCGCCACTGACCAAAAAAAACTAGTCTAAAGTCAGTGGCACATTGAGCGTTGTTCATTATGCTATTTTAAGGGCGCATGCTTGACCATAATGTATAGCGTGCACAACGCGCATACACTTTGCTTATCTTATCTTCACAGATTATTTTTGCAAATCATAAATTGTTACAATAAAAAAATATTAACACATGACTGCGTTTCTTGGGTCCGATTTCAAAGCCCCCAAACCCTTTCAGCGGTGAGGGTGGACGCAGCAATGTCCTCTGCTGGCGTCAGGTCCTGAGGCAGATCCACCTCCCGTTACACGGCGTGCCCGATTTATGCTGGCAAGCTTGGGATTCCCCCGTCTCCTGACATCATTGTAGCGCTTGGCGCAACGTCCTGGGGATGCCAGCTGATGAGACAATTGTGGCTATTTCCTCCCACGCCTGTTTAACGGACGCTGATTTGGGCGGGTTTCTCCCATCCCCATACAAAACAACTTCTCTGTCTTTGACTGCTCTTACAAGAACGTCGATCTCCTCGGCTGTGAACCGCTCCTGGCGTGCGCCTGGTAAATCCGTCATAATAATAGCAACCCGTCATGGAACTTGCACCCTTGCGTTTAAAGGGAATGTTGGATAGCGTTCTGATTGGTTTATTTGACGTTACGCCCAAACCACACCTATGAATAATGAACCGACTTCAGACCAACCCCTTATTGATTTGCGCCTGGCGCAAGAGTTATTTCACCCGCCGGGAAAATAGCAACAGCGCCCAAGATCCGCCCACAAAGTCACTTGCGTTTTGCGCTTTGCACTTGCGTTTCAGATCGTTAAAATAGGGCTCATAGTTTTTAAACAATTGGCTAATGTCTGATAGTGGAAAAAATTGCTTTAATCTGCTGCTGCCAATTATAGGTGCATGCCCAATCATATATACTGTATGTGTGTGTGTGTAATATAATATAATATAATGATAATATATATAACAATGGTCAATATAAACAGCTGCAAAGACAGGGCAAGATACTGGGGTTTTATCCCAGATTGCTGTACATACTGGAAAATTTTGTAGACAAAGTGAATATTTTGTTATGTTTCTTCCTAAAGTACAATTAAAAACAGGCATTTGATTCTTATGATCAGATATGCATGATAAGAAACTTTAAAGCACGCAAGAATCTAGACCAAAAAGACATGTCTGTAAAGATTGAACAGATGTCCAGCAGGTTACCTTGAAGTGTAGCCATAAAAACTTGCTATGATTTAGAGCTCGCCGGCACACACACACACACACACACACACACACACACACACACACACACACACACACACAGGTTATGGTTTATTAGATTATGTACAGCTGCAGATAGTATGTTTTGTAATGGATAATGTAGAACCAGCCGGTTGTTAGCGCAGAATAAACCTAGCAGGGTGCAGGACTACTACTGATTCTGCGATAACGATCAGCTACTTGCCACATGAGTTATTATATGAAAAAAAATATTTGACAAATTTTATTATCTGGTTTGGTTGAATCATTTGTTAATAATTAGGCATATTTATATTAAATTTATTTGTAAATATTAATCTGCATTTGTTAAGATGACTCACAGTACCCAGATTTAGCTCCATTCAGACTAGCAGCGACTAGCAGAGCGACGCAATCTCATTGATTTCAATGGAAGCTTGACGACTTCCGGGGCCACGAGCGACAGTGGTCAGTGGCAACTAGATGGGGTTTGTCCACTTGCGCGACAAAGTTGAGAAATTTTTAACTCTTTTGGGAGCGACTACCAATGAGAACAAAGCAGTGGAGTTCACGTCATCCATCTCTCTTCAGTTACTGGAGTGGACGGTACTCATTTGTTTATGACAACATGATTTAAAAACATCTCTTTTAAATGAGACGAGCGACACACAGCGACAAAGTCGCTTATAATGTGAATGTACCTTAAGGCGTTTGTTATCTGGGATTATTACACTGCATTCCAGAATGCTTGATTCTGATTGGCCAGTGCTGACATCCCAAGGTTTTTTTATTCCCTGATAACAAACTGATAACACGGTCTCATTCGGGTACTGCTAGTAGGTATATAAATAATAAATAAATTCAATCTAAAGTATGCATTAAATTAACTCTTTTCCCGCCATCATTTAACTCTTTCACTGCCAGCGTTTTTTTAAAAAGTTGCCAGCCAGCGTTTTTCATGATTTTCACCAAAGTTTAATGCCTTCCAGAAAATGTTCTTCTTTAAATATAAAAAACATACAATATACCAAATGAAAGAACAGACCCTCTGCTTTCAAACAAAAACAAAAAAACGTTTCATCCTACCTTCAGTGGTTCTTTTGTAATCAGCTTTTGAATATGAGTAGGTTTCTGCAAAAACACCACATTTTGAGCAAAAAGCAGAGATAATTCCATTTTTTTGACGGACTTTTCATAGAGATCCCATTCAGAGCGATCTTTAAAACAGACACGGACATGCAGCCGCTTGCCATAGGGCAATACTTCCGGGTTTAAAAAGTTGCAGAAGGTATTAGCGGTATTGCGGAACGACGGAAAATCTCGTCGTTGGCGGGGAAGCGTTTTCTCTTAATTGACGAGATATCTCGTCAATGGCGGCGAAAGAGTTAAAAAAAGTTGCCAGCCAAGCGCCAATTTTTTTTAGGATTTTCAAAAATGTTTAATGCCTTCCAGAAAATGTGTCATTCATGCAATTATATCAAATGAAAGAACAGACCCTCTGCTTTCAAACAAACAAACTGAAAAAAACTTTTTTCTTAATTGACAAAATAACTCGTCAATGGCGGGGAAAGTGTTAATAGTATGCGATTAAATTGACAAATTATTAAACCAAATGCATGTTTGTTTTTTCAGAACTTCGTGCCTTGACTTGGAAAAGTTTTTTCTTCACTAAAGGTTTGCATATGTTACAAATGAGCTTATAAAATATCTGAAATAATGGTTTTGTGTTCAATTATTTACTTATGTGGCGAGAAGCTGTGAAATAAAAGGGAAAATGTTCATCTGTGCACTGTCAGGAAAAATTGTCAAAAAATGGGTTTTCACTATTTTAACAATCTAAGTGCATTGTCGAAAGCGTACGACGCACGGTCTAAAGGGCATGTCCGAATCCACTTTTGCTAATTTAACAATGGAAAAAATGGTTTGTGCGCCCAGCGCACAGTCTAAAAAGTGTTGTTCCTATTTTCGTAATGAGTAATGGGTGTGTTTTGGGCATAACGTGCAATAAATCAATGAGAGTCTCAGCTCTCATCCCCTTTAAAAGCCAGTTGCGCCATGCCGATTCCCTATTTAGATGATGGAATTTGTAAACTAAAAACCTAAACAAAGGAAGAAGAGCACCAGTTTAAGATTGATGTAAAAAACAGCGTTGTTTTCATTTGTATTGAAATTGTAATTTCAATTGAAATTTTTTGGTATTAAAACCTTTAAAAGTTGTAAGAAAAGGGCATGGAAGTAAAATTATCAGGCCTTTAATTGCTGCAAATGTATGAATAGCCTACATAATCAGTGTAATCTCAAAAAATTATTTACCTTTAAAAAAACTTTATTTGTAAAAAAAACAGAAAATAACAAATTTACAAACGTGTGCCAAAACATTTCAGCACTCTGACAGCGCTGTAAGTTTTTTAAAAGCATCGCTTTTACAAGATTACACGGTTCTCATCTCAGCATATCCACAGGTAAAAAGTCATGATATACAATAAATCCGTGGGGTAGCCTTTAAATCGGTCCTCAATTATGTCCAAGAAACTTAATAATAATCTTTTACATTTGAATCCTTTAATGTTTCATATTTAAAATAATGTGTGTGCTGCTGCGCATCCATGTTTGTGATAAGCAGTAATATGTAATAAGTAATAAGTTATTAATATGTGCCTATTAACGGCACACAAAGCTTATTGCGTTGTGTGCCGTTTATAGGCACAAATTACTAACGCGCTCATTAAATAACAAAAACAACATTGCGCAATTGACTTTAGGCGGCGAGTTGAAACTAGCAAAAGGCACTTGAGTCGCGCATTGCGGCGGGTGTATAATAGGGCCCATAATCAGAACACACTGCATTCTTACTAGAGCCCCTAGTGGTGCAGTTCCACAATAAATAATATGGTAAGCAAGTACAGTACTATAAATTTAACATCAAGTATTATATACTTCACAACATAAACCTTTGCACCTAAACAGTTTCTTAACTATATCAGTACCTCAGATGTACATATTGGCACCAAATGTATACATATCTGAACCTAAATGGTCCACATTAGGACCTTTTTAAAGGGTACTATCCTCACATACTCACCTGTCTCTGTGTGGCAAAACTCTGGAGAAAACGAGATGTCATCCAGAGCGACGTAGCCACCACGAGCACTGTTGAACGCCACCTCAAAAACCACCTAGTAAATCAAACAAAACAACTGAAATAAGACACACGAAGTGCCCAAAAAAGGTTAATAAAAAGGCAGAAAATGTTTTATTCATGTTTGGAACTTCTTAAGTTTTGAGATGGCTTGCTTTACATTGCTATGAGGTTCTGTGTGTGGTGTTATTTTTGTATTATTAGCTGGTGAAGATTTACAGACTCTCATTATTTACAGAGCTGGCGGCTCACACTTAAACATGGCAGTCTTAGCATTTCATGTTTATATTATTCCTACAGATGAAAAACAAACACTTTTTCTCTTAGATTATGTTATGATGGGCTGAAAAAGACCAGACTGTGAACTACATTTGGAAATCTTTTAGCAAACTCAGCTCAGAGTTATGTTTACATTTACATAAATGTGCCATGCTGATTAAGTTTTAGCTGGATTATTTCTAGTGCATTTGGTTACGACTGATAATGCTTTCTGTA
The DNA here is from genome assembly GCF_030506205.2 of Paramisgurnus dabryanus. Lineage (NCBI taxonomy): Eukaryota > Metazoa > Chordata > Actinopteri > Cypriniformes > Cobitidae > Paramisgurnus > Paramisgurnus dabryanus. Next base: position 39,403,546 of record NC_133341.1, on the reverse strand, counting down.
CCAAAAAAAAAAAAACTATGGACTAATGTATTTGGGATATTTAAATATAAAGAATATAAATAAGAGAATATAAATAATAGGACATCATTTTAGGAAAGCTGTCATTCAGAACACACCACCATATGCAAACCTTAGCAAAACAATTTGTGTACAACGCCTATTTTTATTATGCCACAATATCAGTGATGCATGCATTAATCTGCAGATAGATGAATAAATATTTGGAAACAGGTTGCAAGAGTGTTTTCTCTCTCTATCTCTCTGAGAGTTTTTCCATCATCTCTAAAGTGTTATTTACAGCTGTCCTGCATTCCACTATGGCAATATTTACTCATTTATTGGAGAATTTAGATGTGAAATACTCAGTGAAGAGGTTTCATCTACTGAAACAGCAAAGGATGAATTCAATTACTTAATCCATCATAAATATGGAGTGTATACTAAAACATCAACACTTATCTACATGGCAGATGTTTTTATCCAAAGTCAATCTAAACACTTGTAATCCTAATGTGTGTTCCCGGGATCGAACTCATGACCTGTGTGTTGCAAACAGTGCTAGGTTTGTAGATGTTTCTGCCCACATGAAGAAATATACGCACTTAGAGCCAAGTAAAACCAAACTGACCTCTAATGGATGAGGTGCTTTAATATCCACTTGCACTAACTTCCACCGTAACGTTGCGTACACATCAGGTTTCCAGATCTCCTCGTAGTGACCCAGCTGGTCCCTGGTAAAGACGGAAAAGATATTCCCAATGGCTTGGTCCCGCTGATAGTAAAATGACAAGCATCCCGCCAATGGAGTGGTTGTCATTGGAGACACCAGCTTGGCCACCTCTTGGAACCTTTTAGCATAAACGGAGTCCACGTACATGTAATGACCTGGTGGAAAATTAAAACAAAGAAAAGATTCACACAGTTCATTCCTAAGGACAGGAACTTTTGGTCTATTTGGATAGCTTAGGTTACAATGATTTATTTCAGCTTGTGAGTTATTATACATTATTGTAATATTACCTCTCTCGTTGTTCATGGTGTGGTCATTCGGAAGATTTGACTGAGGGTCTCGGGCGACGCTTCCCCCCACATACCAGTTCACATTTGGATTCCATTGATTGCTATAGCCACACAAGTGATGCTCTTCAAAGTTACACTCTGAAATACACAAAGCATTAAACTTACACATGCATCATTTATGCATCTCTCTCTCTCTCTCTCTCTCTCTCTCTCTCTCTCTCTCTCTCTCTCTCTCTCTCTCTCTCTCTCTCTCTCTCTCTCTCTCTCTCTCTCTCTCTCTCTCTCTCTCTCTCTCTCTCTCTCTCTCTCTCTCTCTCTCTCTCTCTCTCTCTCTCTCTCACACCAGGCGCGAAACAGGCGGCAACCGAAAGAGATTTCCATGTTAAGTCAATGCAAATATGCAAATAGGAATCCTGCGACGCGGTATGCGCAAATGGCGCAGTGCGAATGGTGCGGATGGCACGGCGCGGATGCCGCATTCCACGCGAATTGAGCGAATGAAACGCGTGATTTAAAAAAAATCTGAACTTTGGTGGATATTCACACCACGTTAACCAATCAGGAGCTTGCTCTGATAGTGACATGATAACAGGGAGCGAGTGGAGTCGCAGAAGCCCCTCCCATGATGCGAATTTCAGCATGAATGTCTTGAATGACTAGAATTTCATGCGTGGCTTTCACGTGCGAATGAAGCGAGCAAACTCTAACTGTGGGTTCACACCAGACGCATTAGAGGCGACAAAAATGCGTTTCTTTGAGTTTACTCGCTTTATTCCACATTCATGTGGAAATTCGCGTCATGGGAGGGGCTTATATAGCTCAAATTGAGTAAACTTACCAGATTGTTTAACCTCCTCACTCACTTTCTTCCAAATAAGATCCTTTTCATTCCTGTTTCTGTAGAAAGTACGAAGATGTCTTGTATAACGATGTTGAATGTCCTCCATTGTTTTTGTATTTCGGTCTCCGCTCACTTCCTGTAATCATGTCTAGAGCAAGCTCCTGATTGGTTAACGTGGCGCTAATATCCGCCAAAGTTCAGAATCAGTGTCAAGGCTCAAAACACTCAATTCGCGCCACGTCATTCGCACGTACCGCGCCGCAGGATGCCTATTCGCGTCTTTGCATTGACTTCACATGTATATCACTCGCGCTTGCCACCTCTAACGCGGCTGGTGTGAATGCAACATAATGCTACATACACTCCAAACGTGGGGCATCGCGTTACTCGCTCTAGATTACTCGCGGGTTTTAACTTCGTGTCATGCAAATTTTTCGCCAGAGTTGAATATTTTGAACTAGGGCGAAGACGTGTTTGAGGCGAATAGCGTGTGTTTTCACGGCAAACTCACCGCCCATATAGCATCATTCGCATCGTCCCACGCGAGGACGCGTCTGATCGCCTCTTTGCATTGACTTTTTATGTAATCTACTTGCGCAAATCGTTGAACTCGCATCTGGTGTGAACCCACAGTAAATGTTCAAGCGTCCAAACTGCAACAAGATTTTGTCTATTTGAGGTAAAGACGCAACATCTAATGTCATTATTATTCAATGCGCATCAAGATGGTTTTAAATACAGTTGAACATGAAAAGATCTCTTTTCATCTGTTCTCTTCACAAAGTAATACACATATTTTAACGTATATGCTCGTCTTGTAAGTTCTTGAACATGTAAACAAAAACATAATGTATTCATTATTATCATTAAAATATGAAATGACGGATCATAAATATGACAGAATTTTTCACAACCCTGTCCGTCAAAATGACGGAGAATAAAAACGTGTTACGCAAACCGTAGTACAGGTTTTTACCTGGTTATTGTAAGTTCAGTATTAGATTAAAGGACGAGGACTTACCTATACAGAATCCAGGCATAATGTGAATTTCAAAAATAGCAACACTGTTTCCTATTCCTTTGCCGGGAATGCCCTCGAATAATAGCTGAATGGAGAAAAACAAGTTAAAGGAGCAGTGAATCAAATACTCAATTTTAACTTGATAATTTGTTATATAAGAGGTCATCATACTTAAATGAACATCCTGCAAGTTTCAGAACTGAAAACGTCCGTGCTACTGAAATATAACAGTTTTTGGCACCAAGCCAGTAAAACAAGGCATTTTCGGTTGTGGAAGAACCGCGTGGGAACAACACAGAAGCTAAATACTTTAATTCGGAGGCTTGGAACATAACATTAAATGCATGGAAAAAGTTTGCTTTTTAAGAAGTTCCAGCTCGTATGGGGAGTGTTTGTTAACTTTGTGTACACGGATTCATTTGTAAAGAAGTCGATGCTGGATTTGCAGAGAGACTGTAATTAAAAGCACCACTTATATTGGATCTGACAACAATGACACAGCATTATACACAGTAAGACATTTTACTTTATTTCAGTTACTGCATTTCACTATTGCTTTGTTAAAAGAGACTGCTTGAGTTGTCCTGTTGTAACATCCGTTTTAATTTACTAAAAACATTAAACGATTAATAAAGGTACAACACTTAACAATACGACTGTAATTTAAAGGTAGAAATATACAAAAATAGTTATAAGGAAGGATTTATCAGCCGCAGTTTAGATTCTGATGCCCGTTTACTGTGTTGTATACGGTATTTAGGCGAGTTACGTTTGAAAGGTCAAACACTCAACAAAGCTTATTTTTTATCATATAACTGTGGTATTTAACATTACGTGAATGTAAAAGCAACTTCACAAGCACAATCGAAATATACAAAGTTATTGATAAGGATTTATTAGCCGCAGTTTAGATTCTGATGCGCGCTTACTGTGTTGTATACGGTAATTTAGTCACGTTGAGTTTTGTTTCTACTTTACTATACGTATTGTCATTTATGTGTATCATATTTAGCACCCAGAATCTTTTGTGGCTCAAACATATTTGTGTTCGGCTGCTATTTTTATCACATTAATGTTTTTAAAACATTTGCCCACATGTAATGACGGGGAATGAAGCCGTCCAATCATAGCAGTGGGTGTTTACGCCCCTTCAAACGAACCATTTCTCCAGAGAGCCACTAATCCATGTTACAAAATAGCCTATTACTTATTGTTTTTGATGTTTTTGAATGTAAAAACCAAGCGGACATCATAAGTAGACATCAGGCAACAGTATAAAACAATAAAATCGACAAATTCACCGCCCCTTTAATTAAAATCAAAATGTAGTGTAAAAGAGACAAAGCAGTCTTTAAAGATAAATATAAGTTTAAGAAATAGTTTATTTCATAATCTAAAGAACCTTTTATCACTACAAAGAACCTTTTGTGAAACAGAAAAAAGTGCTGTTTTCATGTCTGTACCTTTAAATGCAATGTGCCAACAAACAGGTTTAGAAAAGCTTTTGGGTACAGTTAACCAGTAAATCAGTGGCTGTGGGTGGGGCTTTATTAGTGTGACATCACATTAACAGGAAAATGAAAACAGCATGTCTAATAAACTGCTTTGGTTAAATGTGGATTAAAAAAGAAGGATCAGTGGATTTTTTCATTGTAGGGATGTTGTGTTCACGCATTTCCAACAAATATTTATGTCCAAACTTGTAAACATCTTTAATGGATCCATTTAGTTTCCCGTCATAGCACATATTGCTTGATAGTAAGCAAAGGAAATTGCTATTAGTTTGTTTACATTCGACAAGTATTACACATACTCATGCTGTAGTTCAAGTGTACTGAATGATGAAAACAGCGTATTCACTCTGGTATTTACAAAAATTTCCTTTCTTCGATCAACACCACTCCAACCCTCTTTGATGCTTACAGTTCTCTTGAGCTACTATCACATAAACAATCCTTCTGTTTTCTTTCACTTTTACTTAAAATCAGCCTGATACCTGGTAAGTCCCGGTCATATTGCGGAGGTCCACACTGGCAATGAGCCAACTGTCTGAAGGATTGTTGGTCGTCCAAAGCATGTAGTCAAAGTTCTCGCCCTCGGGCCGTAAGTGGAGCTGAAGAGAACCGGAGCCGGTGATCTGATAGACCATCCGTGCACAGCTCCAGTCGTGAAGCTCCAGATCTGGACTTATTAATACATGCTTCTCTGAACCACCGGCATAGAGAGAGTCCGCTGTAATGAAGCGACCTGAAAGAGAAATCATCATTTCAATACAGGTCGTTTTTTTTAGATCTATGTACACCTGTGTGTTTAACTCTTTCACCGTCAGCATTTTTAAAAAAGAGTTGCCAGCCAGCGCCAGCGTTTTTCATGATTTTCACCAAAGTTTAATGCCTTCCTGAAAATGTTCTTCTTTAAATATATAAACATACAATATACCAAATGAAAGAACAGACCCTCTGCTTTCAAAAAAAAAAAAAAAACGTTTCATCCTACCTTCAGTGGTTCTTTTGTAATCAGCTTTTGAATATGGGTAGGTTTCCGCAAAAACACCAAATTTTGAGCAAAAAGCAGAGATAATTCCATTTTTGTGACAGACTTTTCATAGAGATCCCATTCAGAGCGATCTTTAAAACAGACACGGACATGCAGCAGCTTGCCATAGGGCAATACTTCCGGGTTTAAAACGTTGCGGAAGGGCGCCTAGTGGATAATAGCGGTATTGCGGAAAGACAAAAAATCTCGTCATTGGCAGGGAAGCGTTTTCTCTTGATTGACGAGATATCGTCAATGGCGGGGAAAGAGTTAATATCTCCATTTAGTATATGTACTTTTTTTGCTTTAATGATTTTAATGTCTGATCAATGATTTTTATGATGTCGTTCTGCACTTCAAGGCTATGAGGTCAACTAAACGCTATTGGCTGTTTTAAGATGGGGAGGAGCCACTTAATATATCCGGCCCTAACTTCCTGTTTCAAAGTAAAAAAACATGATTAGTTTAAGAACAAAATAAAAATTTAATACAATTATAAAAAAACAGAAAAAATGTGTTAATGGGGCGGGGTTAGTGGATGCTCCGCCCAAGCCGTCTAGCTGACATCATCAGAGAAGGATCGCAACTACATCAGATTTTGATTAAAGATTATGAGGGCACGTGAATAAAAAAAATAATGACCAACATGGATAAATTGTTTATAATGAACACTGCTATATTCCATTAATAATAAATAAGAACTGTCCATTTTAATTTCATGGGGACTTTAACATCACAATTGTTTAAATCATTTTTCTCCATTATTTTCATTGGCAAGGCTACAACAATGGAGATGGGTTTTCTAAAGACAAATAAATCCAATAATCCATAAACACAAGTATCTGGGTCAAGCTACATCTTAACAGATAAAGTAAATTAAAGGAACGGTGGTCCCTGCTGCACCCCGGTTAACTCGCTGTGTTTAAAAAAATAAACCAGGTGGTATTGATATTAGGATGACAGAAATGTAATCTACACATTCATAAGACACAGAGACTCATGGGAGATTTGAGTGTTCAAGTCCTGGGTCCAGATCCAACATCCATTTCATCTGAATTTATAAAATTAATATTCGTAAATTCACACAATGCTGTACACCTACAAACAATTGGGTTATGTTCAACCCAGCATTGGGTCAAAAAGAGACAACCCCAACCCGTTGTCCAGACAGCAGACGACTCTGGGCCGGATCTGAGCTGAAGTCAGCTGATCCGATGCGGCTCCGTAGTCGTCAGCTGTCTGAATGGGTTGTAATTTATATGCGGGTTGTTTTATAAACATTTTCTGGGGTAATTTACCCCTATGGCTAAGTTTGTCTCTTTCTGACCCAATAACCAAGCATTTTAGAGTGAAATAAAGTTATTTAATATTATGTCAATTATTAAATTAACTGGGTACATTCTAAGTCTGTTTAAAAAGTAATAAACCCATTGAGATGTTGTGAATTGATCTACTTTGTGTGTGCATCAACTTCAACATGATGTAAGAGTGTTTGGCCTCCGCTGGCATTGGTGATCTTTAAACCCTCCAGCTGTTCTCATGGTGAAAATGATTCATTACAGGTGTCAGATGGGGACCACGTCTCCTCCTCTTTTCTCTTTCCATGCCCTCCTGCAAGCAGACGCTAATTTCCTACACTTTGGTTTGGGCCTCGCATCAGGATCTGTCTCATTTATTTAGTCCACAAGCAAATACCGATCCTTAATCTCTTATATGTCAAGCCGAGGCTCATAATCACTTCTGAGCTACAATATGCATTTGCAATGCTAAAGTCATTCTTTTTTTAAGTTGAACCGACCTGTGTGTGTTTTGTACCATGGCGTTGATCACTCATGTGCCTTTTCTATGGAGAATGTGAAAATTAGACATGACATAGCACCGTATGCCAGACTAAACTTTACCAGACACTCACAGTCTCAAAAACAACCCTGACTGAAGTCTACACCAGACCACCGACAAGATCAAAGGTCAACATACAGTTTACAGGACCCTAACTCTTAAGACTAGCATAGAGGTCACAGAAAACACCTAAAGATTATCTTTGTATAAATGTGTTTAAATAAGTACCAGTCAGTGGAGATGGACTTTCCCAACTGAGCTCGGTTCTTCATGATCGACTTTGCAGATTTTCCATTTCGTTTTTCCCTCTGGTTGCTTACTGGGGGGGTTTGTAAAACTGTTTCAGAACAATATGCATTGTGAAATCGAATTAAATTAAAAAGAAATTATGTCATCGATCTCCATTTTTAGTACATGTACTTCATGCCTTGTGTACTTTAACAAAGACGACGATTGTCTCTTTTAACTTAAAAGCTTGGCTTCTGTTTTTACAGACGCCATATTGAGCACTTCCAGCTTGTACGGTTTATTTTTGAATGAATGTCAATGTATCATACATGCATAGCTTTTATTGTCCACATTGCAGATAATAAAGTGATTCTCAATGGTAGATTGTGTTAGCAATGCAAAAGGTTTTGGGTTCAATCCCAGAGAGCATTCGTTCATACTGATAAAATATATCGCTTTGTAATGCACTACAAGTCACTGTGGATGAAAGTGTCTGCCAAATGCATTATAGTATTAGATATTAGGCTGAAGTCTGTGAATGTCTCCTGTGCATCTCCAGATGCATAAAATGATTTCAACAGCTGTCCAAAAATGCAACTTGAAAAGGTTAACAGGTTCGCTTTTGTGGTCTCCAGACTCTTTCTGGGAATGTTGACCCATATTTCCATTCTTTTACTGAATGGCTATTTGATGAATAAATAAAATAAACTACTCTTAAATGATATACTCATTTACTACATTGTAGGCATAATAGCCTTAAAGTGATTATAACCACTATACAGTAGCATTATATAGTGCTCATGTTACTAAGCAATAGCGACCTGCATAATTTGTACTGTAATAAATTGAAGTTAGCAAGCAGTAGCCGTCATTTCACAGTCTAGGTTTATTATAGACCCGATATAGTCTGGATATGAGACTGGATACTTTTAGCCAAAATAACTTGCGATATTCCATCACGTAAGACAGTGTTTTTTAAACTTTTCAGCATGTGCAGGGTGCTTTCCTTCGCGGCACCCCCCAAAGAAAATGCTTAATTTTCTCACCCTCATGTTGATCCAAATCGGTATCAATTTCTTTTTTCTGATGAACACAAAAGAAGATATTTTAATAAATAATGGTAAGCACACAGCTGCTGGTAACCATTGACTTCAATAGTAGGAAAAACAAATACGTTGAAATTCAATGGGAACAAATCTACCATATTTTATGAAGATATCTTCATCATCGTTTATCACAATATTTCCATAGTATTTGTTTATTAAATTATAATAAGTTTATACAGACATCCCAAAATTTGCCATGTTTAAGCCCTGAACCCCTGAAATATTTAAACACAAAATTGTTTCCTGGAAACTGATTACAGACTATTCTGGTTTTGTAACATGGAAACATGCATTTTCTGTAAAGCAGATGAAAAGTTCTAGGAAAATAAATTAGCAGAAACTTCGGGGTTAATTTACACAAAAATAAAAATTCTATCATTATTCCTTTATGTTCAGCGAAAAAAAAAATACATTTATACAGGTATATAACAACTTGAGGGAGAGTAAATGATGACAGAATTTGTATTTTTGGGTGAACTTTCCATTTAAAGGGGACATTTCACAGGACTTTTTTAAGATTTAAAATAAATCTTTGGTGTCCCCAGAGTACATGTGAGTTTTAGCTCAAAATACAGCACAGATAATTTATTATAAAATGTTAAAATTGACACTTTGTAGGTGTGAGCAAAAATGTGTCGTTTTTGGGTGTGTCCTTTAAAATGCAAATGAGCTGATTATGCAAACACTGATCACCATAATTGGGGTTTGTTGAAATTTAAACTCAATTCTGCTATCAATTAATTACTCTCTCCCTGCACTAAATGGCAGTGCCGTGATTGGATAGTGCAGATTAAGGGGCAGTATTATTATAATAAGATCCCCTTCTGACATCACAAGGGAAGCAAAATATCAATGAGCTATTTTTTCATATGCTTGCAGAGAATGATTTACCAAAACTAAATTACTGGGTTGATAGCACTGGGGACCCATTATAGCACTTAAACATGGAAAAAGTCAGATTTTCATGATATGTCCCCTTTAATATTGCTCAAGGATCGACTTGAAATGCTGAATGAATATATTGCAAAAATACGCAAAGGGCTTCACTTTTCTAAACCTATGATGTCTGACTCTATTTGGTTAATGTGTTGTCTAGGAAACCAAACAGAGGCACACATTGGTTGACCGCTCTTGTGTCTATATTTATTGACCTGTGGGAGAAAAACTCAGCACACACGATCCACATCCGAAGACATCTTACCAGACACATGCCCAGTGTATGTTCACAAGGCTATACTTCCTTTAATACACTTCACTTCACAGTCTGTCCAAAAACGCGTCTCCTCTACTTTACACACAACAGCTGAGGCCACCCAGTAGTTCATCACTTACAGTTTTTAGCAGATGCTATTTTTAGAAGACAGCACAAATAAGTTATGATGATAAATGCTAGTTCTTTTTAATTCTGTATTACAGGAGACCATTCAACATGCAACTCTTCGCAGCTGTTTTGTGTCAGAATCAGACTGAAATAGATCAGATAGTTGTGTCATGCACTGCACTCACAGAAGTGCAGATGTGTAACCACTATAAACAGTGTGAGAGAAACTGTGCACACTTTTTTACGAGGTCAGTATAAACAATGCATAACAAAGATAGTACTGCAATGCATGCATGATGTTTCATACTACACCTTATAAATAAATGCATGTTATTGCAATACAATGGTTGCAATTATGCAAAGATATTTTAGCACTGTTCACAATACATTAGGCTTCATTGAAACTGTTATGCAACAATTTTAAAACTCACACTTGCCCAAATTAAACCGCAATGTCTGTCGCCAGCTAAAATCCATGCAACTTGTTGCAAATAAAACATCAGAGAAAGAACCCGATGCAAACCGAGTAAATACTTGGCTTCTCATACCTTCTTCGTTTATGGTCCAGACAGCGTGCGCCGGGTCGGACCTGTAGCCGCAGCTGTTCGTATCAAAACTGCAGGAGCCGCGCAGGAGCTGCGGCTCAGCGCTCACAACCACTGCGACTGCTGATAATATAAATATGAAAACAATATATTTGTATAAAGGAGACATAGGAACCAAAGCGCTCCGAGCAGAAACAAAACCCCACGTTATTAAATGCAACTTTAAAGCATGCACGCAAAGGATGTTGTGTTCATTTATAAATTCATTCACAAGAATAAAGTTTAGACTTACCCAGGAGGATTGAGGGGTGAAGCAAGCTCATGGCAGGAGTTATGGAGGGATGCTGAATGAAAGTGTGAAGCTTCAGTCACGTAGTTTACGTAAGGCAGCGTCATCAGCGCACTGATGTATAAACTCTACAACCCGCTTTTACTTTTCTCGCCAAATTTGAGCAGACAGTGGGAGGAGGGAGAAGCAAGCATGGATTTTCTTAGGTAATGAGTTTTGCTAAATCATTTTTTTGGTCGTGCCAGACAGACGGCTTAAACACTTACAGTTAGTACTCCATTTAATTGAAGAGGTCATTGAATGAGGGATAAAATTCACGTTTAAATTATTAACAATCACGTTTAAATGATTAACAATCAACATGCATTCTTTAAGATAAAAGTCTTTGTCTGGGTTGTTTAAATAGCCTACACATTTTAAAGATAAGCCTTTAAAATTCCAGTGAAATCATCTAACAATTATTATTTTTTATGTTATATTGCAGTGTTCATTATAAACAATTTATCGGTGTAAGTCATTGATTTAAAAAAAATATATATAACTAGAAAATGCATTTCCGGAGGAATGCGAAAGTGTGCTTGCTCTGGTGCCGCCGATTTAGTTTTTTTATCTTGTGCATTCTCACATTGGGGTCCCAAATTCATGTTCAAAGTTTGGTGTCCTTTAGTTTATTGCCCAAATTAAATAATATACGGTGGCATATTAAAGTGTAGTTTATTCGTTTAAATTCCTAGATAGTATAGGGTTTTTATATTAAAATTTAAAGTATATTTTAAATTATAAAGTATTTGATTGACATTATATATATTTTAAATTATTCACTGAAATATTATTATTATAAATTCATTTGTAATTTTTCTATTTAAAATATATTATTAATTTTGTAAGTATATTTGATTTTTTAACTGTTTAATTTAGTAGTAATATGCTAATAAAACAGAACACTAGATTTTAATAGTTACAGACAGACTTTTATTTTGGCACTTTGCCGTATATAATAGACGACTGATTGCTAGAGCCTGCGCCCTGCGTTTTTATCAAAATAAACTCATGAAATAAATTCTTAGAGCAGCTCGGGATTATGTTCACCTGCTCATATGTTGAGTGTCACACGTGTAGTATGTTAAACCGTGAAACTTATTTACTGAAGAGACACGCAAAACAAAAAGGCCTCTTGCCTCACGCGCGATAAAGGGTTGTGCGTCAGTAATAACGGTATATGGGGAAACACAGAACTCCGTCTGTATTTCAACAAAGCCTCGATGCAAATTTTTTCTTTACTGACTCAAGTGACTTGCACAACCCAGATTAATTAAGTGAGTGACTCAGAACCACAGTCTGCTGACCCTTCCCCACTATTCCAGGAACAGAGAACCGCCTGTGAACACCTGTCTGTAAATAATGCTGGGAAAAAAACTATTATTTTTTTATGTTTTTCATCCTCACATTGGAGACCCAAGTTCATGTTTGGTTTCAATAGCATTCCTGAGATATGAACTACTTCCTGTTTTGGTAGTTTCAATGCACATATCGTTTGATCTGTGACTGGCAAACGCTTCTGAAAATCTAAAATTCTTTAAGTAACTTTTGTGAGGCTTGGTCCAAGGATCATGTACGTCCAGTTTTGTGAAGTTCGGACAACATTTGTTACCTGTGAATCTTTTTTTGGTTTTCTGTTCAATCCAATATGGCGGAAGAACTACATGGATCATTGACGTCATGTCCTCAAGCAACGGCCTAGTCGCAGGAGCTGGCCAAAAATTAGGGCGGTATAATAATAAAAAAAAAACTTATGAAGAACAATAAGTGTGCTTTTTGCAAGCACACTCAGTGTTGGGGGTAAATATTTTAAAATATAATTATAAATGTACATATTAATATTTCAGTTACTTTTTTAAAAAAGTAATGTGAGTTACTTTTCAGTTTAATTAATTCAATTTAAAACTAAAATAATGTACTGGATTAAACTGAACATATTAACGTAGAATTACCCACTCTGTGCACCTGAGCGGGAACAGTTTGAGAACGGAGATGGCAGGCCAGAGCTTGACATTTTTGTGATCATACAAAACACCTGCAAGGCCTGAAAGAGATCAATTCTCAGCCAGGTAAGAAAAAGTAACTTAAAAGTAACGTAAGCATTACTTTCCATGAAAAGTAACGCAATTAGTTACTTATTTGGGAGTAACTTAATATTGTAATGCATTACTTTTAAAAGTAACTTTCCCCAACACTGAGCACACTTACGCTGGATTTCCACCGACTGGGGAACGGCTGCGGGACTGCTGCGGCTCCGCTGTGGAACGGCGGCAGAGTCAATCGGTTTCCATTCAAGTCAATGTGTGTATTTCCACTGACTGCGTTCTGAATTCGTCACAGCTCCGGCCATCCGCAGCCCTCCGGAACAAATACGCAGAGCTTCTATTCTTGCCGGATGGAACCATGACTATCCCCTCGTTCAGACAGCCAACGACAAGCAGTAGCAGAGCGACGCAATCTCATTCATTTCAATGGAAACCTGGCGACTTCCGGCGACAGTGACCGTTGGCGACCGTATGGGCGACGCGAGAAAGTTAAGAAAAGTTTAACTTTATGCAAATTTCCAGCGACTTTTGGGAGCGACTACCAATGAGAACAAAGCAGTGGAGTTCACGTCACCCTTCTCTCGTCAGTTACTGGCGTGGATGGTACTCATTTGTTTATGACAAGCAGATTTAGAAACGCCTCATTGAAAGAGACAAGCGACACATAGCGATAACGTCGCTGGCTGTCTGAATGAGGGGTATATCGTGTGATCATACGTGAATTCGCAAGATCTTGTGTCATGATCTGGGCTGGTCCAGCAAAACGTCATAATTTAACTTCATAATGGGCGGAGACAGAACTAGATATCGCGCAATCATCACGTGAATTTGCGAGACCTCATGGGTCCTCGTCACTTCAGCACACAGCCGCTCTGCAACAACTACAGAACTGGTGGGTATTGGCGGACGGTGGAGTGCGGAGCCGTAACACAGCGGAGCCGATCTGCAGCCGCTCCGCAGTTGGTGGAAATCCAGTGTGAGTAGTGTGCCCTCATAAACTTCAATCAAAATCTGCAAATGAACTTCCGCCCTCTCACTGCAAGATTTTAATATCAGCTCAGACCGCTTGGAACCCCAACAGAGGTGGTACTAAAAAACGTACTGTACCCAGTGGAAAGCTCCCAACCTGACCCAAACCATTGGGTTCTACAGGATGCAATGGAAAAGCGCCATAATAGAGAGAGTTGGATGGGGGGATCATGGAGGACACCACAGCATTTTTAAGAGTTACTGTAAAGGGCCAGGCTGTCACACCACTCATTTTCCCCGACTAAGTAACAATAAAGATGAAGTCATGGAAAAAAGATTTTACTGGTATGAACTTAACCAAACCAAACTGAACCACTGGCACGGTCATGGAGTACCAACTCAATCCCTAAATGCTTTCATGAAGCACTCTGGTGGAAGTGAAAAGCAACAAAGTGTCATTTTGTTTAAAAGCGTATACACTAGACCCTGATGGACCGGGATTTGCTGATGGGAACATTATCTTCTCTGAAATCAGAGTCATAAAAGTACAATGGTTAAAAACAGACCCAGCTGTTTCTTCATTATCCTTACAGGCCAAATCCACTACAAAGATTGTGTTCATTTTCATATCAGGGTCATTACTCATCACGGTCACCCCCACTTAGTGTGCAAACTTTATTCTCTTTATTCTATGTGCTGCCTTTCAGTAGTTTAAAGGACTTGCTGACAAATCGTGGTAAAAGTATTCCCTATTATATTTTATGTGGTGAAAATTAGTTCTTCAGATTATAAAACTAATTAGAATTCTTTTTCTGAGAACCTTTGACTAAATGTTTTTTTTTTTTTTTTGGAAGAACCAAAAATGGTTCTTTTATGGCATCACCGTGAAGAACCTTTTATGCACCGTTTGTGCACTAGAAAAATGAATGCACCTGCATGAACCTTGAGTTATGAGTAAAGATATTGACACAGTTACAGTAGAATACTGTTTATGTACATGGTACTGAAAGGCAATGGAAATATATTTTTTAAAGTGCACTTAAATTAAGGAGAAACTCTTGTTACTTCTCTTGATCTTTGCCACGCAGAGAGTGAACTTGGCCCATCCTCTGTAAGTTTCCGCTCATTCAGGAAGCCCTCTCTCAGTCGCTCCTGTGTAAAGATCTTGGGTTTTTACTAACCATGTGTTTAACTTGGAGTACTGCACTTTTCCTTCCCACACATCCCAGAGAACAGGAATGATGGGATCAGTGGAAGATGAATTTTGTACCAGTCGTAAAAACCTCGGCATATATACGGCATATGAATGAAAATGTCGTAAATCATAATTCATTACATTATGTTCATCGTATTAACACATAAGATTTTGGTAACTTTATTTTTCAGTCAATCTTTTTATAATAAAACAGATGTGGTTTCATGTAGTTAGAACGTTCTGTCCAGTACTGACAATGTCCTGTTGACATTCTTTATCTAATCTTTTCAAAGGCGTACGAGGCATTTCAAAAGTTGCATGCTATTTCTGCACAGTTTCTGCAGAAGGACCCCATTTTAGACAAATAATAATAGATAAAACCTCCAAGGTCACAGCGTAGCTTACATGCTCCTCATCCATGATGGTCACCATGTGGTTTCCTGTTTGTCTATTTGACTTGAAGAAACCTCTCACTCATACGCAGTTAGTGGCGGAGGGATGGTCACAACGGTTTGATGCCTATCCTCGTGTTGCCAAAGCAATAAATGGATGTTAGATTACTGGGTATATTTAATGCACATGCTGAGCAAAGTAGCATTTTTTTCCGAAACCACCATGACATCATTCGACACATACTCATCCAGTGCTTTTCAAATTGTACCGAGGTGTCAGACAGATGTAGGCACTCTTGTTCTTGTTAGTCATATTCGGAGGCTTGTGTCTTGCCTGAAACTTGAAATGCATGATTACAATTTACAACATTTAATTAAGTGTTTATGGTTTGTTTGGGCTTTTCTTCAAAATGCACATGAAACATTTGCATCCCTTAAATGGAAGTTTGACCTTTTGATTACTGTGATTTAATGTTTTAGCATGTATGCCTTTCAGACCGTGCTGTAAAGATCTTCATGTGCATGCACACAGAGCTGGGTATAGATTTAATCAGTTACTGATTACAAATTACATGACAGAATTTGTAGTCAGTAAAATAATCTCTTAGATTACACATCATTGGTAACCTAATCTGACTACTTTTGGATTACATTTAGATTACTTTTGACAAATCCTATTTCATTTAAAATATAAAGAGGAAAAAATATATATTTAATTCTTTTTCACCAACAAGAGCCTTAAAAACTCATTTTTATAGTGCAATGTACAGATAGTTAATATTTAATAATATGCTATTATTGTCAATTGATCATAACACACTGAATAAAACAAAAGCACATTATGAATTTAAAACATATTTACTTAATTTTAAGTAGATAAAACAAAAACAGCAACATTGCAAAAACCATATTGAATTTCACGAAATTCACTGCAACAACCCTGCTAGGTCTAAAATTTCACCTCACAAATAAAATGTAAGTGTTTCTTTAATCTCTGCAAGCATGTAAAAAATAGGTCATTCAGATTTCACCTGTTTTGTGAAGAAAGTCTTATTACAATAATACCGCCCCATAATCTCCACTATCCAACCACGGCACTGCCATGGCAGCGCAGAAAGAAAGAGAGAGAAAAAATAATTGACAGCACAATTTAGTTTCGATTTTAACAAGCCAACATTATGGTGATCAGTGTTTGGATTTCATCAGCTCATTTGCATTTAGAGGACACACCCAAAAACGGCACATTTTTGCTCGCACCTAAAAGTGACAATTTTAACATGTTATAATAAATGATTTGTCAGGTATTTTAAGCTAAAACTTCACTTACGTACTCTGGGGACACCAAAGAATTATTTTACATCTTGGAAAAATCTCATAATATGACCCCTTTAAGAGGTGGCATTGTAAATAAAAAACATGTACATGTAATTAGCAACTTTCAAAGCAGCTTAGAAAAACAAAGAAAACACAGAAAAGCAAAGAACAACAAAAGCATGGCATACGTTAATGTTCATTTACAGAAGGACTGTTTAAAGTTATGCAGCCTGAAACAGTTTTAGCACATGATGCTTACAAAACACCAGACACGCTCGCTTTATGTGGGTCACTCAGAGGGAGTCGGGATGCTGTGGTTGTCTCCACTGTAATATTGTGTCTGGTCTTAAAAATCCCAACTAGGGAAATGCAATGGAAAATGATGTCATGGCTCCCGAGGAGTTGCAGAGAAACAAATCCTTCGTAGCAACAAAAGGTTTGTGCAAAAATAGCTGACACATGAAGCCTAAAGCCAGAGGAGATGTCTCTGTCAAGAACAAGATTAAGTTTAGCTGAAAATCATTTGTAAGATCATGTACATGCGAGTTGGTATAAGCTAAAGCAATTATTAAGCTGATTAAACATTGTTCTGTAAATTAAACACATAAGAAAATCTATGTTAACATGTTTGTTACCTGAAAGAGGAATTCACTTTTAATTGAAGAAAGGTTTTCAGGTCAGTACTGAACTCAGTGGCCCCAAATGCCCTGGTTCACATTGAGCCCTGTTTCTACTGATCTGTCAAAAAATAGGTTAGTAGACAAGACATTTCCATTCACTACAGGATTATGAAGTTATATGAGTCTCCAAAACATTTATATAAATCAAACATAACACACTGACAGCTTCTATAATCTGCATGCTTGTGGACACAGGAAATTCATATCCCAACTTCCGCTTCAAAATAAGAAGAAGCTTTAAAAGAAATTGTTTTGAAGTGGATCTTGTCACTTTGGGATTTAAAGGGATAGTTCAGCCAAAAATGAAAATTACCCCATGATTTACTCACCCTCAAGTCATCCTTAAAGTATATGATTATCTTTTTTCAGACGAGCACAATCAAAGTTATATTACAAAAAACCCTGGCTGTTCTAAGCCTTATAATAATAAAAAAGTCCATTCATCCTTCACAGAAGTAATCTACACGGCTCCAGAAGGTTAATAAATGCCTTCTGAGGGCAATTGATGCAATTTTGTGAGAAAACTATCAATATTTAAAACTTTAAATAAAATAACTAGTGTCTGATAACAGCTGTTTTTTTTAAATATATTGCAAAATATCCAAAAAGTGGCCAAAAATATATATTTGCTATATATATTTGTTTTTGTTACGAACCTTAAACATAACAGTTTTCAAGGTTCAAATTAAATATATTTTTAACTTAAAAACTATACTTTATAAATTATTGTTTTTGATATGGCATATATTTAAAATATTTTTGTAAATAACAAATTTTTGCCATATGGGATGTAAAATTAGGAATGTATTTGCTTGCCCTTGAAATACATTTTGAACTATATGTTGTATTTAGCATAATATATTTCAAATATATTTTTTGCCAGAGAATTATTATTATTATTTTTTTTTCCGTATGGGAATGCATGGCCTGTAAATTAAACTGAAACTGCAAGAGACATTTAAACTGCTGAAATAGACATCTCTATGGGCATATCTAGTCTTTTTTTGCACCAACTGATGCAATGTAATGTAACTTACTAATAAATATTCATACAAATATTTTGAGGGAAATTATCCAACACATCCTGTATGCATCCACTCTCTGCACAATTGGGTCTGCAACGCATTGATTTAGCACTTCCATATGAAATGATCCAAGACAAATCTTGCAAATTATTCCAGATGAACTTGTCGTTTTAGTCATTCATTATTCAGTACTGCTGTGTTAAGAAGCCAGATTGTTTCAAATCCCAAATGAAAAATTTGTCTTGACCAACAGCATTTTTTTTTTACTTTTCCAAGTGTGTGATTTCATTTTTTAATATATCAGCCAGAAACTCCTGCAGATGCATTTGACCTAAAAACAGGACAAAAGTTTTGTGTCAGGCATGCTGTGTCTTCTGGATCTTAATAATCTCTTGTGACTTCAAAACTTCAATGTCAATGAGATGTTAAATGCTCTATTGTCTTTCTCCAACATCAGGAAGTCTTCACTTTTTCCAAGCCAAGCCTAAACACTAAATCCTTACAAACTGAATTAAACTGCATTGGCAACACTTTACAATAATATATAATTTTACATTAGTTAACATAAACTAATAATGAACAATCCTTCAAAATTGTCAGAATTTGTGTTAATATTAACATTTTAAACCTGCCTCTAAATAAAAATCATCCTACAATCTAAAGGACATTCTGTATAAATACAATCTTGATATCTTTAATATTGACTGAGTAAGGTCAAATCAAAAATGTAAACCAATTTGAAAACTTTGATACTTCTCATCTCATCATTAGATTATGAGACTTTAACCTGGATTTCAAGACAAGGTCATGTTTACAATACATTTTTAAAATCACACATAACTCTAGTTAATGCACGATGAAATAACATGAACAAACAATAAACAATTGTAATGCTACTAACCTAACAAAATAATGATTAGTTAATATAATGCTCATTGATAGTTCATGTTAGCTAAACATAATGAATGCAATTGATGTTACTATTTAGGTGGATCTTCTGTTTATACAATTATATTATAATTATTTAAAGGTATATGTAAATTATAAATTATTAGTCAACATGATTCAATTTTCAGATTACCATCTCAACACACCAGACCCAGACTAGAAACCACATGTCTCCATCTACTGGTAATAAAGGTAACAACAATCTGGTCCCCACATTCAACCCTCACTGGCACAAGTGTGCTGCTGGCATTCAAGTGGTATGATGATTAAAAATCATTAAAGCAAATATAAAAATGTAACAGAAAAATAAAAATAAACAAAAGGATAATCTGATGATGGCTTTGGAGCTATACAGGCCCTGCGTCCGAGATTGCATGCTGTAACATACCTACACCGTAACGATTTAAACAGTTTGTTCTGTATACCGTTTTATGGGTGGGTTTAGGTAACTACATCTTCAATCATGTCATTAGATTACTGTACAAATTACTCCCTCCAAAAGTATTTAATTACTTGTTACTAATTACTTTCTAAATCCTATTAAGTAAATGATACAAAGATAAGATTGAAATGGCTCGAAAAGTAATATAAAAGTACAAAATTGATTTATTATTTATTCTGACTATTAATTAACTATTTGCCTCAATATACTCCTACTGCTTATTAATACTTTTTAAAGTAGCTTACTATTGGTAGGTTTAAGTACTGATGGGAATTGGGTTAGGATTAAGGATGTAGAATAAGGTTTTGCAGAATCAGGCTTTAATATGTGCTTTTTAATTATTAATAAACAGACAGTATCTCAGTAAGATTAAAGGGATAGTTCACCCAAAAAATGAAAATTCTGTCATTATTTACTCAGCCTTGTGTTGTTACAAACCTGTATAAATTTCGTTGTTTTGATAAGGAAGATATTTTGAGAAATGTTTGTAACCAAACCGTTTGTTGACCCCATTTACTTCTATAGTAGGAATAAAGAATACTGTGCTAATAACCAACCAGTTAATAATAGTAAGATTTGAAAACTATACTAGAATGTTACTATTATTCTTATTAACTTAGTAAAGTATTTAAAGTGAGAAGGACACATAAAAAAACATTAATTTTAAGGTTAGACTTTAAATGTTGATGTTAAAGGTGAGGTGTGTAAATTTTAGCAGCATCTAGTGGTGAGGTTGCGAATTTTAACCAACGGCTAAGTCCACTGCTCACCCATCGCTTTTTAAACACATAGAGAAACTACAGTACCCGCCACCGGAAAAACATGTCATCGTCGGAGACAACTTAGAAAAAAAGTTTGCTGTTAAGGACTTCTGTATAAACATGGCGGCACAAATGGCGACTTCTACATAAGGGGACCCTCATGTATGTAGATAAAAACGTCTCATTCTAAAGTAATAAAAACATAACGGTTTATTAAAAGAAAGGTCTTTATACACCCCTGATAATATAGTTTTGTATATTATTTTGCATTTCTGTCAAAAGATCCTTCAAAAAATTACACACTGCACCTTTAAATCCACTATTGTATTATATATAATTGATCTACAGTACATACACAGTATTTAGTTCAATTACATCAGAAGTACCTGCCATTAAATTACTGCCAAAATAAGAGTAATCCCTTACTTTATTTTTTCAATGAAAGTAATTTAATTACAGTAACTAATTACTTAGTAACTAGTTACACCCAATATTGCCTATGACCTACAAACAACAGCAACAACAGTGTAAATAAAAATTTTAATTGATCGGAACATCACTTACACTTGAAAAGAGCTGTCGGCGCCCTTTTTTTATTTAGAGGCTCCTCAGCTAAGGATATGAAAGTGTCCATCAAATTAAGGGTCACTAACACATTGGGGCTAGTAATGGGAGCCCACCCAAAAGAAAGCTACCCCAGTTGTGTCGGGGGTCAGCACAACTGTTGTGTATAAGTTAATCAGCACAACTGACATGTTTTCATATTTGTGAGTTTTCTCACTAGTTTATAAAATCTAGAGTAAAAATGCAAATGGTACAATATTTTTAGTAATATCCAAACAAAAAAACGTCAATAATAATTTCACCGCTGTACGGTTACCAGGCAACGGCGAGCGCCGTGAAGTACCCGGATGAGGTTGAGTCACCCGTGTTGACGTCACTCGCGTTCTGAAAATGGCTGAGTCGGAAGAGGAGGTGGATGTGTTGGTCCAGAGAGTTGTGAAAGACATCAATAACGCCTTCAAAAGAAACCCTAACATGTACGTATGCAAACTCGCATTGCTTTTATTTCACAAACCATCCGGTTTTGCGTTAAATGGTTACAAATATTTGCGTTTAAAGATAACATAGGGCAGCCCGTGTAAGTTGCGCGTGATGTTTTTTTGGCTGACTGACTGACTGGCTAACTGGCTACTTTACTTGAGCTAACCGGCACTAACCTGCTAGTATACAGCTCACTAACATTGCTTTTAGGTCACATATGATTCTGTTAAATTGTGTTTGTGCTGTCTGAAGTTTTAGTTGGTTTCTGCCCGTGTCCGGCGCTGAAAGTTTCTCTCAGTTAAACCATCTGCGAAGTATGTATTTATCGTAGAGGCTTGTTATGTTGCTCGTAATGGTAGTATGGAAAGTTAAAGATCGCTGGACAGTTACAGAAGTGCGTATTGTCTACCCATTGCAGACATTAAGTCATAAATGTTATATTTCTATCACAGTTCATTCAGTGATTTCAATGTGTTGCTGTACGCGTAAGCATCATATAAACCTGGTGAAGGGTTCAGATGTTGCAACATTGCAGGTCTGTATCCAAATATATCATTTCAGTGGGTTGTTTACTTCACAAATGAAGTCTTTCTAAGAAGATTTTTAATAGATCTTACCTTAGTGGCAATGCATTCATTTGCTCTGTCCATCAAGGTCAATGCCCAGTCTCAAACATATCATCTAACAATCTTATGACAGGTTTGTATCTGCCAAAAAGGTAACATAATTGTAATGCGTCTTTTAAAATATAAGTAATTTAGCATTAAAGTTCACCCAAAAATTAACATTTACTTACTAATGATATCCCTGATTAATATCTTTTTTTAATTTCATCAGATAAATCGAAACAATTATATATTTAAAATGCCTTTGTGTTATAGAGGTCAACATGGTGAAGATCCACAAAGCACAAACATCCATCATTAAAGTAATCCGCATTACTCCAGTGGGTTCATATACACGTCTTTTGAAGTGAAATGATACATGAGAGAAAAAAATTATTTGAAGCTCATTAACGAATTTGAAACCAGGCACATTCGTACACTCAGATGTTAATTATGATAAAAACATTTTTAAATATCATTTGTTGTAAAAAGAAACATAAGAACCTATGAAATTAAGTTATTGTGTGTCTTATTTGAATTTAGTTATCAGATTTGCTTAATTTAGTTAAATAAGCTGAAAATATTAAGTGCTTTCTCATAACAAACATCATTTTACTTCAAAACTTACATATCGACCCACTGGAGTCATTATGTACAGTACATTGCAACCAAATTATCCGTTTGTAATCTGTGTATTGATGACTCAATCATATTGAAAAGCCTTCGTGTAAACGCATTAATCAGTACGATTGAGGTCGATCGGATGCAAATTTCGATCATATTGAAAGGGGTGGTGTCGCTCGATCTGTGATCCGATCAGCAGGAGAAAAGTGCTCATGTTAACGTGTGAATCTTAGTATTTTGCAGGATGCAAAAATACATTGTGCACAGGCAGAACATTTGTGCTCAGGTTCACTTCTTATATTTACCTCATATTTACATATCACATGATTCTCGTCACAGAAACAGGCAATAGCAAGGCAGTGGCAACCACTGATCTATATAAATGACTGGATTGCGCATGACGTCACACTTGTGAAGCCACCGCGCCGCCATGTTGGTATACCCAAACGTTCTATTAAATCAATGGACGTTATCAGATTTTAATGATAAAACATCACTTTACTCGTCTTCGTTTTTATATGTGAAGTTACCATGTACATTATTACAACACAAAAGTCCAAGGCATGTAAATAGTTATTTACTGAAAGTTGTACAATTTGCGTTTTAAACAGTTATTATACATTCATCTTTATTACAGTATCAGATCAGCAGACAGACCGCAGCATATTTAGTATTAATGACAATAAACGTGCTCATTCTGAAATCTAAATAAATAATCATGCTTTGTACCGTATGTGCATGCAATAATTTGCTAGTTTTGTAATTATGTTATCTAAACTTACATGTTACCTAAACTTATTTAGAGAAATAACGCTGACCGTCACAGTGTAGCTGAATGTCAAACAAAACTTTATTTATACCCGTGTCATTAACAAATGCAACAGTCACACTCACCTTAACGGTTTTTTATAAATCCATTATCCTGCCCGATTAAAACATAAACATTGCAAATAACACCAGAATTAACAAATAATTAACGTACACATATCCTAAAAATTAACCTTGTGTAACTGATACGCTGTAAAGGGGGTACATTTTGATCATGATTTTGAATGGAAGTCAATGGCGCTATCTGCCGGTTGGGTATACCAAGATGGCGGCTCGAACTCTGCGCTGGCTTCACCTCACTCGGTTACGTCAAGCGTTCTATGCGCAATCCAGTCATTTATATAGATCAGTGGTGGCAACACACATTATTAGGGTAATGGGGTCATGCGCTGTACATTCTATGGCGTTCGTGTACTTTCATAAAGCAATAAAATAGCGTCATGCCTTTTAAAAATTGTTTTCATTGCCTATATCTGAAAACTTCTTAAGAAGAACTTTCTCCAATTTAGCTTTGTACATTTATCCAGGGATAAAGCGTGAACTCGACGAGAAATGCTATGCACTGGGTGGCGTTGCCAAGTCCTCTGCTTTTTCGAGTTTAGATTTGTGCTACTCTTTAAACTGTCTTTTGTTTTTTTTTCCTGCGGGTTAAAGATGAAAGAATTTTGTTCATTAGTTATTGGTATTTGGACTGTGAAGAGTCATGGGGATGCTTTTGGGCTAGTTTTGATTTTGAATGTCCATGGGGATGGTTTTGAAACGCGAAGCTGCAACTCTGACTGTGCACTTGTGCAGACGTTCGATTCGAATTATATATAATGTACATGTAAACCAACATTTTAATCAGATTGCAATGTTTTGGGTGCATGTAAAAATTTCATTCGGATTAACAAAATGTTGTGCATGTAAACATAACCATTGTGATTTTTATTTTAAGGATGATTTATAAAAGCTGTTTGTAGGGCTGTGATGGTGGCAGTATTTTACCACCGTGTGATGGTAATGCACCAATTCACCGCGTTGGTTATAAAATGTGTGTGGGGGGAAGGGTTTATGGGTTAATATATAATGCGTACATATATTTTGAAACATAAAAATTTAAACGAAGATCAGATATAAATTTCTTAACAAACGTGCGTGTTCATAGGCAATATTTTTCTTTAACAGAAGTCCCCTTTCAAAGCCTACAGCGAATGGTCGGTTTGGACCACATCCCTCTTCTTCCCATTTGAATGACATCAATCAAACAGGCTGTCGAATCACAACACACTAAACAAACTACACAATCAGAACTTGTAACGTATTTCTGAAGGAGGGACTTCATAGAACAAGGAAGACATCAGCCCATTTTTAGGACAGTGAAAACAGCCGTAGTACATGAAAAATCTGTGAAAAATATCTGCTGTGCGATTTAAAATAGTTCTCGGACGCATATTATTATTGTATATCTGCATTTATCGGAGCACCCCTAGTTTTTAAAATCTATAAAATTAAATAAAAAATTATATAACCAAAAAGAAAAGAAAGCATCACTATCTTTGTCTCACCAGTCTCCCTGCTATTTGCATCAAACAAAAATGTTGACTTTACATAACGTTTTAAAGTATTAAAATCATTTAGCAATTTAAACAATTTATGTATGCACATTGCAACTATGAACTTTTTGCAATGTTCGATCTATCTTGCATATTTATGTGTGCTTCTGTAGCTGCATTTCAATTCCCTTTAAATTGCGCATATTGACATTGGGAATTGAAAATGCGGCCAATGGAAAACGTCAATGTAGCAAAAAACTCCTATATATCGCAAAAATATCTATTTTTATGCTCGCCTGAGGTGGATTTTCAGGCAGTTTGGGAAAGGTGTAATTGGCAAAAATTCAATGGAGTTTATTGCCATTTTCAGGTTACCTGATGCAAGTTATTCCCATAATCATAATTTGAAGATGACACGGTATAAACTAAAACCTCCCAGAAACACCTCAATACGTGTCTGCTGCCAAGTATGAGGCTTTCCTTGCCAATAATATCTGGATAACACTCTCTTTAATTTAAAATAATGTATTATTACCTCAAAGAAACACCTATATATGTTGCCACGTATAAGAGTTTTCCTTGGCATTAATGTTTGGATAATACTATCATGACTCCTTCGGTTAAAAATAATACCCAGTGTGGTGGATGTGATATTAGTAAATCTACCAACATCAGTCAACAACGTGATATTTGAAACGACTCACGAGAGAAAAACTACATTTTAATCACATATCATCAGTTAATGGAAATGCTGTCATTTCACCGCCACATTTTTTTTTCGACATAACGCGCACATCTGCAGTGTAAACTATTCCTCCAAGTATTGCCATTTGGCTTTTGCTCCCTTTAATATTTTCATTCTTGTTTTTGCTTTGGCAATGTTTTGACAGCGATGAGATCGGGCTCATTCCCTGCCCGGAGGCCAGATACAACAGAAGCCCTATCGTCCTGGTGGAGAATAAACTGGGAGTGGAGAGCTGGTGTGTCAAGTTTCTTTTGCCCTACGTGCATAATAAACTCCTGCTCTTCCGGCAGAGGAAGCAATGGTTGGACCGGGAAGGTAGGAGTCGGACAATGTTTTTATTAGGTTATATCTTTCGGGCAGCTCTTATTGTTATGACCTCAGTCTTTATTGAAAGATGACTGTGCATAGAACAGTGGCAAATTTCTCTTTCTTTCTTTCTCTTTCTTTCAGCACTTGTAGATATAACCTGCACGTTGCTTCTCTTAAATCCAGACTTTACCACTGCTTGGAATGTCAGGTACAGATTATTTTTTAATTGCATTACCTGAACAATCAAGCATTGTAGTAAACCCTTCATATTCTTTCTGGTTTAATATCGAAGATGGCTGTGAATTGCTCTGAATGTGTCATTGTTGCTATTTAAAGAAAGTTTAATTTAGGATAAGAGTCTTCAAAACACTAATGACACATTGAGTGTTGTTTTTGTCTTTCATCGGGCAACAAAGCATTTCCATGGCCATGTTTAGTGTTTTGTTTTAAGAATTAAAAGAATTAAAAATCCTTAAATTGTTCTATTATGATATTTTAAAGGGGGACATTGTCCAGGAAATGTTGCTGTACTAGTTGTTATGGTGGTTTTAATAGTTAAATATGCCCATGAAGTGAATTGGTCTTGATTATGAATTACTTTTATGTTTCATAGGAAAGAGCTCATGCAGTGTGGCATGTTAAACCCTGAGAAAGACCTTTACCTGGGCAAACTCGCCCTGACGAAGCATCCGAAAAGCCCAGAGACGTGGATCCACAGGTAAGAGAATTGCGTTTAATTAAATTTATCATAAATAAATGAGAGGAATTAATCAAGGAAAAGTGTTGAATCTTTATGGCATTAATATGAGAGCCAATAAAGGCGTCAGCTTTAGTGCACTCAGTAGACATTGCATTAAAAAGAGGGTATAAAGTTAAATGAGGTCTTTAACAATATTTAAGATCAAGTTCAGCAGAGTCTCTGTAAGTCTCCAACTGTAATGTTGTTTTCTGTTAGATCACATTAGGCTCGGTTGCTTTGAACCGTGCACACGTGCGATTGTCCCCACTCCTCCACAGGCTTGAACTCACAATGTACGTTTATTGATGTGCGCCCAAGGATGCTTTCGTCAAACGTTTTAATCAGATTGCAATATTTAGGGTACATCTGAACTGTATTGCATTGTTTAGGGTACATGTTAACTGTATTGTCGTAACCTGCAATCAGATCAAATTCAGTCAGATTGACACAATTTTGTGCATGTAAACATAGCCATTGTGATCCATCAAGATATCAGATTGAATTAAATTGTTGACATAATTATCATAACCAAATCGTGAGACCATTTCATACCCATAGTGCTGCATACATGAGAAGGTTCTTCGATAGCAGATAAAGTTGAATGACTATGAATGACTTTTCAAATATTAATAGTCAAATATTAATAGAAGCACAGTTTTTTAAATTGAAGTAGCTGTGATGGTGTGAAAACTAGCTGGCTGTAACAATAAAAGCAGGGGTCAGGCCACCATGAAATGACACTGTCCACATTTGCAGACCTCTTGCAGTATGGAAACATGCTATCCCAAGCAGAATTGCATTACTTGAGCAAGGACAAAAGGCAAAGCAGTTTCCATGGATCATATGAATTATATTCATAAACACTTGTAATTTTCAGTACTGGTTAGAACCAGAACTCGCATGTGTCTGTGACTTCTGTGCCATTATGCAGGGTTCACACCAGACGCGGTAGAGGCGGCAAGCGCAAGTGATTCACATGTTAAGACAATGCAAAGACGCGATTAGGCATCCTGCGGCGCGGTACGCAAGTTAAAATCTGAACTTTGGTGGATTTCCGCACCGCGTTAACCAATCAGGACCTTGCTGTAGTAGTGACGTGATTACAGTAAGCGAGCAAGTCTCAGCGGAGTCGAAGAAGCCCCTCCTATGATGCGAATTTCCTCATGAAGGTCTCGAATTACTAGAATTTCACGCATGGCTTTCTCAAACTGAAATGTTCAAGCGTCCAACTACGTGCGAATAGCCTAAGATGTTTAGGTGAAGAAGAAGAAAAATCTGCCTGGGCAGCCCATCCTCCAATAATGTGCAAATTATAACGTGTATATCTGTGTAATACAAGGCATGTGTTCATTGAAAGAATCGAGCAGGCAGGATTTTTGTAGGGTTCCTAAAATGACAGTCGAGATAAAGGCCCAATCCCATTTCTCTGTCTTACCCCTTCCCCTTACCCCTAAGTTTTGCACGTTCACGTGAGAGTAAGGACCAATTGGGATAGCCCTTTCGCTCTCATGAACGTGTAAAACTAAGGGCTAGGGGTAAGGGGAAGGGGTAAGACAGAGAAATGGGATTGGGCCACAGTCAGGGGTTCATTGTTGCTTATCAGCACATACAGCATCAAATATTGAAACAATTTTAAGAACCATATAATGTCCAAAGAAAATGAATGAGATAATGTTAGTATAAGAGAGATTGATTCCTTGTGATTCCCATCGATCTGGCTACAAGGTTGAGAGATTGGTTAAGTGTCTGTGCCTTACTAAACAGATTAAATCAGGGTATTGATCAGCAGTTGCGTCTCTTTAGGAGATCCAACATAAACCAGAAATCTCTCAATCCTTTTGGTTTATGCACTTTATTTGAGATTTGAGTCAGCTGGTGAATTGTGACATCCCTTTAGTCGGCCATGTTTGCAATTCCTCCAGGCAGTAATTTCAGTCATGCAAGACTAAAGTCCTATCTACTTGAATGCAGAAAGACCGATATCTGTAAAGTTGTGTGCTAAAATCACATGTTTTTAAACAACAATTAAACCTGACATTAACTGTACCATAATATTTGTAAATTTTTTTCTAAATCATTTCGGCTACTGCGCACCTCCATCAGCTCTCAACAGATTCTATTGATGATTGGCTCTTTTAACTGGAAGGCGGGACTTCTGTGACCATATTGAGCGTTGCATTGTCCCCTATTCATAGTTGTAGGAGTGCTCAATCTTGTTATGTCCAATATCTTTGTCTTCTCAATTGTGTGCTTCTGTTGTGGATGCAGGCGATGGGTGTTACAGAGGCTACAGAAGGAGTGTTTTTCCTCTGGATCAGAACCGAAGGGACATGCTGAACCCAGGGGAGATGCTGAGACGAGGAGGCAAATCGAGCGACTGCAGAGAGCCACGCAGGAGGAGATGAGAGTCTGCGCAGATGCAGCCGGCCGTTACCCCAGCAACTACAATGCCTGGTCCCATCGCATCTGGGTGCTGCAAAACATGGCTAAAGGCAATCTTAAGGTGGAGTGCGACTTTCTGCATTACTTTGCTTGGATTATCATAATGACTGAAGACAAGTGGCATTGTTGCATACATTTCGTAGATACGATCGGTCACTGATAATGTATCAGACTGTACAAAGCACCAGTTTTCAATCAATTTAGATGAATGCTTCGCTTAGATTCATCCATTTCCTTCCCGCTTTATCTCGGTAGCAAAGACTTTGTTATTCAGGAGAGCTTATTACAGTGCCAGACCTTTGATATGCGCTTATCCTTTCTTAATTGCATGCAAAATAAGGTAAATGTTGCAGGCTTAATCCAAACTAAAGTCCCTAGAATGAAAAGCGTGTAGATTTAATGATCCAGACCAAAACAGACTTGAACCTTATCAGAGCCAATCATTGGCTGTTTTGGGCTGTAATTGGGTTACATAAGCAGTAATTCATATCTAGAGTCAAAAGATCTTGTTTTAAGCCCGGGATACACTGTACGATTATTGGCTGTCCCAGACGAAACAATCGTCGCGATTTCTGTGATCGTGGCTCTTCATCGGTGGTCCTATGTCGTACAATGAGAGGGTTCAAAGACGGCCGTTTTCCCGGTCTTGCGTCCAAAGATAGCCTACGATATTTTTCTGAGAGTGTCAGAAATTCTGCATGATCACCGCACAGTGTGTTTGCTGCTACGACCTGCACGCCGGTATTTGTTTACCATGAGCGCATGCTGATGACGTTGCTTCAACTTAAGACCTTGATGATTATTAACATTATTCCTTATTAACAAAATAAATAAGACATATGATCTGAAAGTGATAGGGGTGCGCGGGGCATAAACTAACGCGGGGTTGGTTGTAACACGGATCGTTTACATTCTTGCAGGGTTGAGCTGTATTTTTTCCAGTATCGTTTTCACGCTTTCAAAAGACACTCTCATGCAAATTTATAATGTTTTCTCCATAAAGCTATTGATAAAAGAGTGTTTTGGTGGCATGTAAGTTAATTTTTTCATCATATGTTTTACGGTTTCTGAGTTGGGTGTGTAAGATATCAAAACCAATGCTATGTCATCTTAATCAGTGTCTTGTTGACTAAAACATAGCATCATATGTCTGCAGCTCTTAGCTACTATTTTTGGTAGACTTGAAAATATTTTCACTGAGCGGGGTAACGCTGTGTTACAATTAACCCCTCATCACTCACAATCTGAAAACTGCTAATGTTAGCGTAATTCTTTCCCTGCTGAAAACTGGCGCTCTGCGGTTTTTCTGCTCTGGGCGTTGAGAGTTGAAAGAGATTTAACTTTGGGTAAAAAGTCAATATTAGTTCTCACACAGCTGTCCAATCACAGTGGAGGAGGGGCAAGACAAGTATCACACAACCAACCACCTCACTGCTCAAATATCAAAGCTATGAAAGCGATCGGAGGAAGAAAGCTGGCGCTCAGCTGAAAAAAAGCTGGCAATCGGTGTCCTCCAGGCGTTTTCAGCCGTGTTTAAAAGTTTTGGTGTGCACAACCCCAAATGATTGCTGGCTGCCAACAAAATTAATGTGCCTGTATGTCTGTATTTTTGTTCTTATCTTTAAAATTGATTGAATAAGGTCATCTGAGTCACAGTCACTGAGTTGGCAACACTGCTTCTGCCAATCCCCTTTTTTAAGCAAGTAAGCCCCACCCACTGATTTACATTGAATTTGCATACAAGTTGAAAATAAAAATGAAGACGAAAATGAAAAAGAAAACAAAAAAACAGAACATGAACTTTACATTTAATTTTGTCCCTATTATTGCTTGGGCATGAATAAAAAGCCTTTGAAAAACTGTTTTTACAGATTCCTTTTCAACTTTGCCTTTTTATTTTAATATTGGCTGTCTTGCCTCAAGATAATATGGAATATGAAATGTCAAATCATCAATTTTATTTTATTTTTCAATTTGGCCAGAATGATGCTTCATCCAAATTGAAAATTAAAATGAAATAATTTAATTTAATGTTTTAATTTTTATTGTAGCATTTAATTTTCAAATTTGGGACATATTTTGCAATTACATTTTTTATTTTATCATTTAATTAATTAATTAATTAATTTAAAAAAGACCACAAATACCTTCCATACCAACTAACCCCCTGCCTGTTACAATTAACCCCACCTATGGCGTAAGTTGTAACGTTTGCACTTCTGTCACATTTGGTGTAATTGTCCAAGAATGGTAAGTACTAGAAACAAAAGTACTAGATGTGTGTGTTGCTTGTGTAAACATATAATTAATCAAACTCAAATATTTTTTGAATGATTGAAAAAAATCATCCAAAAAGCGTTAGGTTGTGCCCCGCTTTCCCCTATAGCCTAGATTTGACATTTATTAATCAACATTCTTTGGTACTTTTGCTTCCGTCATTGTCCTTAAGTGTTGCTAGATCCGCATATCAAAACCAGCCAAAAATTACCAGCCAAAAATCCCAGTGATTATTCACATCCAAATACCAACAAATAATGAAACCAAATTCTTCATTTCTAACCCGCAGAAAAACATCAACCTGCTGAAAGGGTTTAAAAGAAGCACAATTTTGGACGAAAGACTTTGCAACGCAGGTCTGCTGGTCACGCAGTGATAAAAAGAAGCGATTGGTAAACGTGGAACTCACGTTGTATGAAGAAACAGCGCCTGACTTTAATTATAAGCGCACAGCTCTCGCTGCCAACTGTGGTGCAGGAGCATGTGACGTCACAGACCAAGTGATCGATTATGAATTATTATTATTATTATCGGATCTGATTTAATAAGTTGTTGCAGCCCTACAACAACATGCATTTTTTTGTATCATCAAGCATTTTAGAGGAACGCCTGCAACATTGTCATGGTGCTAATGATTGCTTGTTACAAACGTTTTAGTATAAACTCAGTTTGAAGTGTCTGTCGCAGGAAAGGTCACACAGCATCATGAATAAATAAACAGGCGGCATCCTCTTATGAAGGCTTCTCATGAATAATTATGAGACACTGCTGATGCAGCCTGGCACTAAGACGTGTTTACTGCGTGAAGAAGAACCAAATAACCTGCACAATTTCTACATTAGATTTTATGCATCTTCCTTCATAGGTTATCTTAAACATAAAAGTTTACATATGTACGTGACTTTATTTGTATCGCTCCAGATTTTGCACGATGAACTGTCCTCCACCAAGCACTGGGTGTCCGTGCACGTGTCCGATCACAGCGGATTCCACTACCGTCAATACCTGCTAAAAACCCTGGCCGGAGAACTGAGCCAAGTCGGAGAGAAGGATCAGCAGGCCAACGGAGAAGACACGGCAGGCACGTCCAATGACGGTCACCGTAGCGATGTCATCCCTCAGCTCTTCCATGAAGAGATTGAGCTCTGCACTGACCTCATGGAAACGTACCCGGGCCACGAGGCGCTGTGGTGCCACAGGTGAGGAGGATCATTTTATTTGCCAAAAGTCTGTTTTTGGTCCTCAGCTGGACGCTGTGCTTATAGCTCAGTGTTATAAAGTGATGGATGTGTTAGAAGTGCAGGCGAACGGTTCTCTGGTTGTCTTTTTTAGCTCTTCACTTCCTCTTACCATCCCCGTCCCTTGTGGCTGTGTCGCGGAGCAGCTGTTCCCCGAGTGGTGTTTATGTTATTAGCTTGTGTTTCCTCGTGAAGTGCGTCACGGCAGCTGATCTTTTTCATTGACAGCTTTGGAGAGAAGCGAAATTTGCATGTTGTGCAACATACTTAATTCAAACTATTATGTAACAGGAACTTGAGGAGTTGCCGCAAATCTTGAGGAATTGTGAGACGAATTTAAGATTGATATAATTTGCTCATGTAAGAGGGCCCCGCATTTGCCTTTATTTTTGTTTTACAAAAACATTAAGTCCTGCTTTTCTCTTATCAGGCGTCACGTCTTTTATCTGTGGCATCAGTGGAGGAGGGAGCTAGGAGCGCGGTCCCCACCTCTCACCCACACTGACGTCCTCCTTAGCAAGGAGACCTGCGATGACGTCAGCACCTCCCAGGCCATGGACATTGACTGCCTTCTGGACGGGGCCAAACACGGAAGTTACATGCAGGATACCAAGCGACTAAAGCGGGGACCGCTGGTTCCCCACCCCGGACTTTCTTCCGAGCACACGTTCATCTCTAGAATCCTCACGGACTGCCGAAGCCCTGAGCAAAATCGCTTTGCAGTCGCCTACAGAAAGTGGCTGGATTCTGTTATAGGTCAGTAGCGTGAGAAGTAGTCGGCCCGCCTTCAGGTGGGAGAGCTGTGATGGGTCAATTTTATTTCTGGCTCCGACCACCCACACCGGGCACCCTGGAGCGACTGGATTCCATGCCGAGAGATTCTGCTGGACAAATTCCCTCTCATGATGAAAACCCATGACCAAAGTGTTTCAGCTAATTTAGTTCAGGTACTGAAAATCTCAGGTCAGGTCTTGTGCTCTTTTTCCGATGGAAATCTGTGACTATCTTCATATATGTTTTTGTTGTTTTTATACTGTTAACAGTCTTCCATCATAAATCAATTTCAGTGTGTTCTCATCATCCAGTCTGCTGTTTTTGTGATTTCTGTCAGGAGTCTTAAATGCACGCTGTGGTGCGCACTAAAGAGAGCACTCTGACCCAGTTTCCCTCTTTGTTTAATTGAGGCCGACCGGATCTGAATCCTCCGTACGGCTGCTCTCTCTTAACTTTTGTACAGAAGCATGGAAGTTTTACTATGAATATCTTAATGTTTTGCTACAATTGGTAACAAGAGCACAATACAGTTTAAAGAAGACCTAAAAACCTAAACTGATATTTTAAACCACTTAAAGGGACAGTTCACCCAAAAATGAAAATTATTTATTCACCCCCAAGCCAGTCTTGATGTATACAATTATTATTATATACTAACACAATATTATGCATATAATATTATAGAGTTATGTTAGAAACTGTCCTGGCGGTTCCAAGCTTTATAATGGTAGTAAATGGTGCTTCGGATTTGAAGCCCAAAAAAGTCCATCAATCCTTTACAGATGGAATCCACATGGATCCAGTGGGATAATAAAGGCCTTCTAAGGGTGATCTGATTTTGTAAGAATAATATCAATGTTTAAAACTTGAACAATTAAAATAACTAGCTATCGGTAACAACTGAGGTGCGTTTCCAGATGTGGTGTGTCATCTTATTTCCACCACATCTCGTGTGCTATGTCATACGCCGAAAGCGCACTCTCTCGTGAACACATGTCGGCCATGTGGATTATTTCTGTGAAGGGTGGTTGCACTTTTTTGGGTTTCAAATCAGAAGCACCATTTACTTCCATTATAAAGCTTGGAACAGCCAGGACATTTTCTAATGTTACTTTGATTGTGTTTGTCTGAATAAAAGATAATCATATACATAGAAAATGTTGTGGTGGTTCCAAGCTTTATAATGGAAGTAAATGGTGCTTCTGATATGAAGCCCAAAAAAATAAATAAAGGGCCTTCTGAGGGTAATCTGATTTTGTATTAAAAATATCAACATTTAAAACTTGATCAATTAAAATAACTAGCTAGCGGTAACGGATGAGAAGCGTTCACGAGAGCGTGCGTTTCCGGTGTATGACGTAGTGTCTCGTCTTATCTCTGCCACATCTCGTGCACTACGTCCTATGTCATACTCTGAAAACGCACTCTCTTGTGAACATGTGTCGGCCATGTGGATTATTTCTGTGAAGGATGGATGGACTTTTTTGGGTTTCAAATCAGAAGCACCATTTACTTCCATTATAAAGCTTGGAACAGCCAGGACATTTTCTAATGTTACTTTGATTGTGTTTATCTGAATGAAAGACAATTATATACATCGAGGATGGCCAGGGGGTGAGTAAATCATGGGGTAATTTTTATTTTTGGGTGAACTATCCCTTTAAACCGTATTCTGCACATGATAATAATAATATACTGAATTTCTCTCTTAGAATGGGGGTCCTGATCTCATTCAGGTGAACAGGCTAATTGTATTTCTGGAAAAAATGATATAATTTTGGGACGTTTAAGTCTTCAAGCACATTCGTCACTCATTACAGTAACAAAGGGCGAGCAGACGCGAACGAAAGTCCACTTTACATGAAGCATTTAAGCACAAATTTGGCTTCTAGTTCATCCAGGTGGCCTCACAGATGCATGGGTTTTCATAATGAAAGGGAATTGCAGAAACAAACGTGGCTGAAGAAACGAAAGGCCATCTGGTGCAGAATGGTGCTTATTCTCTGCATCGGAGGACCGGGGATCTTAAAGGGCCTGGATTTACAAATGCTGCTTTTTGTTTAACACTATTTTGAACTTAAAGTATATTTATGCAAATGTTGAAAGTGAAATGTCTGAGCTAATAAGCTGTTAGAGACAGTTGTGATCGACTCACTCAGTAATTATTAACATGTAATAAACTTTGAAGTTTCACAGGCTTCATCTTGCATTAACAAATTCATTCACTCACAGCTTATTTATATATGCACAGGTTTTATGAAACTTCTCCTCTTAAATAAGAAAAATGCCTGTACTGTATATGCAAACCTATTTTGGTTAGATAAACCCATGTCAGTCTCAGCACATCTATAAGGCTTGCATTCGATGAGTTTCACTTTAGAAATATCTATTAGTGTCGCTCTTTTGTTTTTTTGCACAAGCATTAGATTTATAAAACTATTTTAGTGATTATAATTTAAAGCGTCCATTTATAATATAATTCTGTCCAGTGTTTCTTTATCTTTCCAAAATGCTAATTCACTGACAGCTTTATATCAATTATATCTCCACATAAATGCCAATGTGTGTGCGCAGGTGCTTGTTTTAAGTTATATTGTAAGATTTTAGTATCGTTTTCTTTTCACATGCCGTTAATGATCAAAACAGAGGCCTGCCATGAAGACATAAACCTGGATGAATCGATGTTAAGAGCAAATAATCCCTTGTAAAGTTGATCTTTTGAGGGATTTGGTCTTTTTTATGAATGCGTACATATTTAAAAACTGCAAATAGATTGGAAAAAGCAGTGGTAATTTTATTCCCGAATCCATGATATGTCGTATCACCTTTTTGCTGGTCTGTTACGTGTGTAGCGCTTTCAAACTCATCATTGTATTTCATTATTTTTCTTTTATGACCCATACGTGCATAGAAGAGAAAAAATTGCTTTTTGACTCCCTGCGTGTAATAAAACATTATTTGCATTAATAATTTTTCAACTTGTACAATATGAAATGGCTCGTCATGATACATTCAGGTTTAAATGTGTCTTTGAATTAAATTAAGGACGCAGTGTTTTTCTCATTTGCTATTTTACTATAATGCATATCATCATAAGGAACTTTCATCATCGGTACGTTTATGCAGTAACATCTTACAATCTTATTAAGCTTTAGCTAGAAAAAAACGAACGTAGCCTTGGATTTTATATCGTTCCCAGATATTATCAACTGTGATAAGCTTTAGGTTTTTACAGCCATAACAACCAATATTTGTAGCATCCCACCTCTAAATGTATTTTATATTTATTTGTAGTAAAATAAAAACTGTATTGTACTTGTTTTTCATTTGCCTAGCACATTAAATAAAGTATCTCAAACTCATTTTTATTTCCAGTTATTTTATGATCACAAACTTTTCGTCCTGTTGTTTTCCCAATTATGCTAACTTTAAAAAAAAATCTGGTCTACCAGGTTGGCGTTAAAGTGGTTTTGGCCACTTTTTAACAGTTCATGCTGGTTTTAACTGGTCAGGCTGGAAGACCAGCTTATCCAAGCTGGTTGGCTGGTCTTAGCTGGTTTAATCTGGTCATCCAAGCTTGACCAGATAAAACCAGGCTTAGAGTCCAGCCAACCAGCTTGTTGTTTTTCAGCAGTGTTCAGTAAGACAACACAGTGGATTTGGGAAAGATCCTTATGGGGTCAATAGCTTATCAACTTTGTTTCCGACAAAATTATTAGCTAAATGTAGAAATGAAACCGCTTCCTCTTCTTATAGTAAGACTGTTATTTGCTTCCTCTTTCTATTCCTTAAATAAAAAAGCTTTTTTCGAATAAGAGGACTGAACAAACATCTTGTGACCAGTGAAGTTGTTTCACTTCATGCCTTTGTGCCTTTATGTTGATGTGTTTAAAGGGTTTTTGGGAATATACATGGTTTGCGTCAATACATGTGCGTCCTTTATTTTGCGCAGTTTTTGATGAGAGCAGCAGTTTGTTCATTGAGAAATCACACAGGATTTTTGCTTTGCTTCTGATGTGTGATGGGAGGAGTCGGCTTTGCTCACGGACTGAAGGCAATGAAGATGGAGGATCGGTTGCACCGTTAGATGAAAACTGCAGACGACACAGGTGGGATTCATGAAATATTTGAATAAGTTTAGTCACTAAAGCTTTTGCTTAGTTATGCCACGTGATGATAAAACCATTGCGCGTTGACGTTGCTTTGGATTCAAGTGACTGTTGCGATATCGCCTTTCTGCATGACAGACTGGACGATGTTGGTTTAGGGTCCGAATAGGCGATGCGCAACGAAAGTATCGGGCGCGCACCGATGCAATGCGTATTTGTAAGGGGTTTGCAAGTGTCAAGTTTACCAGGTAGGCCTATGTAACAATTCCTGAATCCGAAATCAATGCAATTGTGTTCCTTTAGCTTAATGGGTAACACATATAGTTCGTACTGGTAAAACGCATAAACATATGGAAGGCACAGTTTAGATAAAAGCGTCTGTCAAAATGTGTAATGTAAATATCCAGAGGACGCGATATCTTAACTTACGCGTTTTCTTTTACTTTGCGCGTATGCATGCATGTGAGTGTTTAGCGTAAAAGCCCGTGTTTGTATTTGTGGGTGTGAATCTGTATCGTACAACATCACATATTTTACCGTGCAGTCTCCATTACAGACGCAACAACACATGATTCACTGTGTGGTGTCTCTGTGTACCGCCGCGATTGTAAACGCAATCCCCGTGCATCTCTATTTCAGTGGGGTTTGAGTATTTGTGTGCGCTGCTGTTCTCCTGTACACGCTTGCGCCGTAGGCATCACCACCAACCTGCTTTCCTACTAAATGCATACCCTGAACGCAGACTGAGCGAGTGCGCGCGTCGTCGGATGCTGTGCAGGTTGAAAGACGCGCGCACGACCGGAGATAAGACGAAGAGGTCTTAATAGATGGTTGACATAAAAATCGCTCGTTTGCACGGTACGGAGATGTGTAGGTTAAAGTGATGCGCAATGTCACACCTTCAGTCTCTCCCGAGTGGTGCTGATGCTGGCGTCTATGCAGGTAGGGCTGCGCAGTTTACGCATTGCATTTATGTTTTGACGGCATGTTTTTCAGCTGCATCACGACTGTGAACTTTCAAAATGCTTGTGTGTTAAGTTCCTGCTATGTCTGATTAGTTTACTTTGTAATGCTTTTATGTAAAATGCCGTGGTTTGTGTCGCAGTACGCTGTTGCAGGGAGTGGGCATCAACGACCCCACCTTTACTAATAAATAATTTTGCATAGTCTTTAAGTATTGCTCAGTGCTAAATACGAAGACCAGTTTGTAATGTTAACATTTGGAGAAGCTGGGGAGATGGGAGTGTTCTCACAAAACTCTCTGACGTATCAAGGCATGACTGAGCAAATAACAGCAATAACATCAGAGGATAGATTTGACATCTTTGCCTTAGCTTGAATCTCTTCAGGACCATAAGCAATGAATCGTTTTTGAGCTTTAGGTGAATAATGTCTCTTTATTTGTGACAACATATGTGATTTTTATGTGATTGTGTCGTGCACAAAGTTGCTGAGCATTGCTGTACTACTGGGGTATTTAATATGCATTCGATTTTACTACCTGTCAGGTGATATCCAATCCAGATTTGTGTCTGCTTTTATTATATTGCTTATGAACCGTCCGTCACACATCGAGTAGACATTTTTTCAAGGGCTGACCAGTGACAGTTTGTTTACAATCAAATATGTAATGAAGAGGTATTTGCAATATGGATTATTTACAGACGTGCACATCACACAATTATGATGTTTAATGTTAATTTTAACAACAAGCTGCTCTGTAGCCTATACAAAAAAGAGTTTAACTTGTATACGTGTCTGAACTTGAATCAATAAATTAATCTAGAGAATGGTTAGATGGAAGACGGTGTGGCACAGACTAGTGCTATATTGAATATATTTTACATTTATGCATTTGGCAGATGCTTTTAGCCAAAGTGACTAATCTAGTTTTATTAGTTTGTGCACTCTTAAATCGAATAACACAGCTTGTGTCTAGTTACATCTATTTGTTTCTATTTATTTGAACTCAAAATCAACACAAAATGACACATCATGTGTTAAATAGTATAACACAAAACAATGTGTTAAAATAAACACATCCTTTCTTAGAGTGTGTATTTTACCCTCAACCAAATGATAGATGTTGGCATATTATAATGTTACCAAATGATAGGATGGTACACAATTGGTTTAGATGTATGGCTGTTTTCACAGTGCCAATGAATTTACCCAAAAGCGTTTCCCAATGTTACATAGCGACATAAATGAAACCAGTGAACCTTCTGCCTCTCCGTCATGAATTACTTTGTTTGTCTGGCATACCAACCTGCAATAAGATGTTGAACAGATAAATGGGATAGATGCTGTTTTATAAGACTGACATTTTAGAGGTTATTTGCTATCAGTGTTTCCAAGCATGCACGATTATTTGGCATAAGATCAAAGGTGATCCTAAACTGAATTTCCTTGGAGCCATGTGATTTTTTTTCTGTCTTCTTTGCTGCCTGCACTTGCACCTAAAGAGTACATACTGGTACCAAATGTGTGAATATCTTTAACTAATGGCACATTTAGGGACCCTTTTAATGGCTACTTTATTAATGACAGCTTGGGACGATTTAAAAAAAAATTCTGGCAGTGTGTTTTTAAAGAGCACCTATTTCATTGCTAAAATACAACGTTATTTTGTGTATTTGGTATAATATGATGTGTTCGCGTGATTTATGGTTTAACAAACACATTATTTTCCACATACACTGTAAAAAAATTCCGTAGAAATTGCAGCTGGGTTGCCGGTAATTTACCGTAGATTTACATTTATGTTATTTACTGGCAAGAGTTTGTTCAAAGTTAAATGAACATTAAACATTTACAAGTCTTTGTCTTTACAGAGTAAAACTAAAAAAACAGCATCAAGTAAAACATTCTGGGAAACAAAATCTGAAGCAAAAAACAGAAAAAGGTTGATGATGATTTCTGGTTCCCAGAATGCTTTGCATGAGGCTGTTATTGTATAGTTTTATTCTGTAAAGATAAAGACTTGTTAATATTTAAAATTTATTTAACTTTGAACAAACTCGTTCCAGTAAATAACATAAATGTAAATCTACGGTAAATTACCGGCAACCCAGCTGCAATAACATTGAAATTTCTACGGAATTTTTTTACAGTGTACCGCAAATTTTTGTAGCTCCAGATTTCACTCTCTTCCTGAAACGCACTGATTTGAAAAGCTCTATGTCCCTGATTGGCCAGCTAATCTGTACGTTGTGATTGGCCTGAATACCTCTGATGTCAGCCGGAAATGTGACGCTCCTTACCATGTTTAAAAGATTCGATCACAATGCTAACAGGAGTTAACTTACAGTAGGCTTGTTGCGATAGTCGGTGAAACGGTGATTACCGGTGCTTCAGCCTCTCACCGGTTAGATCACTTGCCCACCGCGACACCGTCTTTCACCGTCGTTTTGATATTTTCTTGTAATTAAATAATTTAGTTTCGTTAGAGAGAGCAAACACTTACAACTGAATGTGTCTGCTCGCTGAATTCAGTGAAGCTGAATGCGCATCACGTCACAGAGTAGCAGGTGTCAGATTTCATTTCTTTCAGTCAGAGTTTGCGAGGCTCGCGTCATCAAAGAGCAGCGGCTGCGGGTGTCAGATTTCATTTATTCCTGTCAGTCTGCGCCGAGCAGACGATGGCAGAAGCCGCGTGCTTACTCGTTTTTGTTATAAGATACATATATGATGTTTAATATAGGCGAGATCGTTTTGTTGTTGTGTTTTTCATTAAGAATAATAATAAACCCATCATTCAAGCAGCGCTTTATGGAGGAATAGCCGGTTGCTCTGCTTGGGACTGCCGGGTTTCTGTCAGAAGTACCTGCGCACATTGACTCAAGCACTTAAACCAGCTGTTGCACTCGCATTTGCACGCAAATTCATACGCGATTTAACGCAGCGTACGCAAGCGCTGGATTTAAACAACAGTTGCATCTAATTCAAAAGTGAAAGTAAAATGCGAACTTCTGTGCATTTATAAGCCCCTCCCACCCGGTGAAACCGGTAAAACCGGGTTTGTCACACGCTGATTAACCGGTGGGAAAATTCTGTCACCGCAACAACCCTAACTTACAGGCAGTGAGTCAAAGCGGGAGGAATTATGATAATGTCGGTCTTTTCTACATCACCAATCCCAGGAAGTAAACTGCTGCTTACAAAAAAAGTGTGTTTGTTGTAGTCCAAGAAAAGAGATTTACGTTGGAGATGATAACTCGCATCTTTGTTTTTCTTTGGGATTTGTCCCTGTTGTGTTAACATGTACTAATACACACCTACACACCAAAGGAAATGTAAAATCGTGAATCAGACCATAGTTGCTCTTTAAATCACCTTTTATTTGTGGAATAAATCCCAGTGGTTTTCCTGGACAAAAATAAATTGGAAAATCTGAAATAGGAAATGTTTCTCCCCGAAGTGCTCTTCTGTATGAACATCTGGGTTTTCCCTAATTTAACTTCAGAGGTCTCTTGTGTATCATCATTGTGGCAGGACATGTACCGGCTTTTATAAAAATAGCCTAAGATTTAAGTCTATTTAGACCGCATTACAAAACATGATTTTCTACAAGATGGTATGAGAGTAAGAGGAAATGTTTTTGGTCTGTGTTCCCTTAGGGGCAGACTATCCATTTTAAATGGGTATGTTTCTTTAAAAAAGCTATATTTATTATTTTATTAGCTTATCACCAGTGCCGAACTGCACCTGCTCTTAAACATATCTGAGTTTTTAAATTCACGCTGCCCTCGTGTTAAAAGATAAGTGAGCTTTACACAAACAATAGTGTTAAACTAATAAAATTAACAATAAGATAAAGCACTTTATGGATAACCTTAAATACAAAGTGCTGTGTTTTCCTAACAAACAGCCGGCTTCAGGGTTTGGGTAGTATTTATTTTAAAGCGGATTGGGTTAAGATTTCTTTTTCGTTCTCGTATGAAATCTTGAAAAGGAACAGCTGCCCTTCACCACCAGTATCAGGGCCCGGTGGCCTTGGGCTGGTTTTCCTCAGGTATTATTTCTTTCATTTGGCAAAATTCACTCGACTGAGAAAGAAAATATTAAACTGCTTTTTTCATTAGGATTCTCAGGGAGCTTTGCACTAAAGTATTGATAGTTTTGACAAATATTATCTGAATATCAACAAGAATGAAAAGTGATGAGGACCTTAATAGCCAAGTCTGCGTGCAAAAGCATATTTTCTTTCAGTTCAAGTGAGAGGTCTTTAACAGGAGCTGTACCTGTGAACCATGTCAACATGAACACCTCCATTACTGAAGGTCACAGCCTTGTGTCAACACAACAAATGTTTTCATACACCTTGTTATCAATGGTTATATTCAAACCATCACTGAGTGAAGCTTATAGGGATAGTTCACTACACAGAGGAATAAATTGTAAGGAATGTCTCTAACAAAGCAGAAATGGGGCACCATTGACTTTCATAGTAAGGAACGAGGAGAATGGTGCTCCTGATCTGTTTGGTTATAAACATTCTTTAAAACATCCTGTAGTTTATACAGGTTTAAAACAACTTGAGTGTGAGTAAATGATGACAGAAATATCTTTTTTTTTCCTTTAATACAGGCTATTGATTTAGTGAATTATAAGTCTGAACTTATGAAGTGTTTCAGCGTGATTTAAATGTCAGGGTGAATGTAGTTTAGCTGATACTGTTATAGATGTATGGGGTCGTAAGGGAAATGTTCCTGCTGTCATAAACAGAGATAAATTTGTCCTTTCTGCTGATGTGAGATCAGTGGCGGTTGTCTTCAACAACATCACTCATGGCTTTATTTTATGTAAAAGATGCCTGTTGCTTATTTGTGACCCTGGAGCACAAACCATAAGTCGCACGTGTATAGCAATAGCTAAAAATACATTTTATGGGTCAAAATTATCGATTTTTTATGCCAAAAATGAATAGGATATTATATGTTCTACTGTAAATCTATCAGAAGTGTATTTATCATTACACTCTTAAAACAAATGTGTTAAAATAACACATCTAGTGTGTTGTCCTTCACTAAACACATCTCTGTGTAATTTTTGGAACAACACACTTTGTGTTGTTTTAACACATCTTGTGTTGTACCTTTTATTTATTTGAACTCAAAATCACCACTAATTTTAATGTGTTAAAATGACACATAATGTGTTAAATAGTTTAACACAAAACAGTGTGTTAAAATTAACACATCTTTTCTTAGAGTGTAGTAATATTTGTTGCTAAGGAACCTATTTTTTACAACTTTAAAGGCAATTTTCTCAATATTTGGATTTTTTAGGGCTGGGAAAAGATTAATCGCGATTAATCGCATACAAAATAAAAGTAATTTTTTTGCGTAATACTATGTGTGTACTGTGTGTAATTATTGTGTATATTTAACCACACACACATACATATACTACATGTCAGAGTTTTTTTTATATATAT
This sequence comes from Paramisgurnus dabryanus, assembly GCF_030506205.2. Taxonomy (NCBI): domain Eukaryota; kingdom Metazoa; phylum Chordata; class Actinopteri; order Cypriniformes; family Cobitidae; genus Paramisgurnus; species Paramisgurnus dabryanus. Next base: position 39,359,283 of record NC_133341.1, on the reverse strand, counting down.
CACATTTTTTTATTTATATATAATATAGAATATATAAAAATATAAATAAATATATATACACATGTAAATGTTACTTAAATACATACATGAATGTGTGTGTATTTATATGAACATTATAATTACACAGAGCACACACTCATATATTATGCCAAAAATCACTTTTATTTTGTATGCGATTAATCGCGATTAATCTTTTCCCAGCCCTAGATTTTTTATATTATTTCAGTTACATTTGGTTGCAATGTCATCATTTTTTCAAGGGTTATATTTTCAATTATTTTAATAATTTGGTACTCATTGTCATGGATCACAAGATATTACAGGCCATAACAGTATAATACATACTTATATAGCTGAAAATCATGATTTTCTGTTGTTCAAATCGAGAGTCAAACTCTGTTACCAAGGTAGAGTAAAAGGCTTGTTATAGTTCTGCAAAGGTCCTACGGCGTAGCTTCGACGGCTCGTGTCACTCTTCATGTATACTTCTTAGGGATGCACCAATTATTCGGCAGCTGAAATTATTCAGCCGAAAATAGAAAAAAATTCTGGTTTTTGGTGTTCGGCCGAACAAGTGAAAGGTCGAAATACTTTTAACAAACAATGAGGTCTTCAACGTGATCACACAAATGCTGCAAACATAATGATAAAAACATTTTAAAGTGTCTGAGAAAAACATATAGCGCTACAAGTTTCATTTATCATTTTAAATCAAGACATCCTGAATAGGGCCGGGTATCGATTCACATGTTCCAGATCGATTCGATTTCGATTCACAAGCTATTCACAAGATTCAATTTTCAATTCCAGTTCTCAGGTTTTAATGCTCAATTCTCGATTCAACTCAATGAATATAGATTTAATACAAATAGTATATTAATAAAAAAGAAATTAAAAGCCACAACACTATCGTCGTCATCGTCTTGCTTGTGAAATCTAAAATGCTTCCCTCTTTTTATGTGAAGGTGGTATCAACGTCGATGAAGCACCTGAAACCGCCATTTTAAGCACTGAATTAATGAATGAATGACAGGCTCGCCTCTCACTCCTTGGTAACATCGCGCAAGGCAAAAAAGAGGGTGACATCTAGTGAAGAAGACTAGTAATTAGATTAACGTTAATCTTACGTTCAATGTTTGCGTAAATAAATATGAAAGAAATCTATTCTGCTTTTTGAGAATCGATTATGAATCACCACGTTTTAAAAAAAACGATTAATTGAAAAATATTTATTTTTTGCACAGCCCTAATCCTGAACACCATGCAGCGTATGAGAAAGACGATCCTGGGTATCTGCTGAATGCACAAGCAAAGAGAACGAGAGACTTTAGCTTTTCATCTCATGTCATAGGACGACGAAGAGCGTCAGCAGCAGTATGTAATAAAAACTTCCTAGAACCATTAAAGTCCTACAATGACAAACACACTTATATTAAACCAGAAATAAAAAGTTTATTAACAATAAGCTTTTAGTTAGACTGCTTTGTTGAGAGCTTTTTTATCTCCTGTCAATCTTGCAGCCGTCTCTCTTTCTCCCTTTGCTCGTGTTGGACCGTGCACATACTCGCGCATCTGCGGCTCAACATACAGTGCTATATAAATGCATCATTGCAAGTCTCTTAAAGCAGAGTAATGAATGGGTTATTTGCATTTTGCGTGGGAATAGACTATAAAATGCACTTAATATTGTTGACAGTATCTCTCTCTCTCTCTCTCTCTCTCTCTCTCTCTCTCTCTCTCTCTCTCGCTCTCTCTCTCGCTCTCTCTCTCGCTCTCTCTCTCGCTCTCTCTCTCGCTCTCTCTCTCGCTCTCTCTCTCGCTCTCTCTCTCGCTCTCTCTCTCGCTCTCTCTCTCGCTCTCTCTCTCTCTCTCTCTCTCTCTCTCTCTCTCTGTGCGCATGTGCTAGCGTGAGCGTGAGGAGGTTGTGAGCGTCTGAGCGAACTGCTGATAGTTTGAGTGAGTTTTCTTTATTTCCTTTTCCCTGGTTTGTTTAAACATATTTGTCAAGTGTAGACGTAGTTGTTGACAATTTCGCCACTTAAGGGTGGTGAAAATGGGGACAAATTCAGATGGTTGTGCCTCCTTAACAGCTAAACATGGGTGCAAATGCATACCTGACGAGACAATAACAGTTGAGGATTGTTTAATTGCGATTAGTAGTGAAGTTGGCGCTCGCAATATTGTGTCCGCATCACGGATGAATAAAGCGGTTGTTGTCTTTTTGAGAGAAGTGTCTTTTGTGCAGCATTTGGTTGAGTTTGGCATATCTGTAAGAGATACTTTTTTACCAGTTTTGCCGTTGTCGAATCCTTCCAAAAGAGTTATCCTGTCAAATGTGCCTCCATTTATCAGCAATGATTCACTCGAGCGTCTGTTAGGACGCTATGGTAAATTAGTGGGGCCGATTAAGATGATTCCTTTTGGAACAAAAAATCCGGATTTTAAACATGTGATGTCGTTTAGACGTCAGACTTTTATGATCCTGAATGCAGAATTTCAGTCTTTGAATACGTCAGCGAAAACTACTTTGTTGGGTAAAGATTATATAATTTATATCAGTACCGAATCAATGAAGTGTTTTAGTTGTGGAATGTATGGCCATACAAAACAGTCATGTCCAAAGAATGATGAGGCTAGCAATAATAATGAGACTGTGAATAACCCTACGGCAGAGCAATTAACGTTGTCTTCTATCCAGATAAATAATAAAGATGGAAATAATAACGGTGGCACTGATCAGGAAACTGAACCATCTTCTCTTTCTAAAGATGGAGGTAATGTTGTTGAAATGAATGAATCTATACATATTGCTGCAAAAGCAGATGTAGATGTTAATGTCAATGTGGGTGTAGTTCAGGACGAGGGAGAGATCGCTGAGACAGATCCTCCTGGTGAAAACAGCGCACCGGAGCAGCCTGTAGAGGGGGCTGAAATAGCGGACCCTGCTGGCGAGCTAGTAGATTCACAGGAATCAGGACTCAGTGTATCACAGGGTGATGTGGCTTTGATGATTGAAGGAAGTGAAGTTCAGTCTATGGATTCTGATAGTGAGGGCTCTTATATAGCAGAATCTCAAGGAGGATCTGCAGAGAGTTGTCAGATTTCCAAAATAAAGCGTCCTCTTTATACAGTTCAACAAATAAATGATTTTCTTGATGATACTTTCAATCAGAGAAAACCAAAACTTGAAAAGTATTTCCCTGATTTACAGCTTTTTATTGATTCATGTGTAGTGGTTATGAGAAAAGCAACACTGGAGGAGCTTGATCAGCCTAAACGTTACAGGCTCAAAAAACACATGAGTATTGTTAAAAAGAAAATTAAAAGCTTGTTTAAAGAGATATAAATAAGGTTATGAGTATTAGTTTGGTTCTCTGGATCCTTGGATATCTTAGCCTTATTTTTCTTATGGCATCTATAAATATTGGATCTTTTAATATCAATGGATGTCGTGATACAACAAAGAGATTTGCTCTATTTAATTATTTACAGTTGAAAAAAGTAGATGTTATTTTGCTTCAAGAGACTCATACAGATGTTCAAAATCAGACGCAGTGGAATTGTGATTGGAAGGGAAATATTATAATGAGCCATGGTACTAATCTTAGTGCTGGAGTTGCTATACTTTTTTCTCCATACGTCTGTGATCAACCAGTTATGGTTGAGATAATATCTGGTAGACTTCTGAGAGTAGATATTACCTTGGGACAAAATAGATTCTCTTTTTTTAATATATATGCTCCAAATGTTGGACAAGAGCGTTTAGTATTTTTTGAAAAATTATCTGAAGCTTTGTCACAGTGTCCAATGGATAACATTGTTGTAGTAGGAGGGGATTTTAATTGTACATTAAATCCAGATCTTGATAGGAATCATGATGAACCTCACCCAAATTCTGCAGAGATTTTAAAAAATGTTATCAGATATCATGATTTGGTTGATTTGTGGAGAGAAAGTTTTCCTGGTGTTAAGCAATATACCTGGTTAAAAAATAATTCCAATTTTTTGTCTGGAGCGAGACTTGACCGCTTCTATGTTGCTAAGAGTAATAGAGGTAGATTTTATAATAGCTCAATAGCACCATCTTTTCTGTCTGATCATCATTTTATTTCTGTAACTGTTTCTGCTATATCTTTAAAAGCACATAAATCACACTGGCACTTCAATAATAGATTATTACAGGATCACTCTTTTATTCACTCTTTTGACCTTTTCTGGAAATCTTGGAGAGAGGAGAGAGTAAATTTTTCTTGTTTAAAGCTGCCGTCGACAACTTATTTTATCATATTTTTTGATCATATTCACTGAAACCAACACTATGCTCCGATAGAACAACATCAACTAGACTGTTTAAGAAAAAACCCTGCGCTTCTAGCTCCACCTGGAGCCTGTTATTTGTTTTGCAAAAATCCACCGCTCCCGGTTCATTTGGTCCAATCAGCGCAGGCTGGTTCATTTGGTCCAATCAGCGCAGGGCTGTGTAAAATCTGCCTGTCAATCACAGTACCTGCACGCGCCACAGATCCCCATCCCCCTCGCGCGCGTTACAATATCACGTGCATCCGCCTGAATTCATAGTTGTTTTGGTTTGAATGCAGCGTGATGGCGGAGAGAACTTTCAGTAACAAACTTCCGATTTCTCGGTTAACAACTAGAGCTAGGAAAACAACCAATGAAAAGAAGGAAACAAAGATAGAAAGCGACTGTGACCGTATTAAAACTAGGATCAATATCGGACCGGCATTTGAAAGGAATCTACGAGATTTCAAGCTGGATGCAGAGCTTGCCACATTTCTTCTCGACAGGTAATTGTGCTTTATCAACCATTGATTGTATTTCGGAGTGTTATGTAAGTAATCTAAGTATTCTTGCTAAGTATGCGTTCACAATAATACTTTTGCACACGCGCTGACGAGAACGTGCTCTGAGGGAGGTTGCTCGGAGGTAGTGGGGGAGGGACATGAAATTGTAAACATTTGGAAACTGCTCAATCCTCCAGAGTTGCCGACGGCAGCTTTAAGTCAATGGTGGGATATGGGCAAAGTACACATTAAAATGTTTTGTCAACAATACACTGCCTATACCACTAGAGCCCTGAAAGAAAAAATGAAGGCACTTGAAGAAGATATCCTTAAACAGACTAATTATGGTGACTCTGTTGATGCTATAGAGAGGAAGAAATTCCTATTGAAGTCCCTATTGGAGGAGCAAGGGAAAACAGCCCTTTTAAGGACCAGATATTCTCAGTTAAATCATATGGATGCCCCTTCTGCATTTTTCTTTAGTCTTGAAAAAAACCAAGAGAACAGAAATGCTTCCATAAATTGAAATTACCAGAAGGCGGAGTCACAGTTGACCAGCAGACAATTCGTACTCATGCCCTTAACTTTTATGAGAACCTTTACTGTACTGAACTGTGTGATGGAACAGTAACAGAACAACTTTTGGATGATCTACCAAAATTAGCAGATGAAGATCGAAAAATCCTTGAGAAATCTATTTCCTTAGCTGAACTTTCTGAAGCTGTCCAGGAGCTGAGCCCTGGGAAATCACCTGGCCTTGATGGTCTTTCGGCTGAATTTTTTCGTGTATTTTGGAAATTGATTGGAGAGGATTTGTATGCAGTTCTTCATGAAAGTTTTAATCAAGGGATACTTCCACTGAGTTGTCGGAGGGCTGTTTTAACGTTGATCCCGAAGAAAGGAGATCTTGGGTTCCTCAAGAACTGGCGACCCGTCTCTTTAATCTGTGTTGATTTCAAAATACTATCTAAAACAATAACTAATAGGCTTAAAAAATATATGGCAAATGTAATTCATGAAGATCAGACTTTTTGTGTCCCTAAACGAACAATTTTTGATAACCTTTTTCTAGTGAGAGACATTATTGCAGTCACAAAAAAACACAAATTGGACATTGGGTTTCTTTCCCTGGATCAGGAAAAAGCCTTTGACAGGGTGGATCATCAATATTTGTTTAAGACCCTGGAGGCCTTTGGATTTGGTCCACATTTTGTCTCTCTTATCAAGTTGTTGTATAGGGACATTTATAGTATGCTGAGGATTAATGGGACTCTTACTAGGCCATTCCCTGTGACTAGGGGGATAAGGCAAGGATGCCCTCTTTCTGGGCTTCTTTATTCGATTGCCATTGAGCCGTTGCTGGTTATGTTGAGAAAGCAGCTTTCTGGTATTGGTGTCCCAGGTTCTCCAGAAGTTGTCCCAGTAAAATTGACAGCTTATGCAGATGACGTAACAGTCATAATTAAGAGTACTAATGATGTTACCAAACTTATTTCTTGTTTAAATATGTTTCAAAAAGCAACATCTGCACGTATAAACTGGGATAAATGTGCATCATTTCTCTTAGGAGACTGGGAAAATGAAGGACCACCTCAATTGCCACAACAGTGTAAATGGGCTCGGGATGGCTTTAAAATATTGGGTGTTTATTTTGGGACAGCTCAATATACTGAAAAGAACTGGGAGGGTCTAGCAGATCGAGTGATTGGCAGATTGCAGAAATGGCAATGGCTTGTTCCACAACTCTCTTTCAGAGGTAGATGCCTGATTATTAATAATCTAGCAGCCTCAATGCTATGGCACAGAGTTACTGTTTTTAATCCTCCTAGGGAATTACTTGGGACAATTCAAAAGGCTTTTGTTAATTTTTTTTGGAATGGTCTTCATTGGCTTACTCCTGGGATAATTTACCTTCCTGTGGCAGAGGGAGGTCAAGGTTTAATACATATAGAGTCAAAAATATTAGCAATGAGATTACAAACATTGCAGAAGATTCTGTATTGTTCTGATCATTTACGCTGGGCTACATTTGGTTTATGTTTGTTAACAGATCTAGGTGGAGTAGGCCTAGATAAACAGTTGTTTTTAATAGACAAACCATTTGAGGACAAGAAACAGTGTTTTTGGTCTAGTTTCTATTTATCAGTAATTAAAGCATGGAAGTATTTAAATATTTACAGAACTGAAGAAGTGCATTATGGGATTTTAGAACCTTTGTTTTTTAATCCCCTTATACAACTGCCATCTAATGTATCCCCTTTAATTCCCAATTTTCTGAATGGTGGGGTCAGTAAAGTAAGGGACTTAATTGATTTAACTCAAGGTCAGTGGAGAACTGTGCAATCAATTGCTACACAGGTTGAACTCAAATCCCTGAGGATTGTGGAGAAGATAATGGAGTGCATTAAAGATGCTTTTCCTCCTACATTAGTTTCTTTCATAAACTTAGTTTTGGTAAATGGGTTTATACATCAGAACTTTCCTGAACTCAGAGTGATACCTACAGATGAAAGAATTGGTTCTGATATTAATCAGACGACATTGCTGAAGGGATATGGGGATATGTTCTTTCATGATATGGATAAGAAAGTTCTTTATTATATTTGTGTCAAATCTGTACATGTTGGGCAATTGCAAGAAAGGACCGATACTAAATGGAGGGCAAAGCTCTCTTTTGGTGAAGATATGCATCCATCTTGGAGAGTATTATATAAGCCTCCTATTTCTAAGAGATGTGGAGATATTCAGTGGAGGGTACTCCATTGTGTTATAGCCTCAAATAGCTTAGTTTCGAAATTTAATGAAGTGGTTTTATTGTGTCCTTTCTGTGATGCTCATGACACTGTGTTTCATATGTTCTCTGAATGTTTAAGACTTCGTCCTCTTTTTGTAATTTTAGAAAACCTCATTACAAAATTGGGTTTTTTATACAATATTACTTTATTTATATTGGGATGTAAATACAGAAGGTCATGGCAACAACAATGTGTTCTTGCCAATTTTTTGATTGGTCAAGCTAAGCTAGCCATTTTGAAATCCCATCAGTGCAAAAAAGCAGGACAGGATGTTGATATGGTAGCTATGTTTAAGTCCTTGGTAAAAACACGAGTGATTATTGAGTATTCATATTATCGATATACTGACAATATTGCCTTTTTTGAATGGAGATGGGGTGTTAGAGAGGCACTGGTGATGGTGAATGAAAATGGAAACTTAGTGTTCAGTTGGTGAGTGAGATTATAAGACTGGTTGTACTAAATGTATGAAAATGTATATTGTTGAAATTGTAATCTGCTGTTTGATTTTATCGATAACCCTATTTTAATTAAAAGGACTCTTAAAAGTCAAAAAGTCTCTCTCTCTCTCTCTCTCTCTCTCTCTCTCTCTCTCTCTCTCTCTCTCTCTCTCTCTCTCTCTCTCTCTCTCTCTCTCTCTCTCTCTCTCTCTCTCTCTCTCTCTCTCTCTCTCTCTCTCTCTCTCTCTCTCTCTCTCTCTCTCTCTCTCTCTCTCTCTCTCTCTCTCTCTCTCTCTCTCTCTCTCTCTCTCTCTCGCTTTTTACCTATATAAGACACTTTTACAGAAACTATTGCATTGTTATGACCTGTAACATCTTGTGATCAATGAAAATGAGTACCAAATTAGTGTTTAAAAAATATAACCATTTGAAATGAGCAGATAATGACTTTGGACACCAAATGTAATATATACTGCAAAATTTAATCATGCACCAATCCCGGGTTTCTTTAACTTGTTTTGAGCCTCCTGACTGTGGTTTGTTTGTTCTTTTTCTTGTTTATCTGGGAGTCGTTCCCTTACGGAGGTGGCTGTAAAAAGAGGTTTGCTCATAATTAGATTCGCATTTACTTGCATGGAATTATAATAAATGAATCGAATTATAAGGAAGAAAGGCACTGCAGCAGAATTAATAGATGACTTAATGTGCAATGTTTCATTATAGGCTGCTTCCACTCATTTTTTTACGCTTGGCCAAATTTTATGTCATTTTTAAGACTCTGAAAAGGGACATGAATCTAGAATGAATACATTTTGATGGACATAATCTTAATGCAGACAGCAAAGACTTACAGTAAACTGACCGTGCATAAGAGGCTTTTCTGAATTATTAAATTAATAATCATCAATAGCATAATCTCATATAATTTAAGCAAATCTGAACGTATGACACAAAGCTTCATGTGCCTGTTGTCTAGTAGTTGGGCCCGACATTAAGTCGATACTATGAGGATGTATCTGCATCTGATTCCATTTTTTGGTTCTCAATCTCATCTCATGAGAGACCGTGATTCATCTGACTGACACGTTGTTGTATGTTTTGTCTAAAAGCCTTGAGATTAACAGTGTTGGATTGTATGAATTACACAAAAGAGGGGTTTTCTCTTTGTTGCCTCTCCGAGTTCTCACGGTCTGTAATTCATTGTTTCAGCGAAGCTACGGCTGTAGTGCGTATCAGTTTGTGTCTGGGTTTGTGTTTATAACCCCGCTGTGTTAATTCACCAGCACTTGAAGGTCGCTCCACATGACAGCGGCTCTGTCTGAGATCCAGAGACGTTCAGTAGATTTTTAGGGTGTTTGAGGGCTCAACACGCTCTTATAGCAGAGATAAGCCCAGCTTAATACTGGGAGGACACTAAACAAACATGATCTGTGGCTCTGTTGCAGGAAATCCAGCAAAAACAGGATTTAGTGTTTAGAAAGGTCTGCATAAGCATCGAGTCCATTCCCTGGGAAATTGTGCTACGAACAAAATGCCTTAAATAGCAAATTAAATAAATGATTAAGGAATTGACATTCCTTTGCACATTGTTATGTAAATTGGACCTTACAGATTGATCACTAAAAAAACATGGCTAAAAGACATGTTCTGTACATTTTGTAGCGATTGTATCAGTAATATTTTACAAAACAATAGCTACACACTGATCATTGTGATATCTTGTATATTGTCGCTCATTGCTAGAACTTTCACATGAGATCTCAGTGTTCAGCATGAGCTGTCAGGTGATTTGTGTGTGTATGTGTGGAAAGGTCATCTCACTTCATCTGTAGCTCCAGTGGGAAAAATTACAGACCACCCACACCTCTCTCACCCTGCCCTCTGTCCTCTTTCATCTGAACCCTCTCTGTCTCGACCCCTTTTTCGCCCAAACCCTCTCTCACCAGAACCCTATCTCAATAAATGCCGGGGTATACTTTTTTCCGCGCCTGCGCAGCTTTCCAAGTATACTACCAGCGGCTACACGTGGATGGCCGTGCTGGACACATGTACGCAATACAAATAATTTCTTATTAAAATTATTACTCTACCAGGCTTTCAGTGCAGCACTGATTTGCAATATTTACAGTACATAAAAAAATAGGATAGATGAAGAAAAGTTGAACATTTCTCAACTTTTCAAGCGGCAACGTGTGCGTCAGCCAATCACATCGCCTTATGCAAATAGGCAGAGCCAGCCAATTACGATTATGGAAGACCGGAGCTTGTGTTGCGGCCACAGTGATTGGCTTTTGGCCACGCTTGAGACAAGCCTTCCGTTAAGCGTTAACGCTGACGGACCGTGTGAATGCACCGTTACTGTCCCTCTTTCACCCAAACCCAGTCTAGGCCAACCCCTCTCTCACCCAAACCCTTTCTAGCTCAACCCCTCCCTAACCCAAACCCTCTGCAGCTTAACCCCTCTTTCACCCAAACCCTCTCCAGCTTAACCCCTCTCTCACCCAAACCCTTTCTAGCTCAACCCCTCCCTAACCCAAACCCTCTGCAGCTTAACCCCTCTTTCACCCAAACCCTCTCCAGCTTAACCCCTCCCTAACCCAAACCCTCTGCAGCTTAACCCCTCTTTCACCCAAACCCTCTCTAGCTTAACCCCTCTCTCACCCAAACCCTTTCTAGCTCAACCCCTCCCTAACCCAAACCCTCTCCAGCTCAACCCCTCTCTAACCCAAACCCTCTCCAGCTCAACCCCTCTCTAACCCAAACCCTCTCCAGCTCAACCCCTCTCTCACCCAAACCCTCTCCAGCTCAACCCCTCTCTAACCCAAACCCTCTCCAGCTCAACCCCTCTCTCACCCAAACCCTCTCCAGCTCAACCCGTCTCTCACCCAACTTCTTTTCATACAACTTTCTCTTACTGTCCCTCTCTCACCCAAACCCAGTCTAGCTGTCAACAGACCACTCTCTCGCCCAACTCGTTTTTCTTCTCATCTATCCCAATCACTATTCTATGTTGTTTTTTTGTGTGTCAACTTAGTCGCTGATGTTTCTTCTATTGGCTTAAAAATGGAAACAAATAAGAATTGCTAAACTACATTCTGTAAAATTGATCAAATAATCTGGATTTGAATAAATTTGATGATAAATTTTTGAGTTCATATTGAAATCTTCAATAATGTTGACTTTTAATTGCCAACTTGTCAAATCTGAGATCTCCTCTAAATCTTCAGTAGAGATATTTGTGAGATGTCTGAGGTGAGATATTATAGGAGACTTATGCAAAGGTTTTCATTTGCTCTCAGATAAATCTCGTAGAGAAATCAGTTGTGATGTTAAAGAGATCTCATCATCTGTGATTTTTCATAATAATGGGTAATTAATAGATATGGGTAAAACATAAATACATGATGCTCTGCTGCATCTCTACTATATTTACCATGTGATGGCTGTGCAATTTACTTAAAATGCATCATTCATATTGTATAGTAAAAACAATCATTTGTGATTTTATAACTCATGCATCATCGGGTTAAATCTGATGGGACTGTCTGTGATACATTTCACATAAGGTAACAAAAGTGGTTTAATCTAGAGTTTAAGAAAGCTACTTTGTGCCTAGACAGCCAACAAGATAATGCGGACTTTATGCCGGCTTGTCTTAAAAGAGTCATACTGGCATCGAGAGCAGAGAGAGAAAAATGAGATAAAGCAAAGGCCATTCTAGATACAGTATAATATCACTCAACATAGCGCCGCTCGCTCCTCCTCTCATGTCAGACCAATCTGATACGCTCGAATAAGCCAAAGAAACGATGTCTAAAAGCCCGACTCCCTCCCTGTCTGCATACTGCAAGAGCTATTCATAGATCACCAATGAAAATCCACCGACTGTACTCGCTTTCAATGAATTACTCCTTTGTCTTGAGTTAGTATTGGCACATGCAAGTTTAGATGAGTAATGTTTCAATTGAGGAAGCAGGAATATCACTTAACAACTTAAAGTAACCCTGAAGATGATGGTTTTGTTGGATAAATATTTAACGCAATGTTCTTGTAGTTGCAATATCTGGATCAACTCTCTTGAATCAGTTTTCATATTTTATATAGAATGAAAATGGGCTTTCTATCATGAATACATGTGGGATGGAATCCCTTTAGTCAATTACATCCCCCATGTTCGGAGATAAATGGCGAAATGAAGAGAAGACTCAATTTCCATCCCACATGTGTCATGTCATATTTAGGAATAATATTTTTCGCTGGAAGGCGGGCGACGGAAGGGAGCCGAATCTTGAAAATACAAACGCTGGACGAGAAGAGAAAGTGAAGGGAAGCATGACTCCATCCATCACACCCGCACATACACACATCACACACCCCGAAGTGACAGCGCTGTTAACTGGTGAATGAAAAATACTGGCGGGAGACTTTCACATGACACACATCTACTGACACTGTCGGATGAGGACATATATGATTTTGATGAAGTTTTTGGCCTACATACTGACAGTAGTCTAAAAATATTTAAAAAAAAAAATGTTTTTCACTGCAAAGTCATAGAAGAACCATTTATTTTTTTATATATAAGTAGTCTAAAGAGCCAGTTTTCACAGCAAAGTCAGTTTTGTGAAATAAAAAGTTTTTTTCAGACAATAAAGTCCCCTTGAAATCAAAACTGACTATTCTTGTATTGTAATGGAATATTGCAGTGTTCATTATAAACAGTTTATCCATGTGGGTAATTATTATTATTTTAATTCATATGCCCTAAAAACTTTTGGCCTTTTGTGGTGATCCTCCTCTGATGATGTCAGCTAGGATGCTTGGGCGGAAGCATCTGTTAACTCCGCCCCCTCCAACTGTTAGTAAGCTGCAAGTTGTATTTCTAAATAAAAACGCCTACATTTCAATATCCAATAAATTTACAGTGTAAAACACAAACCACGCCCACTGTTTTCCTCCTGTGATTTTCCGTTTCACTCGTCACAATACGGAACAAAGACTGAAACTATAAAATCAAGCATTCACAAGCAAAATAATAATGATGTCTATGCAAACAGCGCAGTGTTATTCTCAATAGCCCTTTTCACAAACAGAATATGGAAAATTTGCAGAAAATGTTTGATTTTGGTTTATTCACACTGCCAATAATCTAGAATCCGTGCGTGCATCTTGACCGGGTGTGCCTCATACATCCTGAAAAGTGAAGCTGCTGGTTCTTTGATCGCCCCCTGGTGTCTGGCTGCAGTACAAGTCATTAACCCCGCCCCTCTCCATGCAAACGAAGGGACTCGGGTCAAAATAAAAAAAATAAATGACAATTTCAATAAAATTTTCAGAAAGATGGTTTTGGTCCTGTAAGGTAGTTGTTAATACGCTAATATATGTTAAATTGTTCATTTTTGTGCTAAGTTTCATTTTAGCTAGTAATTTGATGCTATAGAAACGGGGCGTGTCGTTATGATTGACATTTGTGATTGACAGCTTCTCTGAGCTTTGAGGGAAGATTAAAGATATAACTAACTATACATTTTCAATTTCTGGGTTATTTCATACCGACAAAATGAGTTGTATTTAACTAACCTTATTTGATCAAAACAGTCAAATGAGACGCGAGAGTTTTGACGGAAGTTTGATACCGCAGCTTCACCTCTGGGATCCACAGACGATTCATTCTGCGCATGCCCTGGCTCAAAATGACGTTTTTGAGTAACGTCTGCGCCCATCATCTGACATTTTACGTTCAGTTCATTACAATGGAAGGAAGTGATGTTGCGACGTCCATCTTTTTTTACAGTCTATGGTTCACACACATCCCACAAATATCCCGTAAAGACAACGCTAGAAGCGCCATTAATCCCACTTTTATTGTTTGAGGGGGTACAGTACGCCACTTTAACAAACACTGGTTTAGGGGATGCTTTTATCCAAAGTGACATTTAGTACACTTGTAACATGAACAATTCCCCTGGAGTGATCTAGCGTTAAGTGCTTCGCTCTTGTAATGGCTTGTGGTTCGTTCCTTGTGGGGGTAAAACCAGCTACGTAAATTTGTACGCTATGATGAGTAAAGGGGGAACCATATTACCAAGATTTGTGTTTTTCAGACTGGAGCCATCTGCATTTGATTTATTTAAGTGTAAAATGACTAGAAAATAATTCAGATTAAAAAGCAAATGATTCTTTTTCCAATCTGAAATGGGATTTTATAGGGACTTCTTTTCATTCTTTCAAATTTCATCTGTAAGATTATTCTGTGATTTACTTTAAAGTTAGTGAGCAGTCCTGTTGTACGATTAGGCTTAAAATTACGTCTCATGTTTTTCTGCATCCGTGATTTCTTTGACGGTTTTGTGTAAATGTGGGTTTAAATGCATTCTGCATGAGTGAAACTCACATTTATGGTGCTTCAGGGAAGGAACATGTTGAAGTTTGTGACCACCTTATGCATCAATACTTTATTAGGATGCAGTTTTATGGGAAATGAGTTGTGCGTCTGAATGCACAGCCCTGTTAAAGCAGCTCTGTGATATTTTTTGCATTTTTCTTTAACTTTTATAAAAGAAACTTCTGTCATTATTGATTTAAAATTTGTATTTGAGAAATTGTATAAAACTTTTAATTCAATAATTCAGCTAAAATTAAAATTTGCATGTCAGCATTTGCTTACCTTCACTTTGTTAAAAAATAGATAATTGTCTATTTTAAATGACAGATGTTGCCGAGATGCACAACATTAAACGCCATTTGATATAAGTAACAAGAGTGAATTTAAATCTGAGATATTTTGGAGCAGATGGGAAGATTTTTATTACTGAATTTTCATGTCGGTGCATTTTGTAGGCCATCAGGTAGATTGGACTTACTTTGCATGGCATGAAATTTTCAGATGAATCGTTCCTTTCTTATAAAGCCAAATATGAATAATTCATGTATTATCTAATTATTCATAACATGCTCTTTGTTCACAGTGAAATGTTTGGCCCCATCTGACCCGGCACCAATTTGGAGTTGAGCTGCTTTGTCCTCCTCCTGATCTTGAACCCCAGCCATCATTTTTGGGGAGCAGTCACAAACTCATCTACCTCCACATCTCTCTGTACCCATCTGTCATCCACAGAAGATAGATGAGACTGAGAGGTGAGCACCTGTCACACAGATCTTTTGCTATGTGATTCACTTTAGACGCTCTCATATCTCTCTCTAAAACTCAAGTGCAAAGTGAACAGATGGACTGTAGTATGTGTGCGTGCGTGCATGCGTGTGTGTGTGTGAGAGGTTTACATCACACTCCATCCATGCATTTTGAAGTATTGCATAGGAAACACGTGATGGACACGCCAATATTTAAATAAAAACCCTTTATTCGCAAAAAGGTTAGGTTCACTTGAGGTGTTTTATGACTTATGCAAAAAAGAGTAAATGCGAATAATGGGAGATGGAAACACATTTGCCAAATAAATTCTGACGGAAGCTGTGTCCGAAACCATTCCCTATCTCCTATATAGTGCACTATACACTCACCTACAGGATTATTTGGAAAACCTGTTTAATTTCTCATTAAAGCGATTATCTAATCAACCAATCAGATGGCAGTTGCTTCAATGCATTTAGTGGTGTGGTCCTGGTCAAGAAAATCTCCTGAACTCCAAACTGAATGTCAGAATGGGAAAGAAAGGTGATTTAAGCAATTTTGAGCGTGTCATGGTTGTTGGTGCCAGACGGGCCGGTCTGAGTATTTCACAATCTGCTCAGTTACTGGGATTTTCATGCAAAACCATTTCTAGGGTTTACAAAGAATGGTGTGAAAAGGGAAAAACATCCAGTATGTGGCAGTCCTGTGGGTGAAAATGCCTTGTTGATGCTAGAGGTCAGAGGAGAATGGACCGACTGATTCAAGCTAGAGCAACTTTGACTGAAATAACCACTCGTTACAACTGAGGTATGCAGCAAAGCATTTGTGAAGCCACAACACGCACAACCTTGAGGCGGATGGGCTACAACAGCAGAAGACCCCACCGGGTACCACTCATCTCCACTACAAATAGGAAAAAGAGGCTACAACTTGCATGAGCTCACCAAAATTGGACAGTTGAAGACTGGAAAAATGTTGCCTGGTGATGAGTCTCGATGTTGAGACATTCAGATGGTAGAGTCAGAATTTGGTATAAACAGAATAAGAACATGGATCCATCATGCCTTGTTACCACTGTGCAGGCTGCTGGTGGTGGTGTAATGGTATGGGGGATGTTTTCTTGCACACTTTAGGCCCCTTAGTGCCAATTGGGCATCATTTAAATGCCACAGCCTACCTGAGCATTGTTTCTTACCATGTCCATCCCTTTATGACCACCATGTACCCATCCTCTGATGGCTACTTCCAGCAGGATAATGCACCATGTCACAAAGCTCAAATCATTTCATATTGGTTTCTTGAACATGACAGTGAGTTCACTGTACTAAATGGCCCCCACAGTCACCAGATCTCAACCCAATAGAGCATTTTTGGGTTGTGGTGGAACGGGAGCTTCGTGCCCTGGATGTGCATCCCACAAATCTCCATCAACTGCAAGATGCTATCCTATCAATATGGGCCAACATTTCTTAAGAATGCTTTCAGCACCTTGTTGAATCAATGCCACATAAGTCAGTTCTGAAGGTGAAAGGGGGTCAAACACAGTATTAGTATGGTGTTCCTAGTAATCCTTTAGGTGAGTGTATTTGGCGTCCGCCATTTTGTAGTGGTGTCCGCACAACTTCTTTCCATACATTTGTTCACTACTTTTACCCACAATGCACTCTGACTTTGAGGGTACATATGATGTACACTTGCTTACTCACTTTTTCCCATGATACAATGGGAGACGAACAAAGTTATATTATCTGTGATTCTGTGTGTGGTTCTTCTTCATTCTATGTCCTAAATAAATCCTCTGACAATCCTTATGATTTTCCTCTGCTTACAAAGCAGATCCGCTGTCAGCAAGCTAGTGTAAAAAATCTTTGCCATTGCAACATCTGTGCATTGTGTGGTATAAATAGAGATTATACAGAAGATGCCATTTTCAGGGAATGTAGTCACGAAATGAAAACCCCTTATATCGAGTCAACCCATCTGCTTTCACCGGAGGGTTTTATTTTATTTATATCATTTCCACTTGCCTGAATTCTTACATGGCAAACCTTTAATGTGCAGAGCATTTGTAGATTTCAATGCAGCGGAGCCTGAAAGATGGCACTTGAGTTATCATTTTTACACACATTTGCATTCATGCACTTGGCAGACGCTTTTATCCAAAGTGACATTCAATTTATACACTTATTTTTGTCGGTATGTGGATTAAACCATGACCTTTGCATTGCTAATTCAATGCTCTGTTGAACTACAGGAACAAAACAATACTAAAATAAAATAACGTTCAGTCTTGCAAATGTTTCCAGTTGACAGAATAACATTTCTAGCATAATTGTATGTACTACAGGCTGTAAAAAGATTTTAAAAAGAAACTAAATTCAGGGTTAGGTGATAATTAACAGTCAAGTAAAACTGAACAAAAGCTAATGTTTGGTATTTATTCTCATTAAGTAAATCCAATAACAAGGGATTGAAAGGATGAATTGTATTTTCTTGCTGTTTGTTGTAGGCAGATATCTTTAAATTGCAGAGGAGATTCGGCATCAACTAGCGTGTCCTTGACCTGCCGAGGCAACGTAACCTCGTTCCTCATTATTCTGCCAAATCACATTATTTCAGCCTGTGAGGCTTTTTATTGGCTCATCCGGTTACAGTGAGTCGTGGGTCAAATTTGATTTGCCGTAGGGGGGCGTGCGTGGGTGTGGGGAGGACAGATCCATACTGTACCATTGATTGCCGTGTCAGAGATGTATGCTAATGCGTCTTCATTTACGTCTTTTCTTAAAGCTTCCCCATGACACCGCTTGGGAGAACAGTGTCGTTTTAATAAATTGGTCTTTCGGGAAATCTGTGCAGAATAGTAAATAAATCTGTTTGGCATAGTTAATACAGTGCATTCAAACGCTGTGCACTTGATCAAATCTGAATCAGTAAATCAATAGGTGGAGTTTGACTGGTTTTAAAATAAACCAGATACATCCCACACAAACACAGGCCACCATTAATAATGAGAGTACTGGGAGTGGTGTTGTGCATTATTCCCCCCTCCTCACTTTACCATCTCTCTCTTTATCTCTCTTTCTCTCTCCCTCGCTCTCTCTCTCTCGCGCTCTATGTGTTCATGAAAATAGTCCCCTGCTACTGAAAGTTACCAAGGGGACTATTTTCAGGCGCTGTGTAATATCATTGCGCCTGCTGCAGCCATGTTACGGCAGCAAAGTCCTTGATTATTACGCCAGAATGAGAGTATAGTTCATAGACATATCTACCTAGAAAATCACAACTTTTAATTTTCCGTCAGTCTTAGTACACGATGTAACTACAGAAGAGTCGAGTTTTAAATAGGAAAAATATCAAAACTCTTTGGTTATTTTTTAGCGCGATGCTAATGATCTAATCAGATTCAATGGATTATGCTAAGCTATGCTAAAAGTGGTAGCGCCAGACACGGAGATCTGCTGAATGGATTCCAAAACGGTAAAAATCGAATGTTTAACTCTGGAAAAGCTAAAAAATAAGCCTATTTTCAAAAATAGTCACTTTAAACACAGAAAAACTCAGATTTTCATAATATGCGCCATTTAACTCATGAAAGTGGTTTTTGGATGTCTTATTATAAAAGTCACACATATTGTGGCTTTAAGACGCCTTCATCTGGTATTAAAGATGTACTGCAGTGTCTTTAAAGGAATAGTCAATTTTCTTAAAAGAAAAATCCAGATAATTTACTCACCACCATGTCATCCTAAATGTTGATGTCTTTCTTTGTTCAGTCCAGAAGAAATTATGTTTTTTGAGGAAAACATTGCAGGATTTTTCTCATTTTAATGGACTTTAATAGAGCCCAACATTTAATACTTAACTCAACACTTAACAGTTTTTTTCAACGGAGTTTCAAAGGACTATAAACGATCCCAAACGAGGCATACGGGTCTTATCTAGCGAAACGATTGTGATTTTTGACAAAAAAAATAACAAATATACACTTTTAAACCACAACTTCTCGTCTAGATCCGGTCGTGATGCGCCAGCGTGACCCCACGCAATACGTCATGATGTCAAGGGGTCACAGAGGACGAATGAGAAACTCCGCCCCAGTGTTTATGAGTGTGTTGAAAGAGGACCGTTCCTACGTTGTTGTATGTTGAATGATACTAATTAATGTCTTTGTGTCAGTTTATTGTTTACAATGGTCCACAAAATGCATTTTATATATGTAACACGTGACCTCCCTACGTCACTACGCATTTACGTTAGGTCGCGCTGGACCGAATCTAGACGAAAAGTTGTGGTTTAAAAGAGCATATTTTTATTTTTTTGTCAAAAATGACAATCGTTTCGCTAGATAAGACCCTTTTGCCTCGTTTGGGATCGTTTATAGTCCTTTGAAACTCTGTTGAAAAAAACGTTAAGTGTTGAGTTAAATGTTAAGTGTTGGGGTCCATTAAAGTCCATTAAAATGAGAAAAATCCTGCAATGTTTTCCTCAAAAAACATAATTTCTTCTCGACTGAACAAAGAAAGACATCAACATTATATTATTCCTTTAACATCCCACAATCTGTGCATGCTGTTGGTTAAAGAAATAAAATGGCATCTGTCAGAGTAATTAAATGAAGGACTTGATAATACGAGTAATGTAGTCATTAAAAATGTGCTTGTTTTGATATTTGAAATAGTTGTACGTGAACGTATGTGATGTTATATATGTGTTATGATGTTGCTTTAACTAGATTTTCTACAATTCTGGACCGTGCCGATGTATTAAACGATTGCAATGTTTCTTTGCAACCAAGCAGCAGTGTGTCTTTATAGGCAGGGTTGTTTGACCTCAGACAATATCAGCTGTGGGTGTTTATGAGTCTGCTGAGTTTGCCTAACAGTTTGCACATAAGACCTGCACACATAAATCTTTTCAAAGCAGAGGCCGGCAACAGTCTGAACTCATCACTTTCCACCTCCTCTTTGGTTATACAGGGATTTAATAAAAAAATAGTGAAACACTCATCCTACTGCATGGTTACACATGCACCATGTATATACCATGTTCACTCACGCTATTCTAAATTCTAAAATCCCTTGTACAAGATCAAGCAAGATTTAAAGAGTACCTGGACTATGTATGCTTTAATACTGTATATTTGCCTTCTACTGATAAAGTCTAGTGATAGAAACCATAGACTGTAAAAAAAGATGGACGACGCCCGTTCACTCTCTTCCATTGGTGAAAAGTGAAGCCGTCAGTGTCCCGATACGGTGCTGACATCTTGGGTTTTGAGTCTGCACAGTAGCGATTTCGGGACCAGTCATGCGCAGTAGCAGTCCTGCTGTAGCATTAACGGTACATTCACACGGGACAGAAGCGTTAACGCTTGACGGAAGGCTTGTCTGACGCGTGGCCAACAGCCAATCACATGCTCCGGTCTTCCATAAACGTAACTGGCTGACTCTGCCTAGGTTGTCTGCATAATCTGATTGGCTGACGCACGCGTTGCCGCTTAAAAGTTGAGAAATGTTCAACTTCTGCCGCGAGTAATGGCAGCGGTGTGGCGCCGACGGATCCACAATTCAGTTTGGCAACGCATGACGTCACCCATTAAAAATTAATGGGAAGCGTTAACGCTTACCCCACGTGTAAATGTACCATAATAGAGCAGGTTTTGATTGCAACCTTTTGACATCATGCATAGGTGTAAACGAAATGGTGGCCTCCGAAAAAAGTGTGTTAAAACAATTACAACAAACATTGTTGCCTAGATCAGTGGTTCTCAAACTTTTCTGCGTGCATCCCCACATGTGTCGAGTACCTCCCCTTTGTGTCGCCCCAAAGAAAATGAATGACACAAAAAATGAGATCAGATATTTAATTAAGTAAAAACATAATAAATGACTTCTGCTGCACTTCGGTAGCCTTATTTTTTGAAGTTTGCTTTTCCAGAATTTATAATAAATTCATTTTTTTTCTTTTATGTCCCAGTTTGATAACCACTGGCCTAGATGCACATCTCAGGGGATTGAATTCACAAACACACATCAAAATACAACTCAGATTTTCTTTATTCTCACAGTATTTACATGTTTAAAACATAGACAGAGTTTCACGTTTGTGCTTAAGAGAGGGCACCTATAAGCACACAAAAAATAAAAAATCATAACCAAAATCATAAGTGGTTCTGGTCTGGGCGCCCACCCCTCAAAACTTCACCTATGGTTTACTATATAATTACATTAGTAATTCAGTGAACCACCACATTCATTTATTAATTATGCGTAGTCACTAAACTTGTCCCTTTAGTGTGGATGGATTTGTGCATTCAGAAAAAGATCATCCAGGTACTCCAAGGATACTCATTTTAGCTAATGTAGAGTCTCGCGTCAACGGTGCAAAGGTCATGCGTTCGAACCCAGAAAACACACACATAAAAATTTAACAGCATTGGATAAAAACATTTGCCAAATGCATAAATGTAAATGTATTACATACTAATTCTAGATTCAAATACTATTCAGGATGGTTAGTTTGAAAATTGGGACACATGGAAAGACAGTAATGAAGAATAAGATTGAGGAAAGCCCACCATGCGAGACCTCCGGAGGTTTCTGTGTGAGATATGGCTGTGAACACTTTCACATGAAGACTCGAGAAAGAACAAGACACCGTGTTCCTCCGTATTATCACCCCAGCTATTGCCACCTTCATCAGTGACCTTCATCATCTTCCAGGCTACTTTTTCTCCTTGCAGCTCAGGCGAAGTTTCACACTCTTGCTGATTTGAGCCCATGGTTCACATGGAGCTGACATTACCTTCTCTTTCAGCTATTTTTAAAAAGTGTTATACCTACAGGTTTTGGCACTGCACTTCTTCAGATGTCTAAAGTGCCGTATGTGTTCTTTCTGTGATGAAAATACATTGATGTTATTTTTCCTGGGCAATTGAAGACTGCTATTAAATCATTTAGGAGAGGTTTTGGGATACTAGAGGTGTTACCTTGAGATGAATCAGTCCATCTTCTCACAGTGTTAGGACTGTCACTCCAATGTTGATCCGCCTTACTCACCAATGCCAATAATACTCTCTCTCTCTCGCCCACACACACTCTCTCTCTCTCGTATCCTTGGGATGTCTCCAGGAAGGAGCCTGAGTGAGTCAGTATCTTACAGATGGGAGAAGTTGGATATTTTCCCAAGCAGACATTTTTGAACACACCATCTATATTGGGCCTGTGGAAAGGGATTTTCCAAAACAACTGGAGCTCGCTTTCCTGTGTATGTGCACCTGTGTACTTTTTGGCCCTTAAGTCTAAAGAAGCCCTTTCTTTAACCCCGCAGAGGAAGCTTGTTGATCTCAGGATATTTTAAAGACACAGTTGTCTTTCCTGTTGATGTGTTTTTTATTAAAACAGAAAGCTGGAAACGGATGTATTATTTTTAAATAGCCTATAGTCTTTCATTTACATCAAAGCCATGAATATTTATGTTTAGATGCTTTCCTCGAGGAATATATTATTGCTCACAGGTTGCTCTTTGAAAGCTCACGAGATCTCAGATGTGTTTTATTTACGTTTTACACCTAAAATTGCTAAGAAAAAATATATACATGAAAAGGTTAGGGGGCAAAAGTTTAATCTCATTGATGTCTAGGAGAAATAATCAAGATATTAAAAAGATCTCATCTGTGATTTTTCTTTCCTATGGATTGGGTTTGTGGTGGTCACACTGTGGTTTGAAAGGGATATTTCACAGAAAATTGAAAATTCTGTCCAAACTTATATATGTTTCTTTGTTCTGCTGAACACAAAGGAAGATATTTTTTAGAATGTTTTAACCAAACCTTTCATTTACCCCTATTCACTTCCATAGTAGAAAAAAATAATACTATGGAAGTGAAGGGTGCCCCACACTGCAAAAAATGACTTTCTTACTTAGTAGTTTTGTCTTGTTTTCAGTAAAAATATCTAAAAATTCTTAAATTAAGATGCTTTTTCTTGATGAGCAAAACGCCCAAGAAAATAAGTCTAGTTTTTAGACCAAAAATATCAAATTTAAGTGATTTTGTGCATAAAACGCAAAAAAATCTGCCAATGGGGTAAGAGAATTTTTCTTGAATTTTTCTTAAATTTAATGTTTAGACAAATGTTCAAGATTTTTTGCTTACCCCATTGGCAGATTTTTTTTGCTTGTTTTATGCACAAAATCACTTTAAATTGATATTTTTTGTCTAAAAACTAGACTTATTTTCTTGGGTTGTTTTGCTCATCAAGAAAAAGCATCTTAATAAAAAAATTTTAGATATTTTTACTGAAAATAAGGCAAAAATACTACAAATTTTTTTCTTGAAAATAAGTTTTGTAGTGTAGTGTTTAGACAAAAAATATACAATTTAAGCGATTTAGTGTTTAAATAAGCAAAAAATTCTGCCAATGGAATAAGAACATTTTTTAAGTGTTTATGAAAAAGTAAACTTATTTCAAGAAAAAAAATTTTTATTCCATTAGCAGATATTTTTACTTGTTTTAAGCACTAATTTACTTAAAGTTTATATTTTTTTGTCTAAGAACTAGACTTATTTTCCTAGGTCATTTTTCTCAACAAAAAATACATCTTGATATTTTTAATGAAAACAAGACAAAAATACTAATACATTTTTTTCTTGAAAATATTTTTTTCAGTGTATGCAGTGCAGATCTGTTTGGTTATTAATTTTTTTTATATCTTTTTTTGTGTTCCGCAAACATATACATTTATACAAGTTTTTGAACAACATGAGGGTAAAAAATACTTTTTCTGTTACGTCTTTGGGTTCTTTCTCTATTTTACCTCTTCTCATTTACTCGCTTGTTAACTCATTAGCGCTTCCCCCAGGTGTTCCTCATTTCCTCACCTGCTCCTCATCTTGTTATTTACCTCCCTATATATAGTTCCCTCTTTTTCCCTTCCTCTGTTGGATTATTATATGATGGTCACGTTGTGTTGTGTCTCACACTGTGTTAGATACGGAGCCGTGCTCCTGTCCTGTCCTGTCGAGTCGAGTCTTTGTTAATATCAGTGATAAGCAGTTTCTCCTGTGTGTTACCCAGTCTGCTCTCTGTACAGTTACTCTGCTGAGGAGGTGTGTGGAACGAGCCTAGGCAACTCAGGCGCTCCAGTATTTCCCCTCTCTCTCACGAGCCCGTCGCTGCTGCCGCAGCCGGTCACAGCCTGCGTTTGAACGCCGCGGAGTCGGCCAAGTCTGTCTGCCTACCCTTGGTTACACAGCCACGCGGACAAGTTTTGCTTTACCTTTTAAAGGACTGTGACCTCCTAAGTTACATAACCTGAGTGGCTTTGCCTATGTTTTGTTTTTGACTCTTATTTCCCAAGTGCCACTACCTGTACGGCTCGAACTGTGTATATTAAAGCAAGAGACTCACCTGCTAATTTGCCTTTGGTCCTCTTTGTTCTCCGTGACAGAATAATCCAACCATACCACATGAATCCCGCGGAGGATAATCCTTTCCAGGCTGCCATTGAGCTGCAAGGTGCTATGCTGGGCAGACATGACGAGGAACTTGCTGCCACCCGTCATGTCGTTGATTCTCTCGCTGCCCAAGTAACCGATCTCTCCCAGCAGCTTCACCGTCTCCGCATTGAGCCCTCTCCTCCGAGACTCTCGGAGGCTCCGGAGCCTCGTGTGAATAATCCCCCGTGCTACTCTGGTGAGCAGACTGAATGTTTATCATTTCTGACGCAATGTGAGGTTGTTTTTTCGCTTCAGCCTGCCACCTATGCCAGAGATCGTTCCCGGATCGCCTACGTCATCTCTCTTCTCAAGGGACGGGCTCGTGAGTGGGGAACGGCTGTTTGGAACACCGATGCCGGTTGTCTGGCTCAGTATATCCTGTTTAAGGAGGAGATGTTGCGGGTTTTTGATCGGTCTGTCCATGGGCCTGAGGCTTCCCGCCTGTTGTCCAGCCTCCGCCAGGGCAGGCGCTCGGTGGCGGATTTTTCCGTGGAATTCCGCACTTTATCCACCTCCTGTGGATGGAATGAGCCGGCGCTGGTGGCTCGCTTCATTGAGGGTCTTAATGCTGATATTAAGGATGAGGTACTGGCTCGTGAGGTTCCATCCCGTCTCGACCCTCTCATCGACCTAGCGCTTCGTGTTGAGAAACGTTTCGAGCTGCGCCGGAAGACGCGTCACGTGGAGACGTCACTCCTCTCTTCCCCGGCTGCCGGTTCTCCTTCCTCAGTCGTCCCCGACACGGAGCCGATGCAACTAGGCGGGATTCGCCTTTCTGCTGCCGAACGCCATCGCCGCATCTCCAACCGGCTTTGCCTCTACTGCGGCTCGGATGACCACTTTGCCTCCTCCTGCCCTTTAAAAGCCAGGGCTCACCGGTAGAGAGAGGGATACGGGTGAGCGCCGCCTCTTTTCCCCCTCCTCCTCTCTCTCGGACTACCTTACCGGTCTCCCTCCGCTGGCCGAGTTCCTCGGCTTCTTGTCTGGCCCTCATTGACTCTGGCTCCGAGGGTAGCTTCGTGGATGAGGCATGGGCTTTACGGCACGGCCTTCCGCTGGTGAACCTTCAGGAACCCACTACTGTATTTGCCTTGGATGGGCGGATACTAGCTAAGGTTGGTCGTGTCACTGCACCTGTGAGTCTCATCGTGTCTGGCAACCACCGAGAGACTATTTCTTTTTTAGTTTTTCACTCCCCCATTACCCCTATTGTTTTGGGCCATCCTTGGCTGGTTGAACATAACCCTCAGATTAACTGGTTAAAGAGCTCCATTCTGTCTTGGGGCCTGTCATGTCATGTGAAGTGTTTAGTTTCTGCTGTGTCTCCTGTTTCTTCTGTTTCTGTGTTTCAGGAGGAACCGGGGGATTTATCTGGGGTCCCTGAGGAGTATGCCGATTTGCGAGCGGTTTTCAGTCGTTCCCGGGCTGCCTCTCTTCCTCCGCACCGTCCTTACGATTGTTGTATCGAGCTCCTCCCGGGTACCACGCCCCCCCGGGGAAGCCTTTACTCCCTTTCGGGTCCCGAGCGTAAGGCTCTTGAGAAATATCTCTCTGAATCTTTAGAGGCCGGTACTATTGTCCCTTCCTCCTCCCCTGCTGGTGCGGGGTTCTTTTTTGTGAAGAAGAAAGACGGTTCGTTGCGCCCCTGCATTGATTACAGAGGTCTTAATAGCATTACCATTAAGAATCGTTATCCGCTACCGCTTATGTCATCGGCCTTTGAGATCTTGCAGGGGGCGCAGTTCTTCACAAAACTGGACCTACGTAACGCGTATCACTTACTGCGCATCAGGGAGGGGGACGAATGGAAGACGGCTTTTAATACCCCCCTTGGTCATTTCGAATACCGGGTCCTCCCCTTCGGGCTCGTCAACGCCCCCTCCGTGTTTCAAGCATTGGTCAATGACGTTCTCAGAGACATGTTGAATATTTTCGTGTTCGTTTACATTGATGACATTCTAATTTTTTCCCCCTCTCTCCAGGTGCATGTGCAGCACGTTCGCCAGGTCTTACAACGTCTCCTGGAGAACAAGTTGTTTGTTAAGGCTGAGAAATGTACATTTCATGCGCGCACGA
Organism: Paramisgurnus dabryanus; assembly: GCF_030506205.2. Taxonomy (NCBI): domain Eukaryota; kingdom Metazoa; phylum Chordata; class Actinopteri; order Cypriniformes; family Cobitidae; genus Paramisgurnus; species Paramisgurnus dabryanus. The sequence goes on along the minus strand of NC_133341.1, from coordinate 39,332,539 downwards.
CTACTTTTCTAGGCTCTGTGATTTCCCCCCAGGGCATTAGTATGGATCCCTCTAAGGTTAGTGCCGTCACTGATTGGCCCGCCCCGGACTCTCGCGTCTCGCTTCAGCGGTTCTTAGGGTTTGCCAATTTTTACCGTCGGTTTATTCGGAATTTCAGTCAGGTAGCAGCCCCCCTTACCGCGCTTACATCTGTTAAGACCCGCTTTAGTTGGAGTAACGCTGCCCAGTCGGCTTTTGATCACCTTAAGTCTCTTTTCTCATCAGCCCCCATTCTTATTTACCCCGACGTCTCTAGAGAATTTATCGTTGAGGTGGATGCCTCCGAGGTGGGTGTCGGGGCTATCCTCTCCCAGCGCTCGCCCGCTGACGGGAGGATACACCCGTGCGCTTTTTTCTCCCACCGGCTTTCGCCGGCCGAGCGTAACTATGACGTGGGGGATCGCGAACTTCTGGCCATACGTCTCGCGCTCGGGGAGTGGCGTCACTGGCTCGAGGGGTCATTATTGCCGTTCGTGGTCTGGACAGACCACCGTAATCTCGAGTACATCCGTTCGGCTAAAAGGCTCAATGCTCGTCAGGCCCGTTGGTCTCTCTTCTTTACGCGTTTTAATTTCACCATTTCCTTTCGACCCGGTTCAAAGAATATAAAGCCTGATGCCCTCTCTCGTCAGTTCGCTCCCCCCGATTCTGTTCCCACCGTGGAGGGCATAGTTTCGCCGCAAATGGTGGTGGGAGCGGTGGTCTGGGGAATCGAACGTCTGGTTAAACGCGCTCTTTCCAACACTATTACCCCGCGTCTCTGCCCTAAGGGCTTACTTTTTGTCCCGTCTTCCGCTCGACGTGCCGTTCTCCAGTGGGGACATGCCTCCAAGATATTTGCGCATCCTGGAGTCAGAGGTACTATAGCCTCGATCTCCCAAAGATTTTGGTGGCCCACTCGAGAACGTGACGTCCGCCGCTTTATTGCGTCTTGCTCTGTTTGCGTCTTGCTCTGTTTGCGCCCAGACTAAGTCTAGCAACCGGCCCCCTGCTGGTCTCCTTAGACCTTTACCCATTCCGTCGCGACCATGGGCTCAGATAGCGCTTGACTTTATCACTGGCCTCCCGCTGTCCGGAGGCAAGACCGTAATTCTCACCGTTATCGACCGCTTCTCTAAGACCGCCCGTTTTATCCCGCTCCCTAAGCTTCCCTCCGCTAAGGAGACTGCGCAGATAGTCGTTGACCACATTTTTAAGATCCACGGTCTCCCCGAAAATGTCGTGTCAGATAGGGGTCCACAATTCTCCTCCCTGTTTTGGAAGGAATTTTGTCGCCTCATCGGGGCTTCTGTCAGCCTTTCCTCTGGTTTCCATCCGCAAACCAATGGACAGGCTGAACGCGCTAATCAGACTATAGGGCGCATCTTACGCAGTCTCGCTTTTCGCAACCCCGCCTCTTGGTCCGAACAGCTCCCGTGGGCAGAATATGCTTATAACTCCGCTCCATCTTCTGCCACCGGTTTATCGCCCTTTCAGAGCTGTCTAGGGTACCAACCCCCGCTGTTTTCCGCCTCCAATACTGAATCTAAGGCGCCCTCTGTCAAGGCTTTTATCGAACGCTGCAAACGCACCTGGAGAGCGGTTAGGTCCGCTCTTTGTAAGTCTCGGTCCGCTACCCGTCGTGCTGCCAATAGGCATCGCATTAAGAGTCTGCGTTATACGTGCGGACAAAGGGTTTGGCTTTCCACCCTCAATCTCCCTCTCCAATTCCCCTCGCGCAAGCTCGCCCCCAAGTTTATTGGACCTTTTCGTGTCGTTAAGATTCTTAGCCCTGTTTCTGTTAAGCTCCGGTTGCCCTCTAACCTTCGTCGCGTTCATCCGGTGTTTCATGTCTCATGTCTCAAGCCCGTCATTCGCCCCCCCCCTCGCCCCGTTACCACCCCTATTCGCATAGAGGGTTCCCCTGTCTATCGTGTCCGTAGACTCCTTGATGTCCGCCCCCGGGGTCGTGGTCATCAGTTTCTGGTAGATTGGGAAGGTTACGGTCCGGAGGAGAGATGCTGGATTCCTGCCCGGGACGTCCTGGACCGCTCGCTTATTGATAATTTTTATCGCTCTCGCCAGTCCTCCTCTAGTGCGCCAGGTGGCGCACTTTGAGGGGGGGGGTACTGTTACGTCTTTGGGTTCTTTCTCTATTTTACCTCTTCTCATTTACTCGCTTGTTAACTCATTAGCGCTTCCCCCAGGTGTTCCTCATTTCCTCACCTGCTCCTCATCTTGTTATTTACCTCCCTATATATAGTTCCCTCTTTTTCCCTTCCTCTGTTGGATTATTATATGATGGTCACGTTGTGTTGTGTCTCACACTGTGTTAGATACGGAGCCGTGCTCCTGTCCTGTCCTGTCGAGTCGAGTCTTTGTTAATATCAGTGATAAGCAGTTTCTCCTGTGTGTTACCCAGTCTGCTCTCTGTACAGTTACTCTGCTGAGGAGGTGTGTGGAACAAGCCTAGGCAACTCAGGCGCTCCAGTATTTCCCCTCTCTCTCACGAGCCCGTCGCTGCTGCCGCAGCCGGTCACAGCCTGCGTTTGAACGCCGCGGAGTCGGCCAAGTCTGTCTGCCTACCCTTGGTTACACAGCCACGCGGACAAGTTTTGCTTTACCTTTTAAAGGACTGTGACCTCCTAAGTTACATAACCTGAGTGGCTTTGCCTATGTTTTGTTTTTGACTCTTATTTCCCAAGTGCCACTACCTGTACGGCTCGAACTGTGTATATTAAAGCAAGAGACTCACCTGCTAATTTGCCTTTGGTCCTCTTTGTTCTCCGTGACATTTTCAGTAAACTGTCCCTTTAAAGGTGGTGTGTGTAAATTTTAGTGACATCTCGTGGTTAGTTTGCAAATTGCAATGAAAATCTCACCCCTTAATTTCAAAACGCATATGGTGGCAGCCACAGGACTTGTCTTCATCTGAGACAATGTAGGGACGAAACGCACTCTGTATAGCAATTAGTTTGTTGTAGAAATATGACAGCAACTTTCATGTAAGGGGACCCGCGGTGTATGAAGATAAAACGGCTCATTCTAAGATAATTAAAACAATACAGTTAATTATGTAAGGCTTTTTATACACCACTGATAATATAGTTATGTAGATTATATTGCATTTCTGTCAAGAGACCCTTATAAAAGTAACACACTGCACCTTTAACTCCCCCTGGCATTCCAGCACTTTTTCATGTCTAGATCAATTACTGCTGGATTCTGATGAATCACTTTAGAATCCTCATGAGAACACAAACTTCGACACGATATGCCACATATCATCATGCATGAAAACAGACATCACGTTTACCAGCGTGACTCATGTTATAAGTGACTGCTATATGTTACCATCACCTTTCTCCTCTCCTCCCGGGATAAGATACATGAGACTCAGAGTATCATCCACGTGAGCTGTCAGGCAGCAGATGAAGTGCGGCTAATTGTTTACTCTGATGAAAATAAGCTCAGCGCGTCTGTCCCATAATGTCAACCATCACAAGCCGAGATGCTCCAGAAATGTCAGAAGTTTGGTATTTATTGATGACATTTATACTATCAAATATTTAGAAGCGCAAGTGTGCCTTTGTAGTACAGATATGTTGATTTGAATGTGGCTGTAGTTGACTGATCAGTCTTAAAGGGATTGTTCACCCAAATAGATAGTTCTCCCACAAGCCATACGAAAATTATATGATTATCTTTATTCACAATCTGAATTACATCGTAAATTCCCTGGCTGTGCCAAGCTTTTTAAAGGTGCTTCGGATTTGAAGCCCAAGAAAGTCCATCCATCCTTCACAGAAGTAATCAACACAGCTCCAGTGAGTTACGTCTTTTAAATCATGACCTTTAAACCATCAAAAAAAGGGAATTAAAGTAAAAATAAACTAGTTGACCTTAATTCTAGTTCACCATCCTCACCCATCCTTCTTTTTGAGCCCTTGCTCTTTTGTTCACGATGATGTATTGCTACTCTGACAAGGATAGAAGTAGGTCACATTTACAGTCTAGATGATAGTGCTGTCGGTTGCCTGTACCAAATGAACAGAAATCCCCTCAGGAGCTCATGAAGACATTAATGTGTACTCATGGCAGGTCACATCACAACAAGGATCTGATACGTGTTATATTATCAAAATTATTGTGTCTTGATGGTGTACTTGGTTGTGTATTTTGGAAGCTTCCATCACTCATAAAAATTCCCTGCTTTAATGCTTAAATTTTTAAATGGGCATCTGTTCAAAATCTGTTTGAATTTGATTTCTGTATTTGTTCTCATTTATCACAGGTTAATCTGAACTGAGTGGAGCCCAGACTGGGTGAAGGAATGCTCTGTGTGTAGATCCTCACCTGTTCCAACCATGAGCCACCAGGAGGCGCCACATGGCCAGGAGTTGAGAGAGGCAACTGAGGGCGACCTGGAGCGCGACCTGGAGCGCAGGGGCCCCGAGGGCCAGCAGCCTTCCTCATCCCACCGCAGACGCCACGACAACGGAGATGGTGGCTCCCGATCCAGTCGTACCCGCAACCACCACAGCAACCACGGTACGGAAAATAACCACTACCAGTCCCAACAGCAGGGGGCCCCGCGGTACCGCAGGTACGAGGGATCTAACGGAGGGACGAACCGTACGCGTCCTGCGAGAAGACAGACGGAGGAAAGCAACGTGGAGCAGCAGCACATACCGCGACCTGCAGTGACGCGCTACCGCAGACAGGGGGACAATGAGGCCCGGCTCCGGGCGCAGCAGCAGAGACAGAAGCAGCGAGAGAGACAGCAGAGAGACACGGAGAGAGCCGAACAACAGAGGTTGGAGCATCAGCAGCATCTAACCTCACCTACTCAGCCTTCCCCCCGAGAGCCAGAGGAAGCTGAGGAGGATACGGGGGAAGGAGGTGGTGCGTTGGAACGATCCGCAAGCACTGAGAGCGGCTTTCACAACCACACGGACCGGGCGGAAGGAGATGCAGTTATGGCCATGGAAGCCGAGCCGGAGGACGAAAGCACGTACGGCGTACCGCTGCGCCCCGAAGCAGAGGAGTACACGGAGAGCGCAGAGTCTGAGCAACAGCACGGTGGTCCAGCTTACCCCCAGCACCAGTACCCACCTCAGCCTCCACCGCTACCCCGAGAGCCGCTGCCCAATGCTGAGAGACCACAGGTACAAGATGCAGAGATGCTAAACCCCAACTACTCCAATTATGTTTACACTCAGCCCGTGTACCGCAGTCCCACAGGGGTGGGAGAGGCCTGCGAGGGTGGAGCAGCAGAAGACGAGGCCTACTCCGAGCCTTACACCGAATACCCCCTCCAGGAGCACGTTTATGAAGAAATATCAGACACCCCTTCGGCCAAAGCTGAGGGACAGACGCCTCAGCAGAGGAAGGCGGAATTCAGGCTCTTCGAGCGAGACTTGTACCAGCAGCAAGAGGCTGTCGGTTCCAGGCTCCACCACTACGACGAACGATCTGACGGGGAATCGGACAGCCCGGAGAAGGAAGCGGAGTTCGCTCCATACCCCCGTGCCGACAGCTGCGAGCAGGATGAGGACATTGACCAAATTGTGGCAGAGGTGAAGGAGAGTCTGAGCTCGCAGAGTCTGGAGCGTGTTGCCATGGGTCTAGACAATGACGGGGAGGAGGAAGTCGAGTGGCCCGAGTCTGAGCAAACAGAGGAGGTCAAACCCTCAGAGCCAGAGAGTGAAGGAGAGGTCAGGGAGAATCCTCTCAGAAGCCCCTCAGAGGAGTCGACTCCGGTGAGGAGCAGTCGTGAAAAAAGAGATGCAATCTCACTAGCTATTAAAGACATCAAAGAGGCAATAGAGGAGGTGAAGACAAGGACTGTTCGCTCACCCTACACGCCCGACGAGCCTAAAGAACCAGTCTGGGTAATGAGGCAAGACCTGAGTCCCACAGCTGAATCTGACATGCAGCCGTCTCCGGGGGCCGATGTGAGTATGAGCCGCTATGTTTTCTGTTCTAGAACCTCTGTTGTGTACCATGTCAATTAATGTTGTAAAGCCAGTATGGGAATCGAGTCCACAATTTTTGTACCATAACACAACGATCTACCCACTGAGCTGTGTAGCAGGTGCAACAAATTACAAACAAAAATCTCTCAGGGAAAATTCATACAATTGCATTGTTGTTTTCTTCAACGTGGTGTATTGCATCATTCCTCTGTCTGTAACTTCACTGCTCTTTTGTGGAGAGGCTGAAGTCTCTCTCTCTCTCCCATGAGTGGTGTCTGTCACAACATGTCAGTAGGAAATGAAGACCGCTCGCACACATAGAGCGCTTCTCCTTAACTACAGCCTGAAAGCCTCATTTGTATTCTGTAAGAGCTACACATGACCAGAGCGTGCAAATGGAGCTCGACCCCAATAGACCCTGTCTGAGCAGACGTGACAGAGAAAGATGAAGGCAAATAAAGACCATGTTTTTACTCTGTTTACTTTAGACCTCACCACCTGCTTGTTTCACACTCCGTATATCCCTTGTTTCTCTCCGTTGGCTGAGCTTAGACATTTATTAAAATAATAAGATAGATGTCATTCAAGTCTGTCCACAGTCGGTATTAATTTAATGCTGTCATGTCAAGCTGTGCAGTTGAGATTTTTGATATCTTTTCTTTCGTTTCCATTTGCATAATTAATAGATTCCACGCTGCGTAATTGCACTCGATCAATCACGAATGAATCTGTCACATTGTCTGTTACCGACACGTTCACAACTGCTTTTTCCAAAAAAAAGCCAGATCCTCCGTCGCCTATTTTGGTAGTGTTAATTAAACAGCATTGTTTGTGTGGGAAGCATTCATGAGCCCCATGCAGGCCTCATTTACAGGCTGTTATTTGGGAACGAGGGCTTTCGCCTCTCTGATGAGTAAATACTTTTTCCGTGGCATTTAGAGAAAACTAAACAATTGCACTTGAATTGAAAACTCGCAGCGGCTTTTAGAGTAGACACAAGCCACCAAACACATCAATTACAAATGCATTTGTGAATGATTGTGCAGACGATAGTCCCATTGTTGACATACAGTAGTAGATTAAATGGGCTGAGTTTTATACTATATTTTTCGTTTGCTTAAGTTTTTATTTATACTGAATTTATGACTTTAAATGAGAATAAAAGAAACTGCACTGATGCAATAACCGTGTTACACAAAATTTCTTCTTATGATATGCTTTTGGCCTATTTATTCGTAACTTCTCAGAACATAACAAATAAATTGTTGGCAATCTTCTTGTCTTTTTTGATTCCCATAAACATTTTCCATCTTATTTTTGCACCACGGTAACTGCTACAGTATGGAAGCCCATTTCCACCACGTTTAGTAAAAAAATATATTTCTAAAGTTATAATAATCACTCCCTTAAGTTGTTCACGATTCCATGATCGTGGAATCGAGCGCAAAATCAACAAAATGTTGCATTTTTGTGATCCTTTCTAATTTCATCGCAAAATAATCACAAAAATGTAAAAAATCTCATAAAAAAATTATAAAATGATAACATTTTCTGTCATGCACATCACAGTATACAACTTTGTGAACATTTTTGGCTTTATTTTACTAACACGCATGACATCTCCTTTTAGCACCCCGCTTTATAGGCTAGCAACCCTGCACCCCATAGTTAATCTCATTAACACACAATTCACACTCTTGCACGGGACAAACCTGAAGTTATCCAAAACACCCCTTTATCCGACAGCAACATAAATATTATTCTATAACCGACTCGTTTGACTCGAATCCGCAAATTGGGTTGTAATTAGAAACCTTTATCATTCTTCAGACAGACTGTGAACACACATAAGCACAAGACCGTTTAAAAACCGCTGTCTATCAGCGTGTATGGAATCGAGTAAAAATTTTTGTTTTAGAACTGCAGTCCACCCGTGCCTATAAATTCTCGATCTGCATCCGCACCGCAAATGACACGTTAATATTAAAGGGATAGTTCAGCCAAAAATGATATTAAACCCATGATTTACTCACCCCCAAGCTGTCCGAGTTGCATATGTCCATCGTTTTTCAGACAAACACATTTTCGAATATTTTAGAAAATGTTTTGGATCTTTCAGTTGATTAAATGTAATATTACGGGGTCCACGACCTTCAAGTCCAAAAAAAGTGCATCCATCCTTCACAAAATAAATCCAAACGGCTCCAGGATGATAAACAAAGGTCTTCTGAGGGTAATCCGCGCGGTGTTGTTGTAGAAATATCCATATTTAAAACTTTATTAACGTAAATAAATACCTTCCGGTAGCGCCGCCATCTTAGTCACGTCCGCATTCAGGATGAGAGCTTACGCAGCCTACGGAGGCTACTCTGCTGCTGCTCTGTGCCCCCGCCCTTCGAATTTGTCATACGTCACTAAGAAAAGTGCGTACACTACGCTAATACTCTCTCCTGAATACAGTGGAGTCTAAGATGGCGGCGCTATCGAAAGGTATTTATTTACGTTAATAAAGTTTTAAATATGGATATTTCTACAACAACACCGCACGGATTACCCTCAGAAGACCTTTGTTTATCATCCTGGAGCCATTTGGATTTAATTTGTGAAGGATGGACGCACTTTTTTTGGACTTGAAGGTCGTGGACGATGGGTGGGACCCTGTAACATTACATTTAATCAACTGAAAGATCTAAAACATTTTCTAAAATATCCGAAAATGTGTTTGTCTGAAAAACGATGGACATATGCAACTCGGACAGCTTGGGGGTGAGTAAATCATGGGTTTAATATCGTTTTTGGCCGAACTATCCCTTTAATCCACCCGTTACATCAAACGGGATACCCGCCCATATGCAACCTGTCAGCACGTGAGGACCTCACTCCTTTCATGCTTTGCATTTGAACTCACATATGTGACAGGTGGCATTGTCCTGCACGAGGGCGGGTATCCCTTTTGATCTAACTGGTGGAATAATATTAACGTATCATTTGCGGTGCGGATGCAGTTCTGTGCTTATTTGTGTTCACGGTCTGTCTGAAGAATGATAAAGGTTTCTAATTACACCGCAATTTGCAGGTTCGAGTCAAACGGGTCGGTTATGTAATGCATAGTTCAGGAAAAAGGTAGTTTTGGACAGTGGTTATTGGATCCATGCATTACTGTATAGGTTTTTAAAGTCACAGCTGTCAGTGTTCATAAAAAACTGTACCCCATTAAAACACTGTTTGTATGTATGTTGACTTTGTACTTATTTGTCCTATTTTTATTTGTTTCTATGTTCTTATTTTATCACTCACTGTTTACTTGATTACTTACTTTGAACTTACTAATTTAATATTAAGCATTTATGGTATCCCAGTTAGAAGTGCAAATTTTTTGGACATTTCTGGAAATTACCACATTTTGATTGCTAAAATCACTGGAAAATGACGCAAAATCATGGGGGGACTGGATAATGACATAAGTCATTAGTATCTCATAATAATAAGGTAATTTTTTTTTTAATAATGACATAATGGGCCCTATTTTAATGATCTGAAACACAAGTGCGAAGCGCAAAGCGCAAGTGACTTTGTGGGCGGATCTTGGGCGCTGTTGCTATTTTCCCGGTGGGAGAAATAACTCTTGAGCCAGGCGCAAATCAATAAGGGGTTGGTCTGAAGTAGGTTCATTATTCATAGGTGTGGTTTGGGCATAACGTCAAATAAACTAATCAGAACGTCATCCAACATTCCCTTTAAACGCAAGTGCGCTAGTTCCATGGCGGGTTGCTATTATTATGACGGATTTACCAGGCACACGCCAGGAGTGGTTCACAGCCGAGGAGACCGACGTTCTTGTAAGAGCAGTGAAAGACAGAGAAGTTGTTTTGTATGGGGATGGGAGAAACCCGCCCAAATCAGCGTCGGTTAAACAGGCGTGGGAGGAAATAGCCGCAATTGTCTCATCAGCTGGCATCCCCAGGACGTTGCGCCGCAAGCGTTACAATGATGTCAGGAGACGGGGGAATCCCAAGCTTGCCAGCATAAATCGGGCACGCCGTGTAATGGGAGGTGGATTTGCCTCTACACAGATGCCAGCAGAGGACATCGCTGTGTCCACCCTCACCGCTGAAAGCCAAGAAACGCACGCAGTCCAACCCCAAAGTACACTTACAAATCAAGTTCATATACATTAAGGGTTCTTATGAAAACATTTTAATTATTATTTACATAAAATAAACGTAATACAGCCACACAACAAACTTATGAAAATATTTAAATCGTTATTTGCATGATAATTTTTTAATGCAGCCACACAAAATAAATAAAAATTATCACCACGATGCTCAACACAATGATTTCCTTTATCTCATGTGTTAATATTTTTTATTTTAACAATTTATGATTTGCAAAAATAACTGTTGCATCTGTGTAGATCCGATATGCAAAGTGTGTGTGCGTTGTGCACGCTATACATTATGGTCAAGCATGCGCCCTTAAAATAGCATAATGAACAACGCGCAACGCGCCACTGACTTTAGACTAGTTTTTTCTGGTCAGTGGCGCAATTGTTTTTTGAAACTGCAAACTAGCATCAGGGATGGTTTGCGCCGGAACACGCCTCCTTTTTTGCGCTTAACCGCCCAGGGAGCGCAAGTTCATTCCCTAGTTTGCCGACGTGCGTCTGTGGAGGGAAAAACCCGCTGTGCGCCGGTGCAAAATAGGAATGATACATGCGTCACTGACAAAGTCAATTGCGCTGGGTGCAAGATAGGGCCCAATATGTCATAATAATGAAAAACTTTGAAGACTTACTTTCTCTTACGTATTATGTCATTATTATAAATTAAACATTTATCCAATTGTGGCGGATATGGGCTTCCATAGATACAAAGACTTTTAAACTGTGAATTTTGAACAGTTTTTAATCTCCAAAATCTCCATTTAATAGAATTCCCATTAAACTGTTGTTCTCAGTATTTGGCATTTCGTCTGAAGCCTGTTATTTTCCACTCTATGATATGATTTATTCAGTGCGGCCGGGAGACACAAAAAGAAACGGCCTGTAAATAATTTAGTAAAGTTCATATAACACCAGAGAAGAAGAAACTGTACTGCATTAATGCTTTAAACACTTCAAACTTCTTATTTATGACAATTGTTTTAATTTAATTTTTCCAGTCAGTGTGTTTCACATATAATTAATGAACAGTAAGTTTAAAAAAAAATATTTATGCATTTTTAACGCCATTCCAGCATCTTTGCCTGTATATTTATAGCAAGAACTGGTTAATACACACAAGCTGATTAATACAAAGCGATCCATATACACATTTGTGGGGGGGGGCAATTTGGCCTCTTCAATTCACCTAACCTGGATGTTTTTGGTGTGGCGTTGGAGAGCAGCTGTTCTAGGAACAGTTTTAACAGGTAGAACTGTAACCAGATCTGTCTTGGGCTCTGTTGTCTGGAGAGGTTTTTAAGCGTATCTGCATGAGACGAGAGAGGTGACTCTACTGTTGGTCTTCTCACTGAGACTTAAGAGCAACATCTGCTTCTCCGTTTGAGGAAGTTTTTACTAAAACTTTTGGAAGCGAGAATTGATATGGAAAATTTTTGGATGTATCAGGTAGATTGTCGGCATGGTGAGGAGGTGAGGAGTTGAGTTAGTCATATGATTTATTATGTGTTAAATGAATTTGTATTTTTGACTTCCATTTACATATGTGATGTTCTTGTTATGGAGTTATGCTGTTGTATATGTTATGACAAACAATCAACAACTATCTTTTAATAATATTTTTATGGCTTCTGTGCATGAGTCAGTCAGTTTTTGGCTTTGAATTTGCTTTGTGACTCAGACGTGGCCCTGTTCAGAGACACAAGTCATATTTTAAAGCCAGTTATTTATCTACAAATCCATCTTGCTGTGAAATCTTTTTTTTGATCTTCTCTGTGGAAATTGGCTTGGTTTTTCTTGATGTGCCGCCAACAACAGTAATTCATCGTTGTCTGATAATATCTGGAGGGTTCATGCAGCATTATTCATGTCTTTTTTATTTTCATTATTACAATCTGTTGGTTTTCATTTACCCCATTGCAAGCTGTTCATTTATTTTTATTCAAATCTATTTGTTTATGAATATGATACTTCTTCCTTTGATGATGTCACTGCTTGTAAATATAAGCACTAATATGCAATTGCTTGTTTGTAAACACTTTACAATAAAGTTGTATAATTAAATGCATTGGCTAACGTGAACTAACAATAAACAATACTTCTACAGCATTTATTATTTTTTTTGGTTCATGTTAATTTTACAAAATCAAAGGTTGTATCTGTTAACATTAGTGTAATGCACAAATAACTAAAATGAATAATTGTATTATATATGTATTGGTTTATATGTGTAGTTGCTTGTATTTCTTCAGGTGTTGAAATGATAGATCGTAACACATGCAATATTCATGTTTCTCTTTTCCTTAGTCTCCGGGCTCCAGCTCCACCTCCCCGCAGGGGGCGGAGTCCTCCAGTCGTCACCTGCCGTCACATGAGGGGAGTGACAGCTTTGAGTCTCCGTCTCCAGCTAGTAAAGAGGTTAGTGGTTGTCAATAAAGCATTTGAAACTCAATTAGCTGAAATGTAGTGTCGAGGATACTGGACACATACACAGTAATAATTACTCTATTAGACTCCTTCGCTCCATGTGGGGGGTTGCCAGTGTGATGTAAAAGCTGTCATAAATTATTCAAGACAGTAGATTAATTGGAACAGATTAAAATTTAAAATAGTGTATTTCTCTTTTGCCTTACTATTTATTTAAAATAGATGTAGTTATATGACTAGCTATTCTTGTGAAAGTGAAATACACTATAAAGTGAAGTGAAAATTAAAGGGGTGGTTTCCCAGAAAGGGTTTAAGTTAATCCACGACTAGACCTTATTTATATTAGGTAATTTACTTTTTTTTTACAAACATACCTTACAAAAAATAATACTGGTGTGCATCTTAAGACAAAACAATGTCACTGATATATGTTAAAATTAAACAAGACAATGTGTTTTTCAATTAAAGCCGCTCAAACATGCATTTTAGTCTGGGACTAGGATAAGCCCTGTCAGGGAAACCACCCAATTTGTTTTTATAGCATAGATTTTTTTCTATGATATTACATAATATAATGTTTTTTAAACAATTTGATAAAAATTTTTATTTTAAGATTAGATTACATGTCCTTAATTACTAGCTATTGCTAAAAGCTTTAATGTAGAATAATTGAATTAAAATAAGGAAAATTATTTTGCACCTTCTCCTACAGACTTTGACAACCATTTCTGAACAGCTTTACTTATTTATTTTTCATTTGTAGCTGATAAATATTAACTGCTATGTACTTAAAGGAATAGTTCATCCCCCCAAAAAAATTTGCCCATAGACCCTTTTACTGTCTGTACACAATGATGACGTGAAAACGTATGCGAAACAAACCAAACGCAATAACCAGACATTTTGATGCTGGGAAACCATTTTGATCAACTTTCTGAGTTGCTAACACGTTAGAACCACTGGGGAATAACACCACTTCTATTGCCAAATGCGCACGCAGGCTATTTGATCACGTGGGCTGTAAAATGGTCTATAGTTTACTCACCCTCATGTCATCCTGGGTGTATTTGATTTTTTTATATCAAATAATATCCTGGCTTTATCAACTTTGTATTGGCATTGTACTGTATAGTTTTCCATTTACCCATAGGTGAGCCTGCATCTGACCTCAACTCTCTTGTGAATGCGTGTACGGCCGTATAAAGTGTGAAATATAAATATTTCCTTACAAAACCCATAGCTTCACCTCGGAAGACATTTAACTCATTCCCCACCCACCAGCATTTTTAGTGATTTTCACAAAAGTTTCACAAAATGCCTTCCAGCCGGGAAAATTTTATTTTATAAATATGTAAACATACAAATATATCAAATAAAAGAACAGCCCCCCTGTTTTCAAATAAACAAAATGAAAACTTTTGAGCAAAAAACTGAAATAATTGCTTTTTTGTAAAGGAATTTTGTTAGAGATCAGATTCAGAGTGATGATCAAAACCTACACGGAGTTTATAATGTGTAAAATTTTGTTTTTGCTTCTTTTTTATCCATCTAGTGGATAATAGCGGAATTACAGATTACCATAAAAACTCGTCAGGGAAGCGTCATTGGCAGGGAAATATTTTCGCTTAATTGATGAGATAACTCATCAATTGCTGGGAAAGATTTAATAGTTGTACGGATTTGTTTTTGAAGGATGGATGTACTTTATTGGATCTTTAAAAATGGGGCACCATCCAATTCCATTATAAAGCTGAAAGAGCCAGGATATTATTTAATGTAACTCAGACTGTGTTTGACTGAAAAAAGGTCAAATACACCTACAGTGTAAAATTTCTTGTTGCGTTTACATTTTTTTGTTTTTAAGTTGTAAATAGGGATGGGACGATGGATTTTGATCAGCAGGAAGTCCTGAAATCAGCCATTTCCTATAGATGCATATGTAAATGGTTCTTCCTCTGGGGCCCATATTGAGTTTCTGCACAAGAGCGCCCTCTGGCTTTTGGATGTACCAACATTTCACTGAAATTCATTGAGAAGCATAACAAACATCATCTGCTGATTTATCGGTGCACCCCTAGTTATAAATTATAGATTAGTTGAATTAGCTTAAGTTATTTCAATGTATTTTATAATTATTCCTCATTAGTCAAGAAAGTTGAAATTCACATTAATTCAACTTAGGTGTGACAAGGAATTTTTTCAGTGGGATGACTTGAGGATGAATAAATATGGGTTGATATTCATTTTGGTGTGAACTATTCCTTTAAATGAGGAAAGTAATTGTCAATTTGTACAATTATCATTTATCATTTCTAGTATTGTTTATAATATTATTTATATTAAAAGGTGATATAAAGTTTCAAACCTACTGTTAAAGAAAGAGTTTGCTTTTCTTTTTCTTGTATGTGCAGTCAAGGAAAAGTCTCGCTTCATTTCCAACATATGTGGAAGGTGAGTAAACTCCCTAAGATCTGTTACTCCTGATAGGAAATCCTGAGTGATGTTTGATCTTCATCTCTTGTCTCTCAGTACCAGGACCGTGTGATCCAGAGGACCTCATAGATGGGATTATTTTTGCTGCTAACTACCTGGGATCCACCCAGCTGCTCTCAGACAAGACGCCGTCCAAAAACGTGCGCATGATGCAGGCGCAGGAGGCTGTGAGTCGCATTAAGGTGAGGTGAAGGTCTGCTTCAGTATAAGCATAAAAGTTACATTTTTAGGAGAAAAGAATTGAACTGCAGAAATATTTTACTTCCCGAATACTCGATGAATGTGCATTTTTCAGATTTTGCCTTTAAATTGAAATGCCAGTCAAGGTGAAAAGAAGGCTGATGACTTGTGCTCACAAATGTCAAAGCGTTTGGTCATCCCGCCATAATAAAAAACACATTTAGGGAGCTATCCCATAATTCCTGTTCATAAAGGATCAGACACTTTTCCCACCTCTCTCCTGTTCATCCACCTGACACATAAATCAGTCATTCTCCCTGTCAGATGCATTACTTGGCATTTTTTACCTGCACCTTAAAAAATGCACATACGCCTGTCCATTTAGTGTCCATTTATCATTGAGTAGTCTGAATAGTGCTTCAAAACAGACACAATACGCTATGATAGGAAACAATATGTGACCCGTGCTGGCAAAATGAGTCGCAGTGTGCACCGTCTAATTTTAAACTAGAGGCAAAAGAAAGTATAAAAGACGATTTATGTCGAAATGACAATAAAGGGACACTAAGGGGGACTATTTTCGGCTGCTGCGTAATATCACTACGCCTCCTGCAGCCATGTTACGGCAGTAAAGTCCTTGATTATTACGCCAGATTGAGAGTATAGTTCATAGCCATTTCGGCCTAGACAATCACAACTTTAAATTTTTCATCGGTCTTAATACACGATGTAACTACAGAAGTGTCAAGTTTTAAATAGGAAAAATATTAACTTTTTGGTTATTTTTAGCACGATGCTAATGGTCTAATCAGATTCAATGGATTGTGCTAAGCTATGCTAAAAGTGCTAGACCCGGAGATCAGCTGAATGGATTGCAAAACGGTAAAAATCAAATGTTTAACTCTAGGAGAGATGGAAAATGAGCATATTTTAAAAAAAGTGGAGTGCTCCTTTAAGCCCTCGTCGAGAGTTTCCAATGCTTTAAATAGTCATTAAACATTTAAAATGATCTTTATTTGTATGTTTTCTGAGAGGTGAATCGTCCTTAATGAATTTTGCTGACTCTCAACCTCAAAAGAAATTATACATTGTTTTGAGGTTTTTTTTAATAGAGAATGTCAAAATATAAATAACACATTTTTGCTCATCCTGACTAATTTTGCCAGCACGTGTCACATATATTACAGTGGATTACTGGTAGTCTTCCTGGTGAAAAAAACAACCTGGTAGAAAAACCAATACACCTGTTTTCCTGATTGAGATATGGATTCAAAATAAAAAGGAAAATGTTATTGCTCACAAGTTGCTCTTTCTGAGGGATTTCTACTAAAATGTTTCCTCTAAAATATAGGAGAAATCTTAATAGAAACTAATGAAACAATTGTTCAAATGCATTAAGAGTCTGGAACTGTAAAATTAATTTTATGGTCAGTTGGATCAATTTTCCCAAGTATAAACTCACTTTTAATCTCATTTTCAGCAGATCCACTTTTTGCTATTTATAGTTGACATTTCATGAACTACATGAAATACACTGAATATTTAATTGATGATATGGGCCACCTGGTGGACGACGGTGCAAATTACAATGAGAAAATTTGCCCTGTATCAGATCTCCATATTGTAGCAGGGTGTTGTCCTAAGCTTTTGGCCTGATGTCCCGCATGCATGCAGGCTTTTGATCCAATAGGTTTCCCGAAAAGACCTCTTGTTAAAGATCCACTGTGAGGTTTATTCAGGCCGATGAAAGTGTTTCGTGCCCGGCGTGCCGAGCTTTGCCTTATCTAACAATGTTCCTGTCTCTGTTTGTTCCATGCTAAGCAGACGGCCCAGAAATTAGCCAAAAACAGGAAGAAGGTGCAGTAATCTTTCATGGGTTTGGTGTTTTGTTTTTCTTCTTCGTCTTCTGTTTTCTTTGGTTTCAGCACTTTAATATTCCCGTCGGTGTCTGATTGCCATTTTTCTGAATCCAGCAACGAGTCACGTGCCTGTGTTTGTCTGTCGGCCATTGTTCATCTCACACCAAACATTACTTCAGTTTGGATCACCAGATACTTACATACTCCAGATCTAACCCGGGGGGATTTATTTTTAGTCAGTTTAGCGTTTATTAAACTTGTTAATATTAGTTAATGCCAGTACAATTGTTCGTTTTTGTTCATTGTGAATAACTATAGCGTTTGATTGTAATAATGTATTAGTAAAGGCTGAAATTAACATGAACTAAGATGAATAAATACTGAAGGAGTATTATTAGTTCATGTTAGCTAATGCATTAACCAATCAACCTTACTATAAAGTGTTATTAGTAATATAATTTGCTGGATACAGAAAATGCAAGCGTTTCTTATTCTTTGTATTCATATGTTTTTCTGAGGTTTGGTGTCTGTGGATGTTTTTAAAGGTTTATCTTTGGCACGGCATGTTTTACACTTTTAATTCAGCACTTGGTGGTTTCTGTCTTCTCTCTTTGCCTCTCACTTACTCTTCAAATGAAGAACAAAACTAACCAAACTAACAACATTGCTTTTTAAAACACACCGAGATCTTAATGAAGGAGATCTTGTATAACTCAAGAGGTGCCATCTTTATTTTAACATCAGGCCTTGATGATGGCAATGCTTGTATATTTAAACCAAGACAACTGAGTTTCATCCTAACAAACTGAAAAACAGTTGCATACTCCTTCAAGGCATCTCTGGGTCTAGTCAGCTCTCTATCTATCTATCTATCTATCTATCTATCTATCTATCTATCTATCTATCTATCTATCTATCTATCTAATGTTTAGTTGATCTCTGTGTCTTTAGGCTCCTGAAGGTGAAGCTCAGCCCATGACAGAGGTGGATCTCTTCATCTCCACACAGAGGATCAAAGTTCTCAATGCAGATTCACAGGTACCACATCTTCACATCTGTATGTTTTTTAACACTGCTTATTCCAAACTTGAATACAAATGTGAACAAAATGCAGCTTTATATTGAATTACCAGTTAAAAACTGATATAATTGAGTAGTACATTACAAGGTGCCCAGCAAGCAACAGCCATCATTTGACCGTCTAGGTTAAATATAGTCTATGAGTGGTTAAGTGTCATTTTGGCCAAAATTACTTATGAGATGGATGAAAATGCATCAACTAAGCAAAGTCAACAGTGATTACAAGGTGTTTGCTTTCATTTATTTTATTTCATTTATTTTTGACATCTATAAAATTTTCGAAACTTTGTCTTGCTTTGGCATCTGGGCTGTTTGGACAGCTACTGTAGTAGACGTCTTTTAAACTTGACATTGCTTGTACCAATACTATATTAAAGATATTGAAAAGGACTTTTTTTAATGAAAATTGGAAGATCTCGGTAAGAATAACACCATTAGATTAAATTTTACACACAAATAATAAAACTGGAAAAATCCTGTAAATGAATCAAAGATGCAGGTATACAAATTAAACTTCATTTATTCATTGCGTATATTGTTCAACTCAAACAAAGTAAGTTACCTGGTTGCCTTAAAATTTTGAGTTAATTCAACTTAAACATATTAGTTGACTCAAACAATTTTCTTTAAGTTGAATTAACCCAAAATAACTTGCAGTGCATTTGATCTTTACATTTTTATCACTATTTCAGTTCCTCAGGGTTTGAACCCATATACACTGTGAAACCTAACAGTTAACTTAACTCAAACCATTTAAGTAAACCGGTTGCATTAGACCATTTAAGTTTTTAAACACATAAATTTAAGTACTGTGAACTTGAGTCATGTGCAATTATGCACTTATATTTAAGTAGTGTGAACTTAAATATAAATGCATAACTGCATATGACTCAATTTGTTTAAGTTCACAGTACTCAAATGTATGTGTTTTAAAACTAATGCAACCGGTTTACTTAAATGGTTTGAGTTGAGTTAACTTTTAGGTTTTACAGTGTAACCTTTGCATGGTTTTGCAATGCTCAGCTAACATTTAACTAACATATATTAAAGTTTTCATGTCATCTGTCAGTAGTTTGACTATTTCATATGGTGATTGACAGGAGACCATGATGGATCATCCTTTAAGGACCATCTCATACATCGCTGACATCGGGAACATAGTGGTACTGATGGCAAGGAGGAGAATGGCACGCTCCGACTCACAGGAGAACATGGATGCGTCGGATCCTGCCCAGGATGAGAAGCGCCAATATAAGATGATCTGCCACGTGTTTGAATCTGAAGATGTGAGTTCTACATCCTGACTCCTTTAAGGGGACATATCATGAAAATCTGACTTTTTCATGTTTAAGTGCTATAATTGGGTCCCCAGTGCTTCTATCAACCTAGAAAATGTGAAAAAGATCAACCCAGTAAATTAGTTTTGGTAAACCATTCTCTGCAAGCATGTGAAAAAATAGCTCTTTGAAATGTGGGGCCCTTGTGATGTCAGAAGGGGATCTAAATCAGTACTATCCAACCACAGCACTGACGTTTAGTGCAGAAAGAAAAAGAAAATTGAGTTTCAATTTCAACAAACCACCATTATGGTGATCAGTGTTTGAATTATCAGCTCATTTGCCTTTTAAAGGACACACCCAAAAACGGCACATTTTTGCTCACAACTACAACTGCAATTTGATCATGCTATAATGATTATCTATGTGGTATTTTGACCTAAAACTTCATATACGCACTCTGGGAAACCCAAGGATTTATTTTACATCTTACCCGTTTTGGGATCTCTTGTTTCAGTGACCCTATTGCAATTTATTGCATAAACATTAAAATATTGTAACATTTTATATGCAACATTGCTTGTTTCATTCAAAGTGTGGCAGAAAAATATAAAATAGCGATAAGATGATAAACAACCATGAATACATCATCGAACCAGTTAGATTTTGACTTTAATGCGCCAATGTGCATACGGTGAGCTCAGTAGACTTTTGAATTGCGAACAATGGAGAATAATTGATATTCTTAAATAGATAGCATTATCTAATAGTAAAAAAAGTCCCATACGGCAAAAAAATAATCTCTGGCCAAATTTTGTAGAAAATAAAGCTTAATTAAATATATTTTGAATAAAAAATATATTTAGTTTTAACCTACATATATTAACATATATTTTTCTAAATGTATTTCAGGGGCAACAAATATATTTCAAATTTTATAACCCATCTGGCAAAAAAATATTTTTCCTGGCAAAAATATAAAAGTTGTATAAAATGTATGACGTATAGGTATAAAATATATACATGTGTATAAAATAAGTACATTTTGAAGTTAAAAATATATTACCTTTTTAAAGTTTTTCTTCCAATGCAAAGTGAAAATAATATAATGCTTTAAAATTAGAGCTGGGCAAAGATTAATCTAGATTAATCGCATACAAAATAAAAGTAATTTTTTGCGTTATATATATGTGTGTGTGTTGTGTGTAATTATTATGTATTACACACATACATATAAACATTTCAATTTATTAATTTATACATATATACATATATACACAAACACATTAAAATGTTTCTTGGACGCGTGTGTATTTATATAGGCTATAGTTACGCACAGCACACAGTTGCAGATCTGAGATTAATCTAGATTAATCTTTGCACAGCACTATTTAAAATTTATTTATTGTTTAAATATATTTCAAAATATACAAAAAATTGCCAAAAAATATATTGGTGATAAATACATTTTTGTAAACATATTTCAGCACACATTTTTTGTATATTTTGAAAAAATATAAAAAAATTATATTTGAAAATATATTTTTGCCGTATTTTTCTGTGATTGCGGTTGATCTCCAGGCTCAGCTCATCGCACAATCCATTGGCCAGGCCTTCAGTGTCGCCTACCAGGAGTTTCTACGTGCCAACGGCATCAACCCAGAAGATCTGAGCCAGAAAGAGTACAGCGATCTTCTCAACACGCAGGACATGTACAACGATGACCTCATTCACTTCTCCAAGTCTGAAAACTGCAAAGATGTAAGTGAAGATCTTAGCATGAAAAAAAATGTGTACCGCATGTCTTAAGAAGTGACGTGTGACTGTGAACTTTACTTAGGTTTACATAGAAAAGCAGAAGGGGGAAATTCTGGGCCTGGTGATCGTGGAGTCGGGCTGGGGTTCAATCCTGCCTACAGTTATCATCGCAAACATGATGCACGGCGGCCCGGCGGAGAAATCTGGAAGGTTGAACATTGGGGATCAGATTATGTCTATCAACGGCACTAGCCTGGTGGGATTACCTCTCTCCACCTGTCAGAGCATTATTAAGGTACAACGACGACTTTTAGTATGAAAAGTTGAAATGTTTTTCCCACCATTTTACATTCAAGGTGTCGTATTGCAATTTTTAGGGATTGAAAACCCAATCTAGAATAAAGTTGAATATCGTCAGATGTCCACCTGTCACCACCGTTCTCATCAGAAGACCAGATCTGAGATATCAACTGGGCTTTAGTGTGCAGAATGGAATTGTGGGTATTTCGAATATGTTGAACATTTTGCTGTCTTTTCAGTAGTGATGTGAAGATTGAACACATTTTGTGCTTTTCAGATCTGCAGTCTCATGAGAGGAGGGATAGCGGAGCGCGGCGGGGTTCGGGTCGGCCACCGGATCATCGAAATCAATAGTCAGAGCGTGGTGGCCACCCCTCATGAGAAGATTGTACACATTCTGTCAAATGCAGTTGGCGAGGTAAGGCATGCCATGCTCACATTACTGAGCTAATAATGCTATTTATTTAAACTTTGATTACGAAACTGAGAGGATTTAACCCTTCTTACTCTGTTGTGGACGTATATGTGTTCAGTTTTATGCTGTAACCATGAACTGGATCCTTAACGACACAAAAGTACAATTAGAAATACATTTATTTCTAAATAAACAATACTGTTTGATATATATTTGTAATTATGAGATTTGGAGTGTCAAAGTTTGATTTCAATCACTGATTTCGATTAAAGGTGCATTGTGTCATTTTTAGAAGGATCTTTTGACAGAAATGCAATATAATCATACAACTATATTTTCAGTGGTTTATAAAGACCCTACATAATAGACTGTATTGTTTATATTACCTTTTTATTACCTTATGGTACACTCACACCAGCCGCGATAGAGGCGGCAAAAACACGCTATTCGCGCGCAGTTGGACCCTTGAACATTTGAGTTTACTCGCTCCATTCGTGCGTGAAAGCTGCGCATGAAATTCTAGTCATTTGAGACATTCACGCGGAAATTTGCGTCATGGGTGGGGCTTCTGCGACTCCGCTAAGACTCTGCTCGCTTCCTGTAATCACGTCACTACTACAGCAAGGTCCTGATTAGTTAACGCGGTGCGGAAATCCGCCGAAGTTCAGATTTTTCAACTCACACGTTTCCCATGTCAACGCTCAATTCGCACCACAGGATGCCTAATCGCATCTTTGCATTGACTTAACATGCCGTCTCTACCGCGTCTGGTGTGAACCCTGCACAAGAATGAGGTCTCCTTACATGTATGTCAACTTCATGTTTCTACTGTAGCCATAAACGGACAAAGCTATAGAGCGTGTTTTGTTTCTACGTTGTCTTTTAGATGGCTACTGTAGCTTCTCTATGCGTTTCGAAAGGGAGGGGTGAGCTGTGGACTGAGCCGTTGGTTGCAATTCACAGTCTTACCGCTAGATGCTGCTAAAAATCTACACACTGCACCTTTAATTTCAATCTTTGATATGACCTTACTCAGTCAATATTAAAGATGTTAAGGTTGTATTTTCACAGAATGTTTCTTTACAAGTAAACAAGACTTTAGCTGGCTTTTCACAAACTGGGTCAAATTTATGTTGTTATATTTGATTTAAAAGATATTGTCCCCATATGTGTCCACTTCAGTGTAGCTTTTAGTCAACATATCCTCCAACCCATACGATTGCTTTGGTCGTTTGTCCATTTCACCAAATACGACCAATAGATGCATTTAGTAAATTAGCGCCTGTAACGGCAGCAGGTGAAACTTAATATGTTAGGATATAAAATGATATTTTGGGGTATCATTTTGCTATGATGACATGTACAGGGATAACATTTTCAATTTAAACGGCCAGGATTAATTGTATTTTATTACACATTACACTATTCAGGCATTTAAAGCAAATAACAAACACATTTATTTATTATATGATATAAACACAGCATACAAAAGTCACAACTTTTTAAAAATGTACTTAAAATATACCAAGTGTGCCGAGGTCAAACGATCGATTTATTTGAAGAAAAGATGCAAAGTGATGACAATCCGCTGTAAAATCAGATCCGGACGCACAATGATTCAAAAACTGCCGCGATGATACGTCATCTATGATTGTGAAAAGGCATTGGCTCTCGTGTGTCTCGTGACCAATTGCATCATTATATTAGTTAAGAATGTGAAGCGCTATTGGCTCTTGTGACTGCGACTACGTCATGCTGCTTTATGTTTGAATGAGATCTGACTTGCATTCTTCATATAAAGTAATTGTTTGGCTTCAGTTCGCAAGGTTTGCAACGCGAATGTTTGTAATACTTTTATACTGTTTTATGCAATAAATACCTGTGACTGTACTTTTACCTGCGTGTTGTGTTTATATTGTTGAGAAGTGGTTGGGTTTAGGGTAAGGTTGAGGGTGGGGTTAGATGCTCAAAAATATCTTTAAAACCATAAATGTGTATAAAACCGTTTCTACATTTACAAATTCATAAAATGAAATTTGTCTAATCTGATGTATAAGGCAAAAACCTTAAAACGTAACAAGAGGTTGTATTTATAAGCTACTGCCGCTAGAGGACACTAATGCCTTAATACGTCACTTTACGTCATAATAAGGTGCTTGCACAAACAACCTATGAGATCTTTATTTTTTGGAGGACAAGTCTCCTTTTAGTTGATCTGTAATTTAATGTATTTATTTATGAAGTGCCAAAAATGCATAACAATAGTTGCCTTTTTAAATTAAAATTGTAAAATTAATTGCCAAGCAATGTCTTCGTTATGGGTTTGATTCACACGACTCTCACTTATGCTGGATTCACAACAAACGCGGTAGAGGTGGCAAAAACGCGCTATTCCCCGAATTTGGACGCTTCAACACTATTTTAGGTTTCCTTGCTTCATTCGTGCGTGAAATTCTATTTATTGGAGACATTTGCATCATGGCAGGAGCTTCTGCCACTCTGCTCGCTTCCTGTAATCACATCAGTATTAGAGCAAGCTCCTGATTGGTTAACGCGGCACGATTTTCCGCCAAAGTTTAGGTTTTTCAACTTGTGCATTTCACACGGCAACGCTCAATTCGCATCATTTGCGCAAACTAGACGCACAAACGAGGCAGATTCGCGTCTACCGCTTTAAATGCCTCATTCGCACCGCGAGACTTCCAGATGTGCGCAAACGCGTCTTTACGTTGACTTAACATTGAAATCATTCACGCCAGACGTTCTATTCGCGTTTGGTGTGAACGCAGCATAACAGTCCAGTCGCATTGAGTAAAAGTGTAATGATGAAATTTTCTCACTTCAAACAGATTCACATGAAGACTATGCCGGCCGCCATGTATCGCTTGTTAACAGCACAGGAGCAACCGGTTTACATCTAAAACAGCGCTGGATCAAGTCACCAGATATAACCTTAAACATGATGTGAAACTCTTGAGTCGGGTGAAACTCGGCTCTCCATGAATCTTCGGTTTCTCCTCGCTGCCTCCCATCATCTCCTCATCTCATCTTTTTTCTGTTTCTGTGAGTGAGCATGCTGTGCTGTGCTGTGTCCTCTTTCTCTCTTTTTCTCGTTCTCTCTCTCTCTCTTTGTGCACCCGGCTCAGTCGGTGAATGGAAAAGATGGAAGTTAACCGAAACATTTTAAAGCACAGCGCAGCAAATCATTACTATTAAAACCAAATTTCTGCTCACAGTGGAAAAGGAGTTTGCCTTACTGTACTTTAATGCTGTTATTTATTTCAGCCAGGCAGCCATCAAGTGTTTCAACTGGAGTATAGAGAAGTATGTTGTTTAAGGCATTTGCGCCTGATGCTGTGCGCAATGGTGGTAGATGTAATGTTTCGGCGCAGCATCAGGCGCAAATGGGTTAAGGCATTTAATAATGGTTATCAGGAGCATCTGGACATGTTTTTGAGTTATTCAACACAGTTTGACAACCATCCCAATGCATTCCTTACTTGTAGGAGGGCGGAGATTTCTCAGGATGTGACCTCATTACGCGCTGTGATGTCATAATGTAGTTTATCGTATATTAGACTGAAACATCAGCAAAAACATTCAGGTACGCTTCAAAGTCTCCATCCAGCTTATAGTTTAAATACTGTGAAATCTCCACCATCCTCTGAATGAAAAGCAATGGGACGAGAGGCAAAAAAAATTCAAATAAATAAAAAAAATGTCAAGATGTTTACTAAATTTCAAAAGTAAAGTTGCACTGTAAAATGTGAAAAAATAAATAAAAAATTACTTCAATTGGTAACGGCTAAATAAATTAGGTTTTATAAACTTTAGTAAATTTACTGAAAATGAAATAAAGAAAAGTTAAAATATATAATATTTAATAATATAAAATATGAACACTTAAATTGGTAACGCATAAAAATTATTATTATTTTTTTTTAAGTTGATCCAACTTTCACTTTTTACAGTGTAGTAGGAAAGAGACCAAACATTTGTTATATTCGACTTTTGTGGTTCATCAAAGGTGCAAATTCCATGAAAACTCTATAAATAAAATAAAATAGTATATCTAGAAGTAGGTGTGTTAAAGCACAGATAAATAGGAATAAAATGCCTTACAGAATGTTGTTGCCATATTGTGAAAGCATTTTGGATAATTCAGCCTTCGAGTGTTGAACAGAAATAAAATTTAAAGTGAAGCTTATTTAACACTCCTAGGAATATTTGGGCTTAAGCGTGTTAAACGAAAAGAGAGAAAACATCAAAAAAATAATGAATGTTTGATGTGTTTTAATGCTTTTGTTGAATCTTTTCTTTGACATTGATGTGCAATATTTTATTTGTTGTAAATGGCTGCATACCACATTTTTGAGCACTGAAAACTTCCCCCTTTTTGAATTTTTAAGGTTATCCTACTGTAATATTTGTTCACATTGGTAGTGTTTTATTTCGTGCGATTCATACTTGAAAAACATTGTGAAACTTTTGGGATATACAGTAATACAGATCTTGTGTTGAATTTCTTTCTCTGTTTATCATTGTTTCTGAAGAGGATGTGTCTTTAAAATCGTATTCACGCTCACTACACTTCAGTATGTTGCATTTAAATGTTTATCTCAGTGGTGAACGTTCCTGAGTGATTAAATGCAGTATATACTAGGGTTCGGGTACAGATCCCCAATACTAGAACATCTTAACATAAGGGTCAATGACATGACATGCATATTTTTGTGTCTGGGGCATTATGTAATATTAAAACAACGTGATACATTTATTCTATAAAACCTATTTAGTTTAAATATATTTTCAGTTTGTTTTAATAATATAAAATACTACACTGTAAAAAAAACTTGAAGTAAATGACCTTGCCTTTACAATTTTAGCTAATTCAACTTAAATAATATTAGTTGACAACAATTTTTTTTTAACTGTTTGAGTTAACTAATAATTTAAGTTGAATTAACTCCAAATTTTAAGGAAACCAGTTAACTTACTTTTTTAAGTTGAACCAACAAATCTTTTGTTTTTGTTTTGGACAATTGTCCGTACAAATTAGCAGTTTAAGACAACTGTTAAAAATAGTGTTTAAATTATTAAAAATTCCAAATAAGATACGTTGGCATTATTTTATGTTCGAAACCTATTTCCTATAAAAAAAAATTCACAAAGATAAGTAGTTGTTGGGATGTTTGGATAATTGAAAAACTTTTGTCCAACAATCTGGATATTTAACATGTTTAACTTTAGATGGTCTTTATGGATGAATGAAAAGTTTGTGGATTTTTCTCAAATGCTGATACAATAGCTTGAATTGTAATGGGTAGGCTGGTGCATTTTCTGTGTCAGGTGGTACAACCAATAAAAAAACCTAGTTTATCAAACACATTTTGATTGTATTTAAAAAGTGTATTTATGAATTTGATATCACGGGCAAACACTTATACCAGCATCTAAGAAGAAGTCTGTTAAATGTAAATTCATTGCAAAGGTCAGGCGGTGCAACCAGAAAGTCAAAGGGTGCAACTGCTTATTAATTTATTAATAATTTCCTCAAATGTTATTTTTAGGGTAAAGTTGTTTTACACCTTCAAACTTTTTTCAGGATGATAATTTTAGTTTCAAATAAAAAACCAGCATGACGCACATGGAGCACATTAAGCTTATCTGGCAAATAGACAAATTGGTTATACCACCTGACATTGACATTTTTTTTTAAATTGGGATATCAAAAATATTGTGGAACAAAATCATAAAAATGTACTGAAATGTTCAAAACTTTTTAAACACGGTGCCTGACTAAAAATATGCATTACCTTTAACTTTTTTTTATATACATTTTTAGGGGCTTGTTTTGTCATTGACCCATATGCAACACGGTGTGAATTCTTGAATTCTTCTCTGTTAAACACACAAGCGAAAGTTTCTTTTTCCACCAAATGAATGATACAACACTACAGATGATGATGTCACACCACAATGACATCACTACAGTATTAATCTACTGATCAGGAAATATTGTATTGCTATGTATCGCTTGTATTGTTGGGATTATAGATCATCGAGTCATTACTGTAGACTCTTCTGTAGTTGTGCCGCTGGTAGGTACTGTACTTATTGCTCAAAATGTGTTTTAGCCCCAAACTACATTCTGACCTCATTATTGTAATAATTTATACAGTCATGAAGATACAGGAAAGGCCACATGTTTGGTTTGATTTGGTGCTTGATCTGTATTTGTCGATGGTCTGCATTGCTATTCATTGAGGACATGTGGTTTATAATGACTACAAATACAACCAGTTGAACATTTTCATATATGCATATATAAATATATATATTTCTTTATTTATATATAGCATCATATGTGCTAAATCAAATAAATATATATATCATGCGCATAATAATAAAGGCAAATTGTGCAAAAGTCTTTGACACCTTCTGCAGGTTGAATAAACTGCAGCTTTTGGCACAGTGAAATAGGTCCGCTATCACCACAATGTTTTGATTTTATTGATAGTAGTGGGCTTATCAAACTTTAAACCGTTCTCATCAGATCACGAGATGTTTGCTCTTTTCATCCATGCATCAAGCTCAGCGTAACAATGTAAGTGTCTGAGACTTTTGCACTATACAGGACATCTGTATCTAACTTTAAATCATTCGCAAGCTTTAATGTGTGATGGATTTATTCAATGCTAAAAAGCAAAGTGGCTTATTGTGTCATAAAAATGACTCCAAGTATGAAATCTCAATGTACATATGTATAACATGATGGGTTAAAGAGATGCACACCTCAAGGCCTCAGCAATGTTGTGGTTTGTTTTGAAATAGGACAGAAATTGTGGGTTTGACTAGTATTTATATAATGCACTCGCTCTGAATGTAATTCTGTTTGTCAATGTCTACAGTAAAAATCACACTTTCTGTAAAGCAATAGCTTTGTTTATTTATTTGCAAGCTTTTCTGTGATGAATCTATTTGGACACATTCCTTCACCATATAGCGGGAATGTTTGTAACAGTATTTACAACATTAAATACAGTATTGACGGCATATAAATCTATAACGTCTCTTTAATCTCACACACAGCAAATTAACGTTTGAATCTCTTTACAATATATGCAAGCACACACACAGACACACAAGGGCAATGCTCATGTTTAAAATGAAACATTGTGGCATAGCAATGTTCTGGTAAGATTTTGAAATCATCAGCATAAGGGAACTTATTATAAAAGCAAAGCAACATGTTTTGTAACCTTAGATGTGTAAAGTAAAGTAATCATTTTTGTGTATATAGTGAGACCAAAAGCAGCTTGAGATATCTATGACTTTAAAATTCAGAAATCAAGATAATTTGAAACAAAAGTCACAGTGCAAAAAAATGACTCTTAGTATTTTTGTCTTCAGTAGAAACATCAAAAAATTCTTAAATTAAGATGCTTTTTCTTGATTAGCAAAATTACATAAGAAAATAAGTCTATTTTTTAGACAAAAACTATACAATTTAAGTAAATTTGTGCTAAAACAAGCAAAAATATCTGCCAATGGGGTGAGAAAATGTATTTATTATTGTTCAGATGCCCAGTTACACTAGTTTACTTGCACATTGCAAAAAATTATTTTCAAGAAAAAAATTCACAGTATTTTTGTCTTGTTTTCAGTAAAAATATCTAAAAATTCTTCAATTAAAATGCTTTTTTCATGAGCAAATAAGTCTAGTTTTTAGACAAAAAATATCAAATTTAAGAGATTTTGTGTATAAAACAAGCAAAAAAAATCTGCTTTAATATCTTAACTTATTTTTTAGGGTATTTTGCTCATCAAGAAAAAGCATCTTAATTTAAGAATTTTTAGATATTTTTACTTAAAACTAGACAAAAATACTAAGAAAAGTTTTTCTTGAAAATAATTTTTTTTCAGTGCAGTCCTTGATAAAAAAAAGTTTTAATGGTTGAATATTAGACTGCAAAAAATGACTGTATATTTGTCTTGTTTTCAGTACAAATATAAAAAAAATTCTTCAAGATTCATTTTCTTGATGAGTAAAATGACCTGAGC
The DNA here is from genome assembly GCF_030506205.2 of Paramisgurnus dabryanus. Lineage (NCBI taxonomy): Eukaryota > Metazoa > Chordata > Actinopteri > Cypriniformes > Cobitidae > Paramisgurnus > Paramisgurnus dabryanus. The sequence goes on along the minus strand of NC_133341.1, from coordinate 39,302,528 downwards.
AAATAAGTCTAGATTTTAAAAAAAAAAAAACATAAAATGTAAGTAAGTTTGGGCTTAAAACAGGCAAAAATAAATAAATAAAAAACTGGCAATGGGGTAAGAAAATGTTTCTTGAATTAAGTGTTTAAGGAAAAAAGTAACCTTTTAAGCACAAATTTACTTAAATTTGATATTTTTCATCAAAAACTAGACTTATTTTCTTGGGTTGTTTTGCTCATCAAGAAAAAGCATCTTAATTTAAGAATTTTTAGATATTTTTACTGGAAACAAGACAAAAATACTAAGAAAAGTTTTTCTTGAAAATCATTTTTTTTGCAGTGTGTAAAATTTCCCCTTAAATTTGTTTGATATTTGTACTGAAAACAAGTCAAAAAGACTAAGGAAGAAAGTCATTTTTTACAGAGTATGCTGGATTAATTTCTGATGTCCAAAATAATTGAATGTGTAGACTGAAATTTGGGCATAAAACAAGAATTCAGTTTGACGTTAATCGCTTCTGTTCAAATGATGAAATGTCGAGAACTCTCTGAAAAGGAAAGAGTCCACATTAAAACACTTCATGATGATGGATGATCTTTGAAACAAAAAGACTTAATGTCAAATTGGGACAAAAATTGGACAGTATCGCTTTGTGGACCTCCTAATTTATATTTTTTTGCTTTATGGGGGGTCCTCAAAGCTTATAGGAGATACGGGACCACCCCATTTTAAACACTGGCTAAATGTAAGGAGAGATGAGACAACATTTATTCACCTGTTAGTTCATGTTTTTAAAAAGAAATGGTGACCCTGGACCACAAAAGCAGTTAAGGTTCAATATTTTGAAAATTGAGCTGAATAAATAAGCTTTTCATTGATGTTTAGTTTGTTAGGACAATATTTGGCCGAGATGCAACTATTTGAAAATCTGCCATCCGAGGGTGCAAAAAATTAAAATATTGAGAAAATAGCCTTCAAAGTTGTCTAAATGCAGTCCTTAGCAACACATATTACCATAGGTGTCATTTACACTGGGGACGCTGGGGACATGTCCCCACCACTTTTTGAAATGGCTGATTTTGTCCCCACCACTTTTTGAAAGCATTTGGTTAAAATCTTCTGAAAAATCAAACAATACCTGTGCGACTTACACTGCAAAAATGACTTTCTTACTTAGTATTTTTGTCTTGTTTTCAGTAGAAATATCTAAAAATTCTTAAATCAAGCACAAATTCGCTTAAATTGTATAGTTTTTGTCTAAAAACTAGACTTATTTTCTTTGGTCATTTTGCTCATCAAGAAAATACATCTTGATTTAAGATTTTAAAGATATTTCTACTGAAATCAAGACAAAAATACTAAGTAAGAAGGTCAGATTTTCAAGAAAAAAATCTTAGTATTTTTGCCTTGTTTTCAGTAAAAATATCTAAAAATTCTTAAATTAAGATGCTTTTTCTTGATGAGCAAAAAAATCAAGTTTTTAGACCAAAAATATCAAATTTAAGTGATTTTGTGCATAAAACAAGCAAAAAAATCTGCCAATGGGGTAAGCAATTTTTTTCTTGAAATTTTCTTGAATTTAGTGTTTAAGAAAAATGTTCAAGATTTTTTTGCTTACGCCATTGGCAGATTTTTTTGCTTGTTTATGCACAAAATCACTTACATTTAGTATTTTTGGTCTAAAATTTTGGTCTAATATTTTTGGTTCTTAGGTCATTTTGCTCATCAAGAAAAAGCATCTTAATTTAAGAGTTTTAAGATATTTTTACTGAAAACAAGACAAAAATACTAAGAATTTTTTTCTTGAAATTTTTTTTTTTTGCAGTGTACGACTGGTTTTGTGGTCCAGGGACACATATGTTGTGTTGTGTGCTTATAGTGTATTTTCTTTTACATAATAATGACTTTCATTGTAATCATTGACTTGCTGTTTTCTACAGTAGTTGCTTTGGCACTGTTCGGTTGAGCTGGTGTTGTAGGGACTCTTATTTGTGCAGTCGACATTGTTGAGGGTTTTATGAGTATTTTCGTGTTGTTGACTGGCCTACTACGCTATGCCCATTTTTGATGGGCCGTTATTCAAAATTTTTCCTGTCCTGCTGTAATGTTTTTTTCATCTGATCTTTTGTCCCCACCACTTTTCAAAACAAACTGACGCCCCTGCATATTACTAATGATAAATACATTTTTACAAAATATTTTTGTGGATCATCCTAATGATTTTTGGCATTAAAATCATTTGACCCATATAATGTATTTTCGGCTATTGCTACAAATATACACGTGCGACTCTTGAGTGGTTTTGTGTTCCAGGGGCACATTTTGTTATAAATAAGTAAAACTTTAATTCCTGTATATGCATAAATGTATATATCATAGCAATCCTAGTGAATAAATATATACTGTACTATTAGAACATTTTACTGTAGTGTTTAATTTAATAAAACTTACAAGTAGCCAAACTCTACAACGCTCTATACAGTATTTTTACACATTAATTTATAGTTTTACAAAGACAGTCGTGGTCCTTCATACATCAAAAAGGTTTTCCACGTGGGCTTGTTTTCAAGTTCAAAGTGGTTTCCTTGTTTAAAATCCCAACTATGCACTTTCTCATGTCTCTCCGATGACCATTCAATAAACTTGAATGACATCATCCCATTCCCTCACAGGCCAGACTCCATTCTCCTGTACGTTGGGAGGAGAGCTCTTCCAGTCCCAGACCTTCACTGGAACATTCCAGTTGGGACCGTAGTTAGCCGTCACATAGTCTAAAGTCTCGCAGGGAACCTGCACCTTTAGGTCTACCAGCTCGGTCCAGCACAGACTGAATCGTGGGAACACATATCTGTAATATGATACAATAATGCTTTAAAAAGGTATTATATACTGGCACTAAATGGTACGACAACTACTGGGGTCTAAGAAGTTTGGGAAAGTAAAGACATTCGTAACTGCGAGATAAGAATTCCTCACATTTTTATTTTTCATGTGCAGGGCCTTTGTTTAATAAATCTGATTAACACTCACTTGAATTTTTTGCCACTCTTTGCTTGCGTGCCTCCATTCCAGACAACATCTGCATCATCGTAAAAGAAGAAAATGTCAAGTTTGACGTCATTTCCCTGAAACGAGAGCTCCAGACTGTCCTCAACCTGAAACAAAGGGTCACAGGTCAATCTCAATAAAAATATCATGGCACATTTGGTGCATAGCCCCTAAAATGTATTGGCCTTAAACACTTCTTGTTCATTTAACGGTATATTTGATTTAAAAATGAAAATTACTTCATGATTTACTTTCTTTGATGTTTATGATTATCTTTATATTAGAAAATGTCCTGGCTGTTCCAAGCTTTATAATGGTAGTAAATGGTGCTTCTGTTTTGAAGTCCATCCATCCTTCACAGAAGTAATCCACACAGCTACAGGTGTTTAAAAAAAACCTTCTGAGGGCAATCCATGCGATTTGGTACTGTATGTAAAATATCAATATTTAAAACTTGCATTATCGCCACATAATGTGTTAGAGTGTGAACCAAAGTATGTCTCCGAGAGACATTTCAAACGTATGGCATCGTGTACGAGACTTGACGTCAAAGCGCAAAGAGCAATGCCAGTCAGTAAATCCGTGACAAGGGAGTTGTTTTAGCTATAATTGAGATTTTTATTAGGCTTAAAATGGTTTGCTCTTTCATCTATCCGGGATGCATTTTGCGTCCGTCGCTTTGCCTCGTACACTACGTCGGAAACGTACTCTTTCCTGAACATTCTCGTTACCAGAAGTTTTAAAAATTGAAATTTTTCTTACAAAATCGCATCGATTACTCTCAGAAGCACTATTTCCTACCATTATAAAACTTGAAACAGTCAAACCCATTTTTTTTATATAACTCAAGATTGTGTTTGTCTGAAAAAAGATAATCGAGGATGGCTTGAGAGCGAGTACATTTTGGGATAATTACAATTTTTGGCTGAACTATCCCTTTAGTTCTTTAGTTTTTATCTCCATGCCCAGTACCTCGAAACCTAAAGTAAAAACAGAAAATAATTCAGGTAAAAAAACAGCACTTACCTTCCCAAACTTGTGTTTCAGAGGGAGACCAGCCTTCTGAAATGCCTGAATGATGTCAGGTCTATAATCTTTAATCCAAATCCCCAGATCAACATCTTTACTGTAAGGAATGATATTACACTGCCGGTACCAGCCTGTGGGAACAGAAAGTTATTTAAAAATATCATGGGTTCATTAGCACAGTGGTTTTCAAACTTTTTACACCAAATACCACCTTGGAAAATATTCCTAATAAGCATATTTATTATCGTCAGTCAACAATTACATAGTTTGAATATTAAAGGATTAGTCCACTTTCATAAAAAATCCAGACAATTTACTCACCCCCCATGTCATTCAAGATGTTTATGTCTTTCTTTGTTCAGTCGTGAAGAATTTAAGTTTCTTTGAGGAAAACATTACAGGATTTTTCTCCATATAGTGGATTTAAGTGGACTTTAACAGTTAACAGTTTCAATGCAGATTCAAATGACTCTCAACGATCCCAACCGAGTCATAAGGGTCTTCAAGGCGTCAAGTTCTTTTTAACCTCAACTTCTAGTCTTGCACTATGTGATGCACCAGCACGACCTTACGTATTACATAATCTCGTCGAAAGGTGAGAAATAATTTTTTTTGCGAAAATGGCGATGGTTTGGGTTGTTTAAAGCGTAACTAAACCCCTGGTCAGAGGCTGACTCCACCCACTGCAATATTTGAAAAATGCAAGAAAAGTGGGCAGATCCCAATGGAGATAGAGGGGACGAACTAAGCTCGTATCAAGTGTGTGGTGAGATCGTAACAAGGGCGTGGTGAGCTTGAACCTGCTTACGTCACGAGTCATTTCTTGGACCCAACATCCAATAGGAAAATTCAACTGCAGTAGCCACCGTTCAACCTCAAGAGGGCAGCACTCAGACGTTTTTACACCATATATTGTAGTATTGAAACACTTTATATCAAAAAACTTACTAAAATCAATGAACAGCACTAATAAAGCGTCATTCTTACAGATCATTAACTAAAAAAAGTTGGTTTGGGGTTTAGTTACTCTTTAAGAGCTCTTAACGCTCCACTGAAACTGTAAACTGTTAAGGTCCACTATATGGAGAAAATCCTGGAATGTTTTCCTGAAAAAAAAAAAACTATTCTCGACTGAATATTTTTATGAAAGTGGAGTAATTCTTTAACACTGCACTGTGATTACATACAAGTATATAAAAAAAAATAAATAAGATTAATGATTCAATTAATCATGCCCAAAAGTTCAAATGTTAAAACATAAATGTTAAAAGCTGCACTTAAATATAGTTTCAGATTAATTACACCCTTTTTGTTCATTTGTTAAATTAAGAATACACTTATATTTGTGTTAAGTGTTTTAGAGCTGGGCATAGATTAATCTAATACAAAATAAAAGTAATTTTTTGCATAACATATGAGTTTGTGCTGTGTGTATAAATACACACACATTCGTGTATGTATTTAAGAAACATTTACATATTTATTTATATATTCTAAATTATATATAAATAAAAAAATTATGTAAGGGATAATGTAGAGGCAGCCGGTAGTTATTGGGAAATAAGCCCCGACAGTGTGATCAGGACCCGACGCGAAGCGGAGGGTCTTGTATCACACTGAAGGGGCTTATTTCCCAATAACTACCGGCTGCCTCTACATTATCCCGCTTATTACACGGCTACTTGCCACATAAGAAAAAAAACTGGACAGGAATATGAATTTGAAACATTTTATTGGCATATTGTTTTAAATTAACATTTTTATCCTTCCGCGAAACTTTGCACAGATGCATAAAATGATCGTAATACCTTATTAAGATCCTCTGCTTCATACTTGTCTATCTTCATTTTTTCTCTTTTAGCCAGTCTTTGAGAAGTTTTAATGCCCATTCTGTATTTTTTTGTGTTTTGGCTTCGTAGCTGTCATGCTCTATTTTGTCAAGTTCAGTCTCAGTAAGCTCTCTGTGTCTTGTCGTGGTTGTCCAGTGTTTGTCACAAGATGGCGCCAAACAGACAGTAATCTTTATTGATCTTTATTGGCGCGGAACGATTTTACTCGTGCAAGTAGTCCGGCCATGCGTTATTATTTTGGAGCGGTTATTATTCGAAAAGAACGAACCTGCAAATGTCTCAACTGACCAATCAGAATCAAGCATTCCAGAGAGCCGTGTAATAAATTTAAATAAAACATTTCTTAAATGTATATATATGTATGTGTGTGTGGTTAAATATACAGAAAAATTACACACATCACAAACTCATATATTATGCAAAAAATATATTTTATTTTGTATAAAATTAATCTAGATTAATCTATGCCCAACCCTAGTTTTTATAATCATTTACTATATGCCAAAAATTAAACATCAGACTGACCAAAGTCAGTCACTTCATGTATTTTAAGGGGAATACATCAATGTGGTGCTTTTTAAAAGTAAAAATAAGTCACTAAATTTATTAAAGGAATTTTATGTTTTCTATGAATTTTACACAGCTGATTGTAATCATTGACTTCCATAGTAGGAAAACAAAAATTACGATGGAATTCATTGGTTACCACTCGCTGTATGCTTAACATCATTTATCAAAATATCTTCTTTTTCTTTTTTCTGATGAACGCAATTCATACAGGTTTAGAACAACATGAAGATGATGACAGAACTTTTATTTTTGGGTGAACTATCCTTTTAAGACTGAACGAGCATGTCATAATTTGTGAGTTTCTCACCAAGACAGGTTCCACTGCTGAGCCAGAAAGGAACCCCAAGCCCAGAGAGAACTTTAGAAGCCAGATGAAGAAGACTTTTAGCTTTCATCTTGAAGTCCATCACATCTGGAGAGGTCTCATCTGGATACGACTAAACAAAATGATGTTCGAAGTCAGATCTATTTCACATTTTCATTTATGCACAAGTGTTCAATACCTGGTAGAAAGCTCTGGCTTCTTTACAGCGACACTCCAGAAAGCGGCTGCCGGAATGCTCACGGAGGAAACGCGAGTAGTTTTTGGGGATTCTCACATCGAGTCCATCAAGAGTGGTGAGAATGAGTTCTGGCCTGGAGAAGTCATAAAAATTAATTTAATTCACCATGAATCCTACCCTCTTATTTATTTACTTATTTATGTGCACGTGCACTTTACCTGTCATAAGCCCCTGCGTAACGCCCAAAGTCCAGTTTCTCAACGGATGGGATGAAAGTCTTATCCATACTGGCCTTTAATCGAAGCGGCCCGTGCCACAGGTAGTTGCCGCTGCGCTCGTACAGTATTACCACATGAACTATATGACCGTTTAATCGAAACAGAAAGTGCAACGGTATTTCATTTCCAGTCATATCATCCATGCTCGTCAGCCTCGGGTCCTTTCCACGTATCTCCAGCACCTCCAGACCCCGTTCCTCTGCCGCTTTCAACAAGACATCCTGCTAAAGTACAGAGGAGTATTCATTATTTAGCCTTTAAATGTGCCCTAAAATCCTTTAATCAAGGAATATTGCTCCATTCCAATAATTTGCCCAAAAAGTATGTACTGTTTTTGCTGTGGGAAAGTATATAAATAAAGTATATATTTATTTAGTGCAGCGTCACTAAACCCCTCCCTCTCGCAGTGAATTGTGGGTAATATCAGCTGTTAGAATGTGCATGGATCTAGCAGTCCCAGAAATATGGGAATTTTAAGGATTTTCATTTCGACATGATTGGATTTGAGACATGCTAATCCTTATTTAGATTAAGTTGGCCAATTGGGATTGCGCATTATTTCACAACACCCTGGAATACTTGATTCTGATTGGTCAGTCACAACATTCCTAGGTCTGTTATTCCCTGTTAGTGAGCACCGACACTCATAACGGACAGCTCATCTGCAGTAAATATACCTAACAGATGCCAAAATATCCAAAATCCGGTAGTCGTGCAACAAAAAATCATCATTACACATAATCTTAAGGATTATTCTGTTGATCTCCTAATCCTTACATCATATTTCCAGAGGTTTTCCAGCAAAGCAAATGTAGTGAAGTCTCTGTGCGTGCACAGAAAACTGCAGTGAGCTTCTTTCTGTTGACTGTCCTTATAGAGAACGGCATCCTGGGACAGGAGGTTCAGCGAGGCGATGTCCACCAGAAATACAGGCATCTTAAACTTATGGACAAGCCCCAGGAACTTCTTCACCAAATACTAGAGTAAAAAACAACAACAAAGATTATAAAATGGTTTGTTCCAGTCCTCGATTCTGATTGGTCAATAGCTGTGGTTTATTTATGATAAAACACCGCTGTAACCGCCGCACCCAAGGATTGTGTGTATCACTGCGCAGCACCCTTACTGTGCGTTTCCACCAGATGCAAATGAAGCAAATAAATCACACTATTTGCACATAGTTGTAAATTTTTTGTTACAATTCACATCATTCACGCATGAAATTCAGACGCAATTACTCTTAATTTGCTGGTTTTAGCCAGTTTGTAGTTTCAATAAGATTATATTTATAGCTCAAAAAGAGTAAAGAGCATTTTTTTACAACTTACCAGAACCTTACTCACTTTCTTCCAAGCAACATCCTTTTTATTCTTGTTTCTATAAAAGTACGAAGATGTGTCATACAGCTCCAGGTGTCCACATACAGCGACGATTTTTTTTATCCTCAATTGTTGTTTTGTATTTCTGCCTCCGCTCGCTACATCGAAATCACGTCACTAATAGAGCAAGCTCCTGATTGATTAACGCGGCGCAAAAATACACCAAAGCCAAAAAATACCATATCATGCTTTATGTGCAGCATAAGTCCGAAATGCTGAATTTTGCGCGAATGACTCCGCGCGGGATGTCTATCGCGTTTTTGCATTGACTTAACATGTAAATCACTCATGCTTAATGGTGTGTTCACACCAGATGCGGAAGAGGCGGCAAGCATGAGTGAATTACATGTTAAGTTAATGCAAAGACACAAATAGGCATCCTGTGGCATGGTAAGCGCGAATAGTGCCACGCAAAGGGGGTTGTCCGCACGCATTGACTGTTGAAAAATTGGAACTTTGGATTTTCACGCCACGTTAACCAATCAGAAGCTTGCTCTAGCAGTGACGTGATTACAGGAAGCGAGCGGAGGCAGAAAAACAAAAAACAATGGAGGACAATCATCATCACTACATGAGACATCTTCGTACTTTTACATGAATTAAAAAGATCTTGTTTGGAGTAAAGTGAGTGAGGAGGTCGAACAATCTGGTAAGATTACTCAATTTGAGCTATATAAACCCCTCCCATGATGCAAATTTACGCATAAATGTCTCAAATGACTAGAATTTCATGTGTAAACTAAGTGAGTAAACTAAAAATGTTCAAGTGTCTAACTACGCGCGAATAACACGTTTTTGCCGCCTCTTCCGCGTCTGGTGTGAACGCACAGTAGCGCATCATTTGGGTTTGGTGTGTACGCACCATTACTGTATACAGTCAGTCAGGGACAATTTTATCCAGGAGAAGGAAGACTTTAAATGATTTTACTTCATGAATGTTGCACTGATTTTTTTGCTTTAATATTTGTATTGTGTGGTAACAGTTTTATTAAAGCAATAAGATACTCATAGCTGTGCTGTATCGTGAATAAGTCACAGCTGAAGGGGTTGCATTGACTGCACTGTGGCTTATTCACAATAACGAACGCACTAGCCTCAAGTACCTTATGTCAGGACAAATAGTCAAATTAAACTTACCCATTGTGCCTCTTTACCAGAAAGATAACCTTTACTACCCAAAATATTCAGTTCATTCTGCAAAAAAAAATAAAAAAAAAATTAGATGAGTAGATGACAAATTTCAAACATCATATATTAAGATGCACACAAATCATATTTGAAGTAAAAATGATCTCATTTGAATTGCAGGGTCTCTTTCTTGCAGAGGTGCTTATGGTCACCTTTGATGCATATTGTCTGTAGTAATAGAGCTGAAAGAGGAGAAATATGGAGCTGGTTGTGATGAGGAGAGTCAACACAACTGTCCTGTTCATTCTAGGCATCAGTCCTGTAGACATCTGACACCGAGAGGAAGATCATAACTGTGCTCGCATAGACACATCTAAGACCAGAAAACAAAAACAATACACACGCACATAAAATATAATATATCCTCTGACAGAAACAAGCACGTATTATATTATTTTATTTAACTATGATAAACATTCTCATGTGGGGACATAAGACACGTGCTAATATATAGTGATATTAGATATGCTATATAAGAAATTAACGTTACTAATGCTATATAAGATATTGTGCTGCCTGATATGCTTTAAAAATAAAACACAATCGCAAATATGATTTAATTCATTTAAGTTTGCTTACCAAAAGCAGGGACAACGTCGACTGAATCATTTATCGCATTTATTTTTCTATAAATGTGTGAAATATGTTGATTTGTTCTGTTTCGCATCGCTCAGATTTGCTCACAGATTCACAACACACGCGCGGCTACGGTGCGTCCGCAGGGACATTCCGTTGCGAAAACGCGTTGTTTAAAAGGTTTATTAAGACGGTATTTACTATTACTTATAACACATACTTTGTTATGATGGTTACGTTAACAAGATAACAATATCTGGCATAGTACATAACATTTTAATGAAGATTTGATCACGGGAGTAATGCTCTTTATTTTAAAGGTGCCAAAGAATGCATTGTAATAATCTGTTAAATATTTCTCTGATATCTACATTGAAGCTATGTGGCTTTATTAAGTACAAAATTATCCAGAGAAGGTTTTACATGTCCATTTACAAATCTTAAATGTGCCTTTAGAATGAAATGGTCTATTACCTTATTTGAATGGGTCATGAATATTAATGTTGAGCTCTGCTCTGATTGGCTGTTTCTCAGAGTAGCTCCGTGTGTGTGTGTAAACAGATTTTATGTTTGAGTCTGTATCAGATAAAGATACTGATTTTTAAGGAACAATTAATTGTTTGTAGATTGTTAATGGATGTTTTTGAGTGGTAAGTTTGTTGGGGGGTTTTCAGTGTAGACCTGCAAAACGTAATTGTAACGTCAATCGTAGAACTTCAGCCCTAATGTTAGCATATAGCGCTAACTCAGCAGTCACAACTTAGCATTTTAACAACTTTGTTCTTGGTTTATTGTATAATTTAATGTTGGGGACATTCACCTTGACTGTAACTTCACAGTTGTTGTTATGTTGAGATTGGCCTGTTTACCAGCAGTCTTTTGCATGCACAAGGTTTACATAAGAAGGAGGAAAACATCGCGTTTCAGGCTCATTACCATGTACAAAACTCGTATTATTCATCTATGCCTAGGTTAATACAGTTTTACATTCTATTTCACTTTTAAGTTAACCTATAAATGCATTTTTGTTTGACTCCCAAATAAAAAAATAGCATTCAAACATTATTTGGAGGACCGCTAGTAATACCACGCCAACCCCCAAAGGTCCCCGGACCCTGTTGATGAAGAACCATGTATTAGTGGATTACTCATATTTAATTCAAATCAAGTTAATTTCTATAGCTTCTATAACTTTACAGTGAATAGATGTTAATTACAGTAGAGACTAGACTACATTTAAAATAGATTATGAAAATATATAAAATACATGGCATTACTGATCAACAACCCTCTTGTCCTTCCAAAGCAGTTTGCTGGTTTCCCTTTTAAAAGTGAACAACATCACGCAACAATTCAAAATTTAATGCAATACTGTATGTTTTATCTCAGGAGCTTAACTTGTGGTTCAATTGGCTTATATATGTGCAATTTTATATGTATGCTTGAATGTAAATGTATTGATCATTATGCTACTTTGCAATCTAACAATACAGTACAACCTCATAACAACATAAAAACACATGGGTGGTGTAAGATGACTCACAACATGTCACCGACCTCCACACAAAAAATCATCTTTTATTAAAAAACACATCGTTTAAATAAACATTTTTTAAACAATAGCACAAATGCTTTTTAACAAAAAACGTGGTAGACTTTGCATTTGAAATCTATAGGTAAGGTAAACAGGATTTAATAGCAGGTAATGTTGGATCAGTTTACAGTTTAATCTTCTTCTTCTTTGTTTTGGGCATCTGAGGAAGAGGCATTTTAAAGGCAGTCCTAAAAAGAATGATACAAAAACAATTTTAAGACAGGAGAAAACATTTTAAAACAGAAAAAATTTAATATTTTAAAATTATATCATATTACTCACTCGCATGTTGTGCAGATTGGACTAAAGTTACAGAATACTGATGGATGAGAAAGAAAATATTAACATTTTAATGATTATATATAATCACATTGCTATCTCATATACACTATAATGGTCGACCGATAGACAGAGCTAATAATGTACAGAAATGTAAGGAGAAGTGTTTAATTTTATAAAGTTCACATTGTTTAATAAAATTTTAAAATCGTATTATATTTCTTTCATTTCTAACAATTGTATTTACATTAAATTCACCAGCATTTAATGTGACACCATATGTATTGCAATTGAGTGCCGCAGGAATGACATATTTTTGTAGGCCAATCCGGAAGTTAGCGGGACACTGGTTCCCTAGCCCAAAGGCACATACATTATTCCCATAGATTATCGCAAACAAAACGAATCTATGTATTTAACAAAAGTTTATGACACTTACACGTTTTGTCCAACAAGATAATCTTCATAGATGAACACCACTTGTTTTTATGAATTTTGAAGTCTAAATGCCCAATAACTTGGGAAGTGCTAAAATGCTAACTCACGTCCGGGATTGGCCTACAAAAATTGGTCACAGCTAACTCCTCGACTCATTTCAAGCTCATATGAAAGCTGAGTGTTGTTAAATATTTTGTTCAAGCTGTTTAGTAACAGGCAACATACTTGAGAGGCAAACCGAGCAGACGTAGCCGATTTCAATGAGGTTTCGGTGGCAGAAGCAGGCGGCCCGGTAGTCTACGTGCACAGGAGGGGGCAATAACAGCTGGGAACGCTGGTCTACATCTGGTAAAAAAACCCACTGACACACAAGCAGTCCTTAGCATCTGAAAATCTGACACACTGAACTGATATGATAAACAATAAGAGCAAGCCTTAGTTTAAAGAGTGAAATCTCACCAATAAATACTGTGCCAAAGCAATTTTCTGTGGAAGTTTCAGATATAAGCCTCCAGTTATATCGCAAGCCTGTTGAAAAACAAACACAAACAAAATAATCAAATATCTCCATCATTCATCTTCATTAAATACGTATGAAGAATTTTAATGCAATTTTGGATGGAGCGAGTGTATTCAACTTTAACAAACAGACATATCAGCAATCGTAAAAGTTACGATATTTACAGGGAGCATCAATAAACTCCCATAAATGTTTGAGATCAAACAAAATACCTGCTGTAACAGTCCAGAGTCTGTGTCCAACATACAGGCATCGATCAGGACGTTCTGTAAAAAAATAAAAGTTTAAATGATTCTTTGGTATCCCAGAATGCATCACTACAAGTCAAATGATAAGAAGTTTAGTTAATATCTCAACCTTTTTCTGTGCAGCAAAGACCACATTCATGAAGTTCATGTATTGTAACGTACAATCCTCAGCTGCTTTTATCACCTTAAAGCATAAAAAAAAACACATTATTGCAGGATATAAATGATAATGGTAATTGGTTGACTTGTGAATGCACTAGTTCTTACCAAAATCCTGGATTTCACATCCTGCCCCGCTGTAAGTAAAGTAAAAGACTGAAGGTTTAGGCAAAATCTTAAAGTGCATAATTTAATACACCCAACGTGAGGTTGTTAATGTAATTCCCTTCAAAAAGGCATAATAGCAGAACGAGACCCAAATAAACCATTTAAATATGATTTATCATAGAGCAAAAGCAGGAAAATGTTTACCTTCTGCTTCCTTTGACAGTCGTTGAATGTCTGATAGTCGAAGTTAATGAAAACTAGAGGTTTTATTGTGTACATTATCATATTCACAAAACAGATCTTTGTTTCTCCAGAAAGAAAATGTGGTCGCTTTGATTCTGTTCCACTAAATAAACGTCTGAGGCACTAATCTGTGTATAACAGAGTTTTAGGATACAACACAGAGCTCTGGACAGCGATCCGGCCAAGTGCGTGTCTGTTTGACTGACGTTCACCACTGCCAATGTTAAAAGATAAAGAAAATAGTAATTTTTCACCTGTAATAACATCTATTAAAATGTAGAACAATAAAGACCCAGATATTAGCCTGACCGTCCAAGATCATTAATTATTAAAGGGATAGATAGTAACCCAAAAATGAAAATGCTGTCATCATTTACACACCCTACAAACCTGTATAAATTTCTTTGATCAGGGGCACCATGTACTTCCATAGTAGAAAACAAATAATACTATGGAAATGACTGGTGCTCCTGATCTGTCTAGTTATTAACATTTTTGAAAATATATTTATTGTATTCAGCAGAACAAAGACATTTGAAAAAAATAATGACAGATTTTCATTTTTGGGTAAACTATCCCTTTTATAATGATATATAACTATTTAATGACTTTAATAACCAAGCTTAAAATAACAATTCAATTATTTTATAAAAAAGCGTACCTCTGCCCATCAGATTTTTGATTTGTTCAGCGAAGAGGTCATTAGCAACTGAGAGAAGCTCATATTTGCCATCACCACTTGAAGAGATGTCATCTCCTGATTTCCAGTATTTACTGGGATATAGGAAATGGCTTGGAAAAAGATACCCAAAAATTATAATAATAATAATAATAATAATAATAATAATAATAATACATTTTATTTGTAATGCGCTTTTCTAAAAAAAAAGCCTTTAAAAAAAATGTATTTACAGATTCCTTTTCAAGCTTGCCTTTTTATTTTAATATTGTCAGTCTTGACTCAAGATTATATTGAAAATGAAATGTCAAATCATCAATTTAATTTAATTTTTTAATTTGGCCGGAATGATGCTTCATCACGTTAAAAATGAAAATGAAATAATGTTTTTATTTTTATTTTAGCATTTAATTTTCAAATTTGGGACATATTTTGCAATTTTATTTTAATTTTATAATTTAATTAATTAATTTAAAAAAAGACCAAAAAAACATTCCATAGACTATACCAGTCAAGACAACATAATGATTAGTTAACTGCTTACCTATCTTGATAGAGATTTGCAATGATGGCCAGTTTGTTGGTTCTTGACATAACCAAGTGGGAATTTGCAAGGACCATCACAGCATCCAAACATTTTGAAAGGTTGAACTGAGGAAAAATAAACAATGTTAGCCCTTACTATTACTTAGTCTTTGAATAAATTGCCAAACATGATTAACCTAGTTTGTAGATAACAAACTCTGGCCTGGTTTTTCTTTACTGAATTTTTGATCCAAGACCAACAAAAGATGTTAAGATGTGCAAAATCATATGACATTGACCAAATCAATCAACTAATAAAAAACCTAGCATGTGTATGAAACAAAGTAAAACATGAAATGGTTTGTTTACCTTGGGTTCACGTTGTGCCTGCTGGCCCCACCAAACAGGGTTGACATCTATCACTATCACCAAAATATTAATTTCCTCCTCTGCAAAAATTAAGTGTTTAGTTTATATTTCAACGATGCTGAGTTTTATTTGCTCAGAGGATTAAAGCTGTCACATCTGTGCTATTTCAAACACATTTCAATCTATTGGTTTTAAAATTATACAATTTACCAACCTGATGCCATTGTTTTGATTTCCTTGTCATTGAATCGCTGGGATTTGCCTGTCACACGATTTCCTTGCTATTTATTCTCCGTGGTTAAAGGTTTTATCGCATGGTGTCATTCTGAACTAACAAATATTTAACTAAAAAGTAAAAAACTCATGATTATCTATGCAAGTGAATCTGTGTACAGGCGTGTAATTTTGTCGCGCAGTTAACTGCGTAGTTGATGACGACAAAACCAGACGCCCGTGTTGCCAGATTCCGTCTGGAAAACGAGCGAGCAAAAGCGCGTATTATTATCAGGTTTTTCACATCGAACACATCGAGTAATAATAAACAACACACATACAGAATAAATAACTTTATTTACATTTCTAAATGATAGATAATGAAGCATTTAGTTAGTTAGTAATTTTGTATTTAGTAATAAGCGGTAGTACCTGTTGTACTTGCTGTAGGGGGCGATAATGCGCTATTCACACGTGCGACACACAGTTACAGAAAAGCAGAACAAGTGTTTGTAAATTCACCGTTTAATGCTACTTATGCTAGGAAAATTACTAAAATTAATAATCGCCTGTTAAAAGAGATACTATTTGAGATTACATTTCTCCTGGCTTTATGTCCTGACGGATTTGCTGTCACGGAGCGTAAACATTGCGTCAGCAAAACATCCAACAGCAACTACATGTGCCGGGTTTTGTGGATGTAAGAGTGAGAGTTTACAGGTGAATCGTAACATCCCTCAGCTAAGACACATTTAACGAGGATTGGCATTATGGAGGAAAAAGGTGAGCTTTCGTTACGAGAATATTAATAATCAGGTGTTTTAATTTATAACAGTCTGTCAGCAGATCGGGATTTATCACTTATGTTTCATTATTCGTTCAGGTATTCAGCCTGACTCATGACAAATACTGTAGTATATTTTAGTAATTCCTATAGTAAGCTGTAGGAAAATTCCTAGATACTACAGTGCTTTTAACGTTACCATAGTAAATCATTCAGCCATATCATTTTACTATAGTAAGTTAAAACTACAGAATAATAAAGTATACTTTACTATAGTATATAAGTTAACTGTATTTAGGCCTGCTTTAACACATCCATATAATAAATGATAAGAGATGTTAAGTCATTTTTATCTGTCCATATACCAAGATACTCGCAGTGGACCACAATATTATAAAAGCAACAGTCTGTATGATCTCTGTTTCATAATTGAACTGTATTGTGATAGCTTTATATGATCTGTTGTGGTTTTGTTATCCAGAGCTGGTTGAATATTTCCGAACACAGACCAGAGAACATCCAGATGTGGCTTCAGCTGTGGCCGCTATCCGCTCACTGCTGGAGTTCCTGAAGAGAGATCAGAGTCGGTTTTCTCATCTTTTACTACAGTATGCAAGCCTGTATTAGCACTGGACGTGACCTGATGCTTGTTATGTTCGTAGGTGAGACTATCCTTGGCCTGAGAGAGAACATGACACAGGCCATACACCAACTGCAGGAGACCGATTCATCGGTTGCTGTGTCTTCTGGTGGAGAGCTCTTCCTGCGCTTCATCAGTCTCACCTCACTGGAACATCCCGTCAGTTTCACTTTTCACTGGTTTAAATGAAATAGTTGGTCTTAGTTTTTGATCCGTGATATTTATTACCGGTAATATCCTGTTTTGCTTTGCATTTTTTATTTGGTAGGTTTTGCTGCTCAAATCCTTGTCGCGCCACAGATAAAGTTTAACATTAAATAATATCCCCTTTGTACCAGTTGGTTAGCGATTAATATTGGATGCTAATATATATTTTGCATTTTGAAGCAGACGCAATCTCATTTAATGTGCAATTCCGGTGTCACCACCCTGCGCTTCTTGTCCAGTGTGCAACCCCCTTTAGAAGAAATTTTGATACAAAGGTTTTTGTTGAATTATGATTTGTTCGTGAAAATGTCCAAACGCACATCTCACGCACAAATTTGTGCGTATGCAAGTTTAGTGAATGAGATCACATTTAGAAAGGCTTTGGGGTAAAATTAACCAGTCAGTGGTTGGGGCTGTGGGTGTGGCTTTGTTTGTGTGACATCACAATAACAAGAGCATCAAAACAGCATGTTTTTTGGTTTAATGGGGTTTTTTTCAGTGTAGGGTGGTTGTGTTCACACACTGCCAATACACATTTATGTCAAACAACTTTGTAAAAGTACATTTTGCATAATATGGGCCCTTTTTTTTATATCAGCTATTACTGATATATGAGATTTTATAAATTATACAGATCTGTCAAAGTTTTATCGACTGTCACCAGTGGTGTCTAAAGTTTAACTATTAGGAAAAGCTAATGAAACACGCATGGTTTTTCTAAAGACATGATATTCTCTAGAAGGATACGTTAGGCTTATAAGTGAAAGTGAATTGTCCCTATATGTTTTACAGGATCTCTCGCAGTGTAAGAAGGTGATGATAGAAAGAGGCGAACTGTTCCTGAAGAAAATCTCTCTTTCCCGGGGCAAAGTGGCAAAACTTTGCCACACATTTATTAAAGATGGTGCTGTAAGTATGTTAAAAATGAACCCAAAACAAGGATATGACGTTCTCCTCATGAATGAACTTGTGTGTCTGTTTTCCATTTGCAGAAGATCTTGACACATTCATCATCTAGAGTCGTGTTAAAGGTCCTGGAAAACGCAGCCGCAGATAATAAACGCTTCACAGTTTATGTTACCGAATCGCAACCAGATTCAGCGGGGTAAGTTGTCGCTGTTGTACTTCATCTCTAGTATAAATTTTTCTGCTATAATCATGTGTTTGTTTATCCCTCTTCCCCTTTAGTAAACGTATGGCTGAAAAACTGCGCAGTCTCAATATACCCGTCACAATTGTACTGGATGCTTCGGTTGGGTAAGTGTTGCACAATGGTTATTGTAGAGATGGTTGTGTGTGAAAATCTAAATGAAGTACTCAGACGAGCACGTCTGGCACCGTCAACCATGCCATGTTTAAATCACCCCATTCTGATGCTCGGTTTGAACTTCAGCAAGTCATCTTCATCTCGTCTACATACCTAAATGCATTGAGTTGCTGCCATGTGATTGGCTGATTAGCAATTTGTGTAAATTGGTGTACCTTATAAAGATTTGCTACAACTTTGTGATTTCAGCTACATCATGGAGAAAGTTGATCTGGTGATTGTTGGAGCTGAAGGTGTTGTGGAGTCTGGAGGGATCATCAACAAGGTCAGATAAAGAAACATGCTTTTTCTTTTACTGTTTGAAGTTGTATTAATGTTATGTTTAAACATAGTATTTCATATCTTTTAGATTGGCACCTATCAGATGGCAGTTTGCTCCAAAGCCCACAACAAACCATTTTACGTGGTGGCAGAAAGTTTTAAGTTTGTGCGACTCTTCCCCCTTAACCAGGAAGATGTACCCGATAGATTTAAGGTACGTTTGTCACATGCATGTTTTTTATTTTATTTTCAAGAGCAGTCCATTAAACATCAATTCAAAGAGTTTTGTAGGGGAGGCGGCATCCGGTGAACATGTAGTTTGCATTGATTGTATGGTAAACAAAAAATGTACGGTCTTTATTACACATGTTATTCAAAACTAAAATAAATAAATAAAAAGGTAAATTAAGCATAATCACACACAACTAACCCTAAACCAAACCCATGTTGTTAATCATTATTACTTGGTACATAAATATATAACAGCCAATGGAAACACACAATTGCAAAAAAGTTTTTCCTGACGTGCGTAAAAGTCACATGATCATATGGGATTGTATGTTTGGTTGGAGGACAAGGCAGAAGAGGTGTGTTCAACTTCAACATCAAGCGCATGCCATCAAAATATCACGAGAACAATTCAAAATAAGGGAGTGAGATGGAGCCATAGTTTTATAAAATACATTAACATAACTTCTGTGTAATTACACCTCAGACTAACTAACAGCTGTACAATTTATCATTTAATATGTTTTGTTTAACTTCTAAGTTTGATATTGTTTTATATCATTTTTAACTTTTGTTTTGGGGGGCCATGGAGCGATCCATTCTACACTGAGGGGGCAGCGCATACCTTAAAGTTAGAGAACTGCTGCTTTAATAGAAACGCAGCTCTTGACAAACTGTGAAATATTTAACTTAAATATATAAATATTTACCTTAGTTTTTTTTTTCTTGCAGTATAAAGCAGATATCCTGAAGAAAGGGAAAGATCTGAACCAGGAACATCCAATGATTGACTACACACCTCCGTCACTCATTACATTACTCTTCACTGATCTCGGGGTGCTGACACCATCAGCTGTCAGCGATGAACTCATCAAACTCTACCTATGATCATCACAACATGACATGACCTTTGTGGATTTCAAATGATCCTGTATAGTTGATGAGTAATTAATTTGATATTAAATTATCTTGTTTAAATCTATTTTGAGTGGACAGTAGATTATTTTTATGTGCCTTTGCTTTACTGTTTCAGAGTATAAAACAATGATCGATGCATTTAAAGGTTCACATTTTTTGTGGCCGGTTTATTCTGCAACCCTTTTTTTGTGCACATCCACTGAAATATGTTTGGTGAACAGACTAAAACTGAAATCGTCTCTATCTTACAGGCAACGTTTTTGTCTGTTAACCTTTGGTAAACCAGAGTTAGCAGTTATGTGTCTGAAAGAGCAGAATACAGCATCTATTTACATATCTATGGTCCAAGGTGGTGGAAAAAAGTGTAGGTGGGGACTAATTTGCATATTTATATCTCTGGTCAGAGCTGTGCAATGGAGCAGCGGTGGGGAATAATTTGCATATTTATATATCTATGGTCAGAGCTGTGCAATGGAGCAGCGGTGGGGAATAATTAGCATATTTACATTTATGGTCAGAGCTGTGCAATGGAGCAGCGGTGGGGAGACTAATTCGCATATTTATATACCTATGGTCAGAGCTGTGCAATGGAGCAGCGGTGGGGAATAATTAGCATATTTACATTTATGGTCAGAGCTGTGCAATTGAGCAGCGGTGGGGACTAATTTGCATATTTATATACCTATGGTCAGAGCTGTGCAATTGAGCAGCGGTGGGGACTAATTTGCATATTTACATTTATGGTCAGAGCTGTGCAATTGAGCAGCGGTGGGAACTAATTTGCATATTTACATCTATGGTCAGAGCTGTGCAATTGAGCAGCGGTGGGAACTAATTTGCATATTTACATCTATGGTCAGAGCTGTGCAATGGAGCAGAGGTGGGGACTCATTTGCATATTCATATCTATGGTCGGAGCTGTGCAATGGAGCAGCAGTGGGAACTAATTTGCATATTTACATCTATGGTCAGAGCTGTGCAATTGAGCAGCGGTGGGGACTAATTTGCATATTCATATCTATAGTCAGAGCTGTGCAATTGAGCAGAGGTGGGGACTAATTTGCATATTTACATCTATTGTCAGAGCTGTGCAATTGAGCAGCGGTGGGGACTAATTTGCATATTTACATCTATGGTCAGAGCTGTGCAATTGAGCAGCGGTGGGGACTAATTTGCAAATTTACATCTATGGTCAGAGCTGTGCAATGGAGCAGCGGTGGGGACTAATTTGCATATTTACATCTATGGTCAGAGCTGTGCAATGGAGCAGCGGTGGGGACTAATTTGCATATTTACATCTATGGTCAGAGCTGTGCAATGGAGCAGCGGTGGGGACTAATTTGCATATTTACATCTATGGTCAGAGCTGTGCAATGGAGCAGCGGTGGGGACTAATTTGCATATTTACATCTATGGTCAGAGCTGTGCAATGGAGCAGCGGTGGGGACTAATTTGCATATTTACATCTATGGTCAGAGCTGTGCAATGGAGCAGCGGTGGGGACTAATTTGCATATTTACATCTATGGTCAGAGCTGTGCAATGGAGCAGCGGTGGGGACTAATTCGCATATTTACATCTATGGTCAGAGCTGTGCAATGGAGCAGCGGTGGGGACTAATTCGCATATTTACATCTATGGTCAGAGCTGTGCAATGGAGCAGCGGTGGGGAGACTAATTCGCATATTTACATCTATGGTCAGAGCTGTGCAATGGAGCAGCGGTGGGGAGACTAATTCGCATATTTACATCTATGGTCAGAGCTGTGCAATTGAGCAGAGGTGGGGAGACTAATTCGCATATTTACATCTATGGTCAGAGCTGTGCAATGGAGCAGCGGTGGGGACTAATTCGCATATTTACATCTATGGTCAGAGCTGTGCAATTGAGCAGAGGTGGGGAATAATTCGCATATTTAATCTATGGTCAGAGCTGTGCAATGGAGCAGAGGTGGGGAGACTAATTTGCATATTTACATCTATGGTCAGAGCTGTGCAATGGAGCAGCGGTGGGGACTAATTTGCATATTTACATCTATGGTCAGAGCTGTGCAATGGAGCAGCGGTGGGGACTAATTCGCATATTTACATCTATGGTCAGAGCTGTGCAATTGAGCAGCGGTGGGGACTAATTTGCATATTCAAGTCTATGGTCAGAGCTGTGCAATTGAGCAGCGGTGGGGACTAATTTGCATATTCAAGTCTATGGTCAGAGCTGTGCAATTGAGCAGCGGTGGGGACTAATTTGCATATTCAAGTCTATGGTCAGAGCTGTGCAATTGAGCAGAGGTGGGGAATAATTCGCATATTTAATCTATGGTCAGAGCTGTGCAATGGAGCAGAGGTGGGGAGACTAATTTGCATATTTACATCTATGGTCAGAGCTGTGCAATGGAGCAGCGGTGGGGACTAATTTGCATATTTACATCTATGGTCAGAGCTGTGCAATGGAGCAGCGGTGGGGACTAATTTGCATATTTACATCTATGGTCAGAGCTGTGCAATTGAGCAGCGGTGGGGACTAATTTGCATATTCAAGTCTATGGTCAGAGCTGTGCAATTGAGCAGCGGTGGGGACTAATTTGCATATTCAAGTCTATGGTCAGAGCTGTGCAATTGAGCAGCGGTGGGGACTAATTTGCATATTCAAGTCTATGGTCAGAGCTGTGCAATTGAGCAGCGGTGGGGACTAATTTGCATATTCATGTCTATGGTCAGAGCTGTGCAATTGAGCAGCGGTGGGGACTAATTTGCATATTCATGTCTATGGTCAGAGCTGTGCAATTGAGCAGAGGTGGGGACTAATTTGCATATTCATGTCTATGGTCAGAGCTGTGCAATTGAGCAGAGGTGGGGACTAATTTGCATATTCATGTCTATGGTCAGAGCTGTGCAATTGAGCAGCGATGGGGACTAATTTGCATATTCACATCTATGGTCAGAGCTGTGCAATTGAGCAGCGATGGGGACTAATTTGCATATTCACATCTATGGTCAGAGCTGTGCAATTGAGCAGCGATGGGGACTAATTTGCATATTCACATCTATGGTCAGAGCTGTGCAATTGAGCAGCGATGGGGACTAATTTGCATATTCACATCTATGGTCAGAGCTGTGCAATTGAGCAGAGGTGGGGAATAATTTGCATAGTCATAGATCCGTATATAATAAATAAGTCAAGGGTGAAGTTACATAGAAGCTGTTTTAAAGCATAAAGAAAATCCTCCTACAGGAAAAACTCTTACATATGTCATTATGATGCTCAAAGATTATCAACTTATTAAATTATCATCAATAATTATTAATAAAATAATCAATTACAGGGAGACTTTAACAAAAACCTTTCTGATAAAGCTAAAATTTTAGTTAAAAGAGCAACCAAAAACAATTCACCATCCATTTGATAAATGAAATGTGTACGCTACTGCTGCCGTTTATCTATCAGGCATTAGTTTATTGAGATAAATTAGTAACAGAGAGTAACTTGTTCAAACAATTTATACACAGAAAAAAAAACAATTTTAACGAATGCAGCAATATCACTTTAGCTTATATACATGTATACACAACATTAAAGTTTTGGTTCATGAGTGTAAAATGATGTTGGGACTGTACTGATGTCCTCCAGCTTTACATAGCAATATTAAAATAGCTCTTCATCGGGATGATCCATCAGAGATTTGATCCAACTGGTACCATTAATGAGTTTAGTGGTGGCTATAATGTATTCATTCCCACTGTCCTCCATCTGAGACAAGAACCTCAGAGCTGCGATTTCGGCGTACGTCACACCGCCCAGGAAGAAGACGAGAGTCGTTCTGTTTTCACCCGGTTGACCTGCAAACACAAGAGTTTGTTCGATCACCAAATCTAAAAACATGATCTGCAATGTAGAGATCTAAAATCTTCTTAGTCTTTGTTTATTCAAATAAAAGCATGCTGGAAGGTCTTGAATCTTGTGATATGTATGCAACAACGTGACTCTAGATAATCTTTCTGCACTGGTTCTACTGTGACGGGCTAAAAATCGAATTTACATAACTGGATTGGCGTGCATCCTGGACATTTATGGATGTGTGCAATGTCCCAGAAGTAAAAATTACTACAGGAAGTGTTTGCCTGCAGTTACTGCTGCTAATGGGGCGTAACCAGTTGTTGACTGAGGGGGTTATCACTTGATTTCACACTGGGAGGACGGGGTGGGTCAACTCGTTATTAAATACATGTGTGTGTCATTTTTTATAGGGTAATGCACATTGCTTACGTTTCTTGTGAAGGCCTGTGGGAAGTTGCTGTCTTTCCTCAAAATGAGGACCAGGTAACATCTTCAGCACCTCCTCTATGCTCCTCCAGCCCGGTCGAGCAAGCAGCTGAGTGAGACGAACACTAAGAGGAGCGTAACCGCTGTACACATACGAGATGTCATTCGGGTTCTAAAATGAGAAAATGAACACAAAAACATGAGTAACGTGCGACGAAAATAGGAAAAAAAAGTTTACTGTAGATTTGAGGAGGACATATGTAACACTGGGATATTGTACCTGTAAACAAACAATGTCAAGCACTTCTCAATTACTTTAAAACTTTTAATATACTACATTATGAAAGTATTATTTTAAACAGACCTGTTCATTGGTATCCTCCATCCAAAGTTTCAGTGTCTTTCTGATGGTAGGATAGTTATTTCTCATGGTGCTCTGAAGTTTGAGTAACCCGACCTTTTCCAGGTTGTTGAGAGTCAGAATGTGCTCGTATCCGTATGTCTACATCAAAACATAAATGTAGTTACAGAAAGTTTAGTTTGGTGGGTGAAAATCAAATTTTTTAAATGTCTTTGTAAATATAAGTCAATATAAGTATCTAAAATGCACAATAGTAGATTTTCACCACTAGAGGTCGCATTAATGATAATAACAAAGGCGAAGCTCAACGATGTTATCAAGGAGAGTGTTTTAATAAACTGATCATTAAGTTGTTTTTGGTGCAACGTTAGGTTAAAACCACACATACACTTTCTGTCCTACCTGTAGGATTTCTTTCTTATAGTAGTCCAGGAGTTTCTGTTTGAGTCCACTGTTGCAGACAGACTGCATGCAAACCAGTCGAAGGATTTTTATAATTGGGTCTTTTTGTGCAATGCAGTCTTCTATATATGTGCTGACCTGAAAATAAAACAAGATCAACATTTAAAGAACTAAACTAAACATCTTCTGTGTCCAGAGAATATAATATGATAGGAATAATTTAATTATTTGCAAATAATGCACACTCAAGGTGGTAATGCGGCACGAAGCGGAGGTGTGCATTATTTTCAAATAATTCAAAGGACCGGAGTCAATAATTCCACTTATACCACAGTTACTCTGCTCTGGTGGTTATTTTAAGACATCTGACAGGTCGGGTGTGCATTTATTGAAAAATAATGTACGCCATGGAACATTTCTCAACCAATCAGAATAAAGCATTCAACAGGCCTGTTGTATAATCTATGTTATACCACAGGTCTGTTGAATGCTTTATTTGGATTGGCTGAGAAATGTTCCATGGGTGTTGATTATTTTTCTGTAAACTGCACACCTTACTTGTCAAATGTCTTAAAAAAAGACACCAGAGCAATGTTTTTGGTAACCGTGGTATAAGAGGAATAATTGACTGCAGTCCTTTGAATTATTCAAAAATAATGCAGCTTCGCGTTGTGCCGCATTACCACCTTGGGTTTACCACCTTGGGTAATTAAATGGCCCGTCGTCAATTATTCCTTACTTAAATGAAAGTTCTGGTGATTCTTAAATCCCATAATTCTGTTACCACTAATGCAGTTGTTGTAACCTTATGATGAGGCTATTTACATCATTATATGGTTATGTCAGTTCATAAAAGAGTTCGTTCCAGTCCTCGATTCTGATTTGTCAGTAGCTGTGGTTTATTTACAATAAAACACATCTATGACCGCTACACTCAATGATTTTTTGTATCACTGTGTAGCCCCCTTAGCAATGTACACAAACATCCTGTCACTGTTCACAATTTTTTCTAGCTGAAGGAAAAAAATAAATTCATTAAAGTAACATTGATATTTTTTTTTTGCTTTTTGCTTAATATTTGTATTGTGTGGCAACCGTTTTATAAAAGCAGTAAGGTACTCGAGGCTGTGCTGTATCGTGAATAAGTCACGGCTGAAGAGGTTGCATTGACCTGTGCCTAACAATGCCCTTCTGCCATGACTTTTTCCGTAAAACAGCGCAGCCTTTCGCACGTCATTGCTTACTTATATCATCTTTTTAATTATTTAAATTTATACAATAAAAACATTTCTCTTCATAAACAAAACAAGACACCTTGTCTGTGTCCACACCAGTCATGAACTCCTGTTCAACTGTAAGACTGTCAAAGAAAACTTCTGAGGCTGAAACACAGAAAACATCTGTTATACACACTATTGACTGTATAAAAATAAATATAAAAATTTTACTAAAATTAATATTCATTTTTAATTATTTAAATAAAAACTGATGGACAAAATTATTGTATGTGATAATCAGCCTGCCACAAACCTCAAGTTGAGACAAATGAAAAAAAAAAATTGTATATATATATATATATATATATATATATATATATATATATATATATATATATATATATATATATATATATATATATATATATATATATATATATTTTTTTTTTTTTTTTTTTTATCAGACTTACTTGTAATATCTTTAATGAGTTCAGCGATAGACGTGTGATTGGCCAGTGAGCTGCGGGCGGCCTGCATGTGAGGTAACTGGGAAACAAACTGTTTGATCTCTCCGACAGTTTTTGCATTGTGTCGCTCCTACAATAATAAATGAAATTTCTGCTTATTTGTGTTTTAGTTCAAACAA
Organism: Paramisgurnus dabryanus; assembly: GCF_030506205.2. Classification (NCBI taxonomy): domain Eukaryota; kingdom Metazoa; phylum Chordata; class Actinopteri; order Cypriniformes; family Cobitidae; genus Paramisgurnus; species Paramisgurnus dabryanus. Next base: position 39,275,503 of record NC_133341.1, on the reverse strand, counting down.
TTCATATTCATATGTCTTATTTCTTTTATTGTCCTAAACCGTTCTCAATTTTGGTATAATTCGCTAGTGGTTTGTTTGTGTTGCTGCCTAATTTACATTAATGCTCAGCTTCCAGTTGCTCCCACCGTCTATCTCTCAGATCAAACACAAACCTCAAACGCCGCTGATATAATCTTGGCTTTCTTGCTGAGAGCTGCACCGACAGCATTGAAGTTCTTGTCCCGTATTTCAGCGTAGAGCTCCTCGGCCGAATTGAGCTGCAGTTTTTTGGGTTCGGTGGGCAAATCTTTGCTACTTTCTCCTTGTTTCTTCTGCGCAAACTTCTCAGGTGGCAGCTTCACATAACCTGTCAAAGCAACATAGGATAAAAAAAACTCTTTTGTTTGCTACGTTTAAAGTAATTTTGGCCTTTTAAATAATTTACCATTGGTGATGCCATAGATCTCATCGATGAGACCTTCGTAAGTCAGCTGTGTGGCCAGAGGCGTCAGCAGGTCCACGTTACGATCCAATAGCAGAAGTGTATCAAACACGGGTAGGATCTGTGTGGGACTTCCAGCACACTCTCTCTTCATCCGCAACATCATGTTGGCCACGTGCTAAAAGTGATACAGACCAAAATTCAAAGTTTGCATACCATGGATGTGCAGCACATATGCATGTGTGCAATGATCAAAATGCTTTTCTTACCCTTGCACATTCTCCTTTGCCAAAAATCTGGGGTATCGTTCCATAAAGCGCTTGCAAAGTCATGAGACCCTTTGCAGTGTGATACAGGCTCGTCTGATCATTCTCTATATAACACTCCTTAAAAAACACAGAAATATTCATTAGTAAATGTCTCGTGTTCATTTCTGTATTGCATAAATCATACAATTACTGATATGTCTTGGTGACAATATGACCTTTTTAAGTTGCATATGAACACTGCTTAAATTAAATGCATGCTCTTACTCTAAAGGAATTCTCGGACTCCATGGAAAGAAGATCTCCGTCATACGGGATGAGGTCAAGGATGTACTCATCGATGTTTGTAAATGAGTTAAGTACCCCCTTCTCTTTCAGTCTCTGTTCACACAGAAGACTCCGGCGAGGCACAAACAAGATGTGGAAATCTCTTGGTGGATGTAATTTATCCTCACTGTTCAAATCATAAAATTTATGTCATCTTATTTATTAATTCAGAAAATAATGGTGATTTGCAGCACATTATATTACACTATATGCTTATTTTTAAATAAAAGCAAATGCGCACAAATAATGAAAAATACATTTCATTTTATCTCAAAATTTAAATCCTGCACAAAATCTTTTTTTAATTCTCAATTATAAGACAAATGTTTATGCATTATTTCTTCTGCTGAACAAAAATGAAGATATTCTGAGCAAAGTTTGTAACTAAACCATTTTGGGGGCACCATTCCTGTTGGAATACAAATCATTTCTTGTTCAGCAGAACAGAGAAATGTATACAGGTTTTAACAACTTGAGGATTAGTATCACGATTTCTTTAAATAGTTTTGAACACTCAACACAAACCTTGCAACATTTTCTGCAATGATGTCCATCAGTTCCAACCTTGGTCGAACAAAAAACACAATATTCTTGACCGCAGCTGATGGTATATGACCGCCTTTGAGCGTAAACATTTTCTCCACTTCATGTTCCTTATCAAAATGACATAGAGATGAATGAATGAATAGGAAACAGATATTAAACCGATTAGATGGGTAATGTTACAAGACATTATTAAGATGTCAGATAAATCTTTGGTGTCCCCAGAGTACGTATGTGAAGTTTTAACTCAAAATACCATATAGACGGTTTCAGCAGTAAATACATAAACAAGCGACTTCAGTGGTCACCACGTAACTTTCACTAAGAATAAATAACAACAAAGTCCCTAAAATAAACAACAAGCAAAATAAACAACATGTAGATTACCTAGGAAACCAAAACATTTGTTATTTTCAATGAGGTATTTGTTCAAGAGTTCAGTTTAGCAACTAGTCAGACCAATAAACAAACAAAAACTGGAAGTAAAGTTCTGACCAGACGCGCAATCGCGTGACCGCTTAAACCATCTATAGATAATTTGTTAAAATTTTCACTTTGTAGGTGTGTTTTGGTTGGATAGTGCAGATTATTATAATAAGATCCCCTTCTGACATCACAAGGAGAGCCAAGTTTCAATGATTTTTCGCATGCTTGCAGGTAATGGTTCACAAAAACTAAAAAAAAAAAAGGTTACTGGGGTTGACCTTTTTCACATTTTCTAGGTTAAAAGAAGCACTGGGGACCCAATTATAGCACTTAAACATGGAAAAAGTCTGATTTTCATGATATGTCCCCTTTAAAATAAGGCAAAAATGTCAGTGTATTTTTCCAGTAGCTAAAATTTTGAAGACATGTCTCACCTTTAAAAGAGAATACTGAGCAATCAAGCCGAAGGGTCCAGTAAGATACTCGTCCCAAACAATTGCCTTAGTTTAAAAAAATAAATACATAAATAGGTTAAGGAACATTGTTGAAGGAGGATGATAACGTCATTAATAAATTAGTATAAATTAAATGTCAACGAAGTAGTATTACTAAACAACAATTGCAGTAATAATCTCTTTATAACACTGAATGTACAGTTTCACATTCACTACTGCAATATGATTTGAGTTAATTCAATATACAGTATGTTTACATTGACAGCAAGTGAAAAGTCAAATGTAACGTTTAGATGAAAGTTTTTATGTTTGTTAACACAAAGAGCTTTACCTTACTTCCGGAGCATTTATCTAAAAACTCACGCAGCTCCTTTCGTGCAGCCTCCCTCAAAATATTTAAGTTTACTCTGCCATAAGATAAATGTGACGCCATGTTGGCTGCACTCAAATCATGTGACTGTGCTGCGCCTCGGCATGTCACGTGATCACAAACTGGCCGTTATTCAAACGGAGGGCTGGAACCTTCAGAGGTCGCATTTGTAGGCTGCATACGTCAATAAGACGTCTTATTTTAGAATATAAACAATTATAAAGTTTACTATTATATTTATTTAATCGTAAATTGTTCCAATATGCTCATGACTTGCGAATGTTACGCTCAGTTAACTGAAATAAACCAGGCTTGATGACGTATGCAGTCTACATGCGTCCTCCTGAGGAGCCTGACCAGCTAGTCCAGCTAGACCAGCTTAAAAAGTGACCAAAACACAGCTAGACCAACTTGCTACACCAGCAGTACCAGCTAAAACCAGCTCTCTAGCTTATGCTGGTCTGGATTTTTCAGTAGGGTTTGTCCAAATTTAATCTAGATTCCATTTTAATAAACTTCTAGTGAAAGCTGCACACTTTTGGAGACTAAAAAACTAACCAAAATGACTGAATCAGAATTCATAAGCTTACATAACATAATTTCAAACATCCATATAGACATGGCTCATCTTAAATTTAAAATATCTTATTTAAATAAATGTAAAAAAAAATTCAAAATGAGAAATAATTAAAATAACCTTAATAATTAGATCAGATGTATTTGAAATTCTGTAAAAATCCGATAAAATTTTTTTTAGAGTCTATGATAAATTACGCAACAAGTTCACTTAGGGGCGTCATGCAGTGTCTGTACGCGACTGAACGGAACTCCACGCTTGTTGCCAAATCTGTTTATTTTAAACATACCAGTTAATTGAATAAACGCGTCTTTTCTAGTAAAACAGCGCGATCACCACAATCCTAATGTAAATTTGATGACCAACGACAAATATAGAAAAAAATAATGCATGTATACGTAAATAAGTAACAAAGTAAATTTTTGGTTTATATCATATTATATATTTGTTTGTATGGAGTTTTCAAGGATCTTGCAACCTCACTAACGACAGTGTTACTAGTGATTGGCAATCCGGCTCTTTTCAAAGATTCGGCTCTTCTGTCTTTGCTCCCTTAGAAGAGGGCTCTTCATGTCTTCAAGTTCTCAGGCTATTCATTTAGTATCAGACTTAGTATTAGACTTCTATTTTAGCCCAAATTTGCAGCTGTGAATGGTTTGTGTGTTGGTATGCAATTGTTGTATCAATTGTTTTTATAAAAGCTTTATTTTTTTAATGTTTTTGTTAGAAAAAATACAGTTACTATTATTTAACATTATAATAACACTTTAATTAAACAATCGAACAATGAACTTAGAACCACAGCCAACAAACCTATTATGTAAAGGCAAAATTAGTCTATTTCGGTTTTCACTCATGACTTAACTTTGTTCTACTTTTTGCCTTAACTTTCTCCCAACGCGCTTACATTTAATCCGGCTCCCGCTTTGTGTACCTGGCCTGTACCACTACACTGGCTTTTTGGAGCGTCTATCCACCTTTCTTCTTTCACATAATGGTATAATCCTAGTCTGTCTTTCCATTTGATTGGACGCATCGTGTGCCACATTCATAGGTCCCGCCCCTGCCTGCGGCTGAAGATTCGGCTCTCCTGACTGAAGCCGGCTCTTCTCGTTCACTACAAAGAATCGGCTCTTAGAACGACTCATCACTAGTGTTTACATAGTGTTTCCGTTCTAAGTCCGATTTAAAGAGGAAACTGCACTAAAATGCTGCGCACGGTATTTCTGCGAACTTTCCCGCGAGTGTATCGCGTCTCCGCATGCAGAAGTTTAACGATTCCTGCACCCAACTCCCAACCAGACGTTCACTATAACAAGGTAATGAACAAATGTTTAAAAATGTTTTGATTTTAAATTCACTAATGTTAGTAAGCAAAATGCGCATGTAGATACTAAGTTAATTGTTTAAATATATATATATGTATGTCCTAAGTTTTATATATTATTAATTTTAGTACGAGAACATCTTGGCGTTATGGACAGAAAGCGAGTCACGTGACGTAATATACCTGACGTTTACATGATGTTGAAACACTGTTGATTGGAAGAGGCCCTTTTACGTTATATTTTTGATAACCCTTGATCTCCCTGGCTTATTTGTGATTTGTTCATAGACTCTATTGATGTACAGATGATGTTTTTATGCTTGTTTAATGAAACAATCATAATTAATGGACTTTACTTGTACCTGTAAGGAATGGTCCTTGCGGTTTTATTTACAGTAAACTACAGTACAGTTAGCCAATAGTTTATAGGTAAATGACAGTTTTGAAAAAACAAAATAATGATGCCAAGTGTTCCTGCTCATCTGTGTGATAGGAAGATATGAGTACAGCAGATGTTGACAGATCAATAAACTGCAGTGTCATTAATTTTAGACACACCGGTAACAGCTGTAGGGGGAATAGCTGATCATCCTAGCAATGGAAGACCAGTGAATTTTTTAAAGGATATTCCTCCAGAAATGTTTAGCAACTTACAAATACATTGATGGAGGAGTCAGGTGACAGCAAGAACTGGAAAATCTAGTTCAGTCCATGAGGCGAATACGCACTGCAGGATTTAACACTGTCGTGTCTAATGTTAGTTTGTTTCTAGTTATTAAATATTTGTATGTTCAAACAAATATTTACACATACATAAAGTTAAGCTTGCTGAAAATTAAAGTAAAGCAAACTATTTATTGAAAGTGAGGTGAGATTTATTTTCCATTTAATTGTATCATCGATGTCATCTTTACAACTTGAACTAAAGTGTAATTGTTGGGTTCAAATTCCATGAATTTTAATGATTTGTCAAACTGTGGTTGGATAATATGGTCTACAAAGTTGATCAACCTCTTAGATTAAATGTACTACTTATATAACAACGAATTACTTTTAGGGGGCATGTACATCAAAGCTGACAACACCTTGTCGGACGCCAACTGTGGGCGCCAGCTTTTTTTTAGCCGAGTGCTTTAGGCTGCGTCCAAAAACTTAGGCAGCTGACTTGTTGCCTTACTGCCTCATCATGAGGCAATGACTTCGGAGCTCCGAGAAACACTTTCGGACACACTTCATAGGCAGCATCTTTGAAATATAAACAGAGGACGCCTTTGTGATAACTAATAAACAATTTAAAAACCACAATACTAATTTCTCACTAGAAATGCAATTAAAAGGTGTAAAAAGTGAAAATATACTTTTATTTACACAACATTTTTGCTCCAGAGGCTTTCTTGGCCACCATTTAATTTTTTCGAACCTGACCAAGTTCAGCCAATCACATTCCTCATCCGCTCACACGCATAGAATTGTGGGACAAGATCTCAGGAGTCAGGAAGTAAACCTAACATTGGATTCGGACATGCCTTGATGCCTTCCTGCCTTGGAATCGGCAGCATTTTAAAGTTTTCGGACCCAGCCTTAGTTGCAGTGATACTTCTGTTTTGTTTACTGGTCATTGTACGATGCAGCAGTTGGTTGTTGTGGTATTTGTCCCGCCCATCCTTCACTTTGATTGGATGGCTGAATGAAAAGTGACATTGACGGACTAAATGCGGAAAAATGGGCACTTTTTTAAGTGCGACACTTTCATTGAAAACATACGCCAGCAAGAGGAAAAACGTTTTGGCCCCCTTACTGCAAAGTCCAAATGAAATTTTCATGACTTTAATGTTAATGTGGGGTTATGATGTCACAAGCTATCAACATTTTTCTATTACAAATGCCAGTGAATGTTGAAATCACATTAAGCGCAGGTATAAAGTGGTTGTTTTTCATGTTTTTTTTTTTTTCAGATTTTTATTAACAATGAATGGCATGATGCAGTAAGCAAGAAAACTTTCCCCACCATCAATCCTGCGACTGGTGAAGTTATCTGTCATGTTGCAGAGGGGGATAAGGTAGGTGTCTGTGTTTGTTTTTGATAAGATGAATAAAATATTCATGTTTTCTTTCCATCCTTATAGGTGGACGTGGACAAAGCTGTTGAGGCTGCTAAAAATGCCTTTAAGCTCGGGTCTCCGTGGCGACGCATGGATGCATCTCAACGTGGACTTCTCCTGAACCGACTGGCCGACTGCATTGAGAGAGATTCAGCTTATTTAGCTGTGAGTCACCTTTGTCTTGTAAATTCTTAAAGACCTGTTTTAAAAGAGCGTATTGCATATCTATATATATAAATTGTTTCGTGTGCTGTTAACCGAAAATACAATTAAACTTAAAACAAAATCATTAAAAGTTTACAGTTGTATAATGGCCCATCTATAGTCACAATGAAAGCAGTTAAAACGTTTGCCTCTCATTTGCATTATTACATTTAAACAAATTTATAGTACAGTCTGTTTGTATATGTGCACGGTCGAACGCACAGCCTTGCAAAGTATAGTTTCCTTGACTCATACGTGTACACAGACGTTTGACACATGCATTGTGAAAAAAATGCAACCTGGGCTACTTACTACAATCTCCTGTAAGCGCAAACTCGACCTACGCGTACAATGTATGCAAGGTTTTAGAAATCTGGCGGGGCATGTACAGTACGCCCGCACTCTTCTGATATACTTTGGCCTTTAGTACACAGTAACTTAGGCCCTGTGTCCACCAAAGCATTTAAACGCGGCTGAAGTGGCAGGCGAATGCCAACTGTTGGCGCTCTTCAGCGTTTTTTCAGTTTAGCGCTTTGGTTGCTGTTATACTTCTGTTTTGTTTATTAGTCATTGTACGATGCACCGGTTGGTTGGTGTGGTATTCATCTCGCCCATTCTTTGCTGTGATTGGATGGCTGATTGAAAAGCGACATTGATGAGCTGAGCATTGTTTCTAAAAGTTGAAAAAAACTGGGGATGTGCACAACTAGTTGAATATATTATTTGGGCAGGTTTTATTTTTTCAGAAAATTCTGTGAAGCTTTTTCATTGTTTAATGCGTAAGTTTAACATCAATATTAACAGTTTTATGTTATTTGTTGTATATCATCTTTTTTCATATATTGTTCATTGTCTGTATTTGAAATAGGAGCTAGAGACTCTTGACAATGGGAAACCATACGCAATCTCCTACAGTGTTGATGTCCCCATGGTGGTCAAGTGCTTCAGGTGAAAAATGGCGGAAAAAATGTTAATTAAAATTCTAACATAATAACAATAATAATAATGCATTTTATTTACTCAACACTCAAGGTCACCTTACAAAATCAACAATAAAACACACATTCCAACAAACAATCAGTACAAAAAGTCAATAAAATAACATATTAATACTATTAATAATAGTATCATTGCAGTCAGGGCAAAATGAAAAATTAAAGAAAGTATTTTTTAGGTGAGATTTGAAAGTGTATATGGACGTGGAGGGTTGAATGTAGTGGGGCAGAGAGTTTCAAAGGTTAGGGTTCTGAGCGACTGAAAGCTTTAGACCCCATAGTAACCAGACGAGCAGGTGGAAGAATGAGCTGGATAGAGGAAGAAGACCTGAGAGAATGGGTAGGTGTCTTGATATGTATGAACTCGGTGAGATACTAAGGGGCAAGATTATTAATAGCTTTGAATGTAATGAGAAGGATCTTGTAAATAATGCGGTATTTAAAGGGGAGCCAATAAAGTTGCTGCTGGCAGGTGTAATATGACTGATGGAGGGGGTTCTGGTAATGATGCGGGCAGCAGAGTTTTTAACTAGTTGTAATTTATTAAAAGGATTTGTCAGGTAAACCATAGAGAAGAGAATTGCAATAATCTAAACGGGAGTTTCAGCCCTGTTTAGGGAGAGAGATGGGCGTAGACGAGAGATGTTACGTAAATGGAAATATGCTGACCTAGTAATATTATTAATATGAGACTGGAACGACAAAGTGCTATCTAGGATGACACCCAGACTCTTAACTTGGGGGGAGGGGGAATTTTTGATAGAGATGGAAAGGTCATTTATTTTAGAGATAATGGATTTGGTGCCAAGAAGGAGGAGTTCAGTTTTGTCATTATTAAGTTCGAGAAAATTTGGAGAGAACCAGGATCTGATTTCCTGAAGACAATTTGATTATTATTTTTACGAAAAATATGACCAAGAGGGAGAAGGTAGATAATGAACAGAAGAGGTCCAAGGACAGAACCTTGTGGAACTCCAGAAGAGAGGGGGGAGAAGTGGGATCTGAATGATTTAAGTTGAACAAACTGAGTACGGCCAGAAAGATATGATTTATACCAGTGCAGAGGTGTATCAGAAAATCCAATGGTGTCAAAAGCCGCACTCAGGTCCAGCAGGATGAGGATTGTTAAAAATCCAGAGTCCGCAGCCATGAGGAGGTCATTTGTTATTTTAACTAAGGCTGTTTCGGTACTATGAAGAAGACGGAAACCTAATTGGAACTGTTCATGGAGACTATTTTGAGAAAGGTGGTCATGAATCTGAGAGACAACTGTTTTTTCATGAATTTTTGAAAGAAAGTGTAGGTTTGAAATTGGGGCGAAAATTGTTGAAGTCACTGGGATCAGCTCCTGGTTTCTTAAGAATGGGGGTTATTACAGCTGATTTGAGGGGTGACGGAACAATACCAGTGATAAGGGAAGAATGGATAATTGCCGTTAAAAGAGAGGTCAGGGAGTGAATGCAAGCTTTAACCAGTATAGTCGGAAGAAGATCAAGTTGGTAGGTTGATGGTTTTGATTTGAGGACAAGGTTAGCTATTTCAACAGAGGAGGGGAGGGTAAAGTTAGAAAAAGGATGACAGGAAAAAAATGTGCTAACTGTTGGTGAATATGGTCAATTTTGGAATTAAAAAAATGTCATAATGGAATTACAAGAGTCAGTAGAATAAAAATGAGGTGGAAGAAAATAATTTTATGTACCAATGAGAAAAGTGCTTGAGAGTCGCCAGAGCCTGATCTAATTAAATCTGCATAATAGTTGGATTTTGAGAGAGATATAAAACATTTATTTATGAATGGTGAGACCAGTTTTTCTATATTGATTTTCTTTTAAAAAATGACCAGTTTTTCTATATTGATATTGATTTTCTTTTTAAAAATGAGCATTTAACATCACATGTGTTATTTTTGTCATAAACAAGAACTAAAACTTGAATTATTACATTTTAAGTCCAACACAACACAATTTTTTGTAACACAAATTCTCATCACATTTGTTTTTCAATTTGATTTGTATTATCATTGTTTATGTCTATAGGTATTTTGCCGGCTGGGCAGACAAATGGCATGGGATGACGATTCCAGTTGATGGGGATTACTTTTGTTACACAAGACATGAGCCCGTTGGAGTGTGTGGCCAAATTATTCCTGTAAGTTTGTGCTGTGGAGTTCACCGATCCTTTAGATCCTGGAAGTCTTATTGTTCCCATTTTGTGTGTCATTATTTAAATGTTAATGTATTTTTTGGCCTAAAAGTTTTCTGAAAAGCATCGACAACTGTTAAGCACAAAGTCATTGCACATTGCATCTGAGATGTTTGGTAAAAGAGCCACAAAGTTGTTCATGATTTATAATGAAATGATAAAAAAAACTGTATTGTGATTTGTCATGCAAATGTTCCTCTGCTATTGCATTGTAAGGTTTTCATTGCATTGCATTGCATTAAACAATTGCATTGTTGTCTTAAAGCGGTCATGTGACATTGCTAAAAACAATGCAATGTGTTCACGTGTTTTAAGGTTCAAAAAACACATTATTTTCCATATACCATACATTATTGTTTCTCCTCTATTCCACGCCTTTCTTACAAAGCTCATCGTTCTGAAAAGAGCTGTGTGCACCTATTGGCCAGCTAACCAGTTTGTTGGGATTGCGTGTGATGAAATGTTACGCCATTACCATATTTGGAATATCAGCTCCCAAAGCACCACAACAATGCTTTTAACACTACGAAGACATAGGAAAACATGAAATTTGTGTTTAAATCATCAATACAAGCACTGTTGTGTAACATCTGCATATTTAAATTTCATCTTTTTCTTTGGTAAACCTGGACTCCCTGTATCGCTTCTTGCTTTCAAGTGTTTGCTTGTTTAATGCCATCATTACCATGTGCATTTTAGGTAAATAAAAGAGTAATCTTTTTCCCATTGTCTGGCAGTGGAACTTCCCATTATTGATGCAGGCATGGAAGCTCGGCCCTGCCCTAGCTACAGGAAACACGGTTGTGATGAAGCCGGCGGAGCAGACGCCTCTCACTGCCCTTTATGTCGCCAATCTTATCCAAGAGGTGACTACTGTAGTTACATTTGCATTAAAGCGGGCATCTTAAATTGTTTTTCGGCATGTATAGGTTTTGGGTGTAGGGCTGCGTAACGATTAATCGCGACTAATCGTTTGCCAAATAAAAGTTTTTGTTTACATCGTGTGTGTGTGTGTGTGTGTGTGTGTGTGTGTGTGTGTGTGTGTGTGTGTACTGTGTATATTTAAAAAAAATATATTATACACAGTACACACATATATAATACCAAAAACTTTTATTTTTTTAAACGATTAGTTGCGATTAATCGTTATGCAGCTCTAGTTGGGTGTAGTGTTAATAGGCCTGTAATGCCGCATTGTCCGACTGTTTTTTTTTTTTATGACTGTTGATGTTGTTTAAGGTGGGATTCCCTGCTGGTGTTGTTAATATCGTCCCAGGAATGGGTCCTACGGCAGGGGCAGCCATCGCATCTCACATGGACGTTGACAAAGTGGCATTTACCGGCTCCACTGATGTAAGAGACTTATTTTTCTGGACTTGGTACTTGATTCAAAAAAGTATTGATTTAGTATTAGTAGTACTGTGGATCAATTCAGTTTAGTATCGACTTTATGTCTGATTTTCTTAAGTAAGAATTGGAGAACTCTCTTATTTTTATTTTATAGGTCGGTCAGCTTATCCAGCAAGCATCTGCCAACAGTAATCTTAAGAAAGTGACATTGGAGCTGGGGGGAAAGAGCCCCAACATCATTTTATCAGATGCTGATAGTAAGCTTGCTCTTTTATCCACATCCTCGGCAGCTTGTAAAGATATAAAAGTATAAAAAGGCGATATACGTATATATTTGTTTTTGCAGTGGAGAATGCGGTTGAGCAGTCCCATCTTGGCCTCTTCTTCAACCAGGGACAGTGTTGTTGCGCAGGCTCTCGTACGTTTGTGCAAGAGAGCGTCTACAAAGAGTTTATGGAGAGGAGCGTAGAGAAAGCCAAGAAGAGGGTTGTGGGAGATCCCTTTGACTTGAAAACCGAGCATGGACCACAGGTACGCATCTGTAATGAACAAGATCGAAGTCAAACACTGGGTTGCAGTATGCAAGAATTTAAAGTTAAATGTAATGTCTAAGAGTTGATTGTTTTTTTTCTACCCATAAGGTGGATGACAAACAGTTCCAGAAGATTCTGGGCTACATCGGCAGCGGAAAACGCGAGGGAGCCAAGCTGATGTGCGGTGGTGGCGCGGCAGCCGACCGCGGTTACTTCATCCAGCCGACTATCTTTGGTGACGTTCAGGATAACATGACAATTGCCCGCGAGGAGGTCTTGTTTGTCTTGATGTCAACATAAATTAATATTTTATGTCCTTGCGTTTAATTTTTACGTGCTGAGTTGCCATATAATTCGCACAATAAGCAGCTGTTTGTTGGGAATATAAACCCCTTCTGGACCTGATGACTGACTGATGATTATATCCAATCTTTTCCTCTGCTGTTAGATCTTTGGGCCAGTGATGCAGATTTTGAAGTTCAAGTCTTTAGAGGAAGTTATCGAGAGAGCCAATGACAGTAAATATGGCCTTGCGGCAGCTGTTTTCACCAAAGACCTTGACAAGGCAAACTATATCTCCAGCGGTCTGCGTGCTGGCACTGTGTGGTAAGCGTGTAATAATTAATTAGCGCAATAACAGCCCTAGGGAGAAATACGTTGCTTACATGTGGTTTGTTTTGTTGTGTTAGGGTTAACTGCTACAACGTGTTCGCGACTCAGGCTCCCTTCGGAGGCTATAAGGCTTCAGGAATTGGTCGTGAGCTGGGACAGTATGTACTGGACAACTATACAGAGGTCAAAACGGTAAGGCTTTCCTAAAACAGGGCAGCCAAACCTTTTACAAATGAAAGTCAGTATTGCTTATAAGGAAAAGTTCTTGTGACACTTCCTTTTCCGGTTTTCCCACCAAATTTTTTTTCAAATATAGTATATAAAGATTATAATATGAAGTATTAATGTTTATGTTTTATATGCAATTATAGCACGTATCCTCTTAAAAAGTTTGCCATCATCTGACCTATGGCTTCTATCTATTGGCCGGCATAATTGAATTGCTATTATAGTAGTGTATTTTAAATCACAAGCACAATATCAAGAAGTGTATTTTTTAAAATGTAGCATAAGGTGTCCCGTGTTCATGTACTCATTCATTTTCTTCTCCTCTGTAGGTTATCACTAAGGTTCCTCAAAAAAATTCCTAAATGGATGAAATATCTGAAGAAGCAGCTATATAATATGCTAATATATGTGCATAGTCTTATGCCATCCTAAAAAACTATAAAACACTTATAGTAATCATCATTATAATCACTTATAAGTGCTTTTGCAAACAGTATTGCTGTATATGATGTTTAATCTGAAAGGAAAAAAAGGATATATAAAATGTGTTTTGGGCTGTTTTTATTCAGACGCACTTACACGGTTTTGCATCTGAGCTCTTTTTATGTACTATGTTTATTTGCATGAATACTTTTCTTCCTTTTTTCTATTCATTGTCTTCATGCACATGAATAAGTATCTATTTTTCGGTTTGCTATTTTGCAGAAAGAAAAAAAATAAAAGAATGTCATACACTAACCATGATTGTTCAAGAACTCTCCTGGTTTACATCTCTCTCATTTACATATGCATAAATCAATCATGTTAGTTAAAACCTTTATAAAATGTATTCATTTTAATAAAGCAAACAATGAAGCTTGACTCATTTAATTGACTATAACCGTTCTCTTTATAGAAATTATACATGTATGCATCCCTAATGAAAAGACCAACTTAAACCAGCCTATCCTAGTTGGCTGGTTTAATCAGGTTTAGTAGGCTGTTTTTTTGAGGGTTTTTGAACACTTTAAATCTGGTCAGGCTGTAAAACCAGCTGACCCACCAGCTTGACCAGGCTGGAAGTTTGGCCAGCTTGGTTAATCTTGTTGGCTGGTTTAGGATGAAAGTAGCTGGTTTAAGATGGTCCTCCCAGCCGGGTCAAGCTGATGGGTCAGCTGAGACGTTTAGTTTTGCTCTCTACGCTTTCGCATTCGTCACTACACTACATCATACGCTGGAAGTGCATTCTTTCGTAAATGTGCGTCAGGCATCATTACCGCAAGCTAGTAGTTTGTTAAGCTTTAAATATTGATTTTTCTTACAAAATCGCATAGATTGTCTTTAAAAGGCCTTTATTAATCCCCTGGAGCCGTGTGGATTACTTCTTTGAAGCATGGATGGAATTTTTTGCGGATTGAAATCAGAAGCACCATTCACTACCATTATAAAGCTTGGAACAGCCAGGTTATTTTTTAATATAACTTTGATTGTGTTCATCTGAAAGAAGATAATCATATACATCGTGCTTCTATCAACCTAGAAAATGTGAAAAAGATCAACCCAGTAACTTAGTTTTGGTAAACCATTCTTAGCAAGCATGTGAAAAAATAGCTAATTGAAATTTGTCTCCCCTTGTGATGTCAGAAGGGGATAATTTCGCCCCTTAATCTGCACTATCCAACCACAGAACTGCCATTTGGTGCAGAGAGAGAAAATAATTGAAAGCACAATTGAGTTTCAATTTCGACAAACTTTGCATTTTATCAACTCATTTGCATTTAAAATGACACACCCAAAAAAAGCTCACACCTACAAAGTGGCACTTTTAACATAATAAATAGTCTATATGGTATTTTGAGCTAAAACTTCACATACTCTATGTACTTTGAAGACACCAAAGATTTATTTGACATCTTAAAGGGATAGTTCACCTGTCAGAATGTGAAAGATGTTACTTCACACCACCATAGGTTAACCTATATTTCAAACCCAATCTTTCTCACGCATATCCTGTTTTTGCTTTACATTTATGTTTGTATTGCTATAATAATCCTCTTCCCACATTGGTAAATCCTGCTATGATATAGTCTCAAACAAAGCTTATCCTGTTATTACATGTTACAATGCATACCGTAAAATACTGTGTCTTGAGTGTATGCTTTGGTTCTAGCCTCTTAACATTATATTGTTTAATTTAATGGCCTGTGAAATTAAGGTTCCCTTTTTTGATTGATAATCTTGCATCTGCTATGTTGGGAAGGTTTTTCGAAATATCCTTTAGCTCTCGCTGCAGGTTGACTGTGGTTGGGTCAAGAAGGGCATGTTAAGGACGTGTTCCAGAACTACTTCTCTGTTTTAAGCATCACTTCCCCAATGTAGGTAAAACATAAAACTATCTAAGAAAAGTGCAGAGTTATTGATCACGCCATTGTTTTGTCTCGGCGAATTTGCCCACGCGATTGTGCCAGACATAAACCATTGTCTGACAGGTGACTAGTATTTCCTTTCTGTACCCTATATAATTTTGTCATCATTTACTCATCCTCATATTCTAAACCTGTATGAATTTCTTTTTTCTGATGAACAAAAAAGAAGATATTTTGAGAAATGATAACATACAGCAGATAGTAACCATTGACTTCCATAGTAGGAATAAAAAAATATGATGGAATTTAACGGGTACCGTCAACTGGGTGCTTACCATCATTTATAAAAACATTTTCTTCATCATTTATCACAATACTTCCAAAATATTTTTCCTACTATATAAGTCAATGGTCACTGTCTGCTGTGTGTTGTTTACCATCATTTCTATAAATATCTTCTATTGTTCATCAGAAAAAAAGAAATGAATACAGGTTTAGAACAACATGAGGATGAGTAAACGATGACACAATTTTCATTTTAAAGTGAAATATCCCTTTAAAAAGTCTTGTGTAATGTCCCCTTTAAGGGATTGCGGCGCTCCTCCTGTCCGTTAGGTGGCGCACGCATTGAGTGCGCGATGCGGCGGCCACTATAGAAGAAGAGTCTTCCTCAGCTCTCATCAAAGCTAAAATCTTAGCAAATACATTTAGGATAATGTTAATATTTCCTCTTTTGTGATTTTTACTACACGTTTTCATGCGGAACAGCCCCGCGACATTTAAAGATTCAGAGAGATCCGATACATGTAAATACGAGCGTCGGAAATCTCAACTGCTGTGAAAGCAAGATTCACAGCTAGCATCCAAACAGCCGGCCAGCAATAACTCGTTTTATCTTATCAGTTTTGTTAATCAGTTCTTAACAGCGTTATAGACCAATTTCCAGCTTGGTTAGTGACCAGTCCGTTGGTCAGTTTGGGTCTGAAGCGCGTATGTAAGATGTTAGTCAAGCACGTATGTTAGCTCTCGTGCTGTAAGCTTTGGAGGTTTCGCAAAGCATTGCATTTGCTTGGCCTTATAGTATGGAAATAATAGAGTTTTGCTTGTAATGCCAATTTGGCATTTATTTCAAACGAAGAAAGGCGAGGACTTGAGAAGTTCATCATGAAAATTATACTTTGGCAAACATCGTAAGGAGATTCGTAATAACATCACCTGGATCATTACCAGGGTAAAATCTTACATGTGTGAGCCTCACTGAAGTCAAAGGGTGCTGTGAATCTGTCACTGTTACATCATGACCGAGGAGACGGGCGTGGACAGATTCATTAAGGTAAATTATCTTTAATATCTGTGAAGCTATTAATAACAATATTATATGACGACTTCTGTCAGTACCACCAAACTACAGCTTGAACACATGATGGAGAACAAGGACGTAAAGAAAAGACATATGAAAACAACAGTACATGCATACCGCGATAAGAACATTAACAAGTCAAAAAGTTATGTATAGACGTTTTCAGCAGTAACAACACAAACAGCATTTGTGGAACAAACGTAACTTCCGGTCCTTTTAACTATGTAATTTTCATTTTAAGTTGAGTTTACATCTTAAAGCATTATTGTGTTTATTGCAATATCTAGCAAATTATTATCACATATTGCAATAATTATTTTTGCCAAAGGATAATGATAATCTTGCTATAACAATTGTTACACCCATTTCAGTGCTGTTTAAAATACAACAATAAGGACATTTTACCAAAATTGTGTTCACTTGAAATAAGATGCGTGTTCGTTATGTTTAACATATTGTAGCTGATAAAATTAATTTTCACATTTAATTTTTATTTTTTATTTGCAAAGATAAGAAGGACTTCGGTTTTATCGATGCAGGAGCATTGTCGCGGTTATGCGTCTGGACTTAACTTAACTTCCGTGGCTGGTTGCATAAAACTTTAAGACAGTCTAAAAAAGTTAGTCATGAATTTTTTTCTTGAAGACTGATCATAGCTGTTTTAAGTATGTTACATAGAAGGGTAGATTGGTCTGAACTTTGTACCAAATACCTCTTCGAAAACAACAAATGTTTTGGTTTCCTAAAGATGAAGGGAGACGGTGATCCTGGATCACTGCTATGTGAAAGGAGGTTTGGCAGCGATCGATCTGTAGTTAAAATTGTATACATTATATAGTACACATTTTACACCATAACGTTAGCTTATAGGGCTGGGTATCGATTCAGATGTTCCAGATCGATTCGATTTCGATTCCCAAGCTATCGATTCGATTCCGATTCTCGATTAAATTTTCGATTCCGGTTCTCATGTAGGTTTTTATTCTCGATTCTCGATTCAACTCAATAATAGATTTAATACACATACTATATTAATAAAAAAGAACAGTGAACAGCAGTTTACAAGTGGGTAATTAATAAAAAGAAATTAAAAGCCACAACACTTCTTGCTTGCGAAATCTAAAATGCTTCTATTCCTCCGTTCAATGTTTGCGGAAATAAATATGAAAAAAATCGATTCTGCTCTTTGAGAATCGATTTTTAATCGACCACGTTTTAAAAAACGATTAATCGAAAAATCAATTTTTTTGCCCAGCCCTATTAGCTTAGTGTAGTGTTTGATACGCTTTAGCTATAACTTGATCTAAGGTAATCTACTTGTTGTTTATTTTGCTTGTTATCATAAATAAACTACTCTAAGGGACTTTGTTGTTATTGATTCTGTGTGGAAGTTTACTGTACGTTTTTACTGCTAAAACCCTCTATGTAAACAATGGCGGTCATAAGTCAATAATATGTCAATGTATAACTACTTGAGACTTACTGTCTTCTACTGTGAATCACCACTTGACTGTATGAGTTAATGAATGAACAAGGCAAAAATCATGCTACACATTTTACAAACTTACAAACTTTTAATGCCAGTTAAAGGTATAGTTTATCCAAAAAATTT
This sequence comes from Paramisgurnus dabryanus, assembly GCF_030506205.2. Lineage (NCBI taxonomy): Eukaryota > Metazoa > Chordata > Actinopteri > Cypriniformes > Cobitidae > Paramisgurnus > Paramisgurnus dabryanus. Next base: position 39,257,248 of record NC_133341.1, on the reverse strand, counting down.
AATTCTGTCATAACTTACTCGCCCATATGTTGTTCCAAACTATTAACATTTTTAACTATTAACATTATCTTAATTTGTGTTTAGCAGAAAAAAAGACATTTATGATGACAGAATTACAATTTTCACTGAACTATCCCTTTAATAAGATGTCAAGATACAGTTTCCCATACTCTCTGTTTGTTTTTCTAATAGGAGACATCGATCTTAGATGAGTATAACATCAATTGGACACAGAAGCTGGGGGCTGGCATCAGTGGTCCTGTGAGGTACGGCCTTGTGTCCATGATTTTTTCTTTTTCTAGTCAGAGAAAAAATTAAAACCAAATTGAAAAATCTCATCTTTGTTAACCTTCATGTCATTTCAAACCTGTAAGACTTTCTTCTATGGAAGATGAAGGAATATAAAGAATGAGGGTGAGGGAATTATGAGGACATTTTTGTGTGACTTCTTTTAAAATGCTTTGAAATAACCAAATTAAACTGAATTAAGGACTGTAGGATAGGTGCACTTTATCCTGGTGATCCGATTAGAGTCCAAGAATTGAGTCAAGCACCATTCAGATACTGATTAAACTTTACTGTAGAAAGGAGAGGTTTGTGTGTGTGGTCTGTACAAATAAAACACAAAACAGATATACATAAGATATGATAAATGACACAAAATACAATAATACAGCCCAGTACTTATAAATGTAGTTAGGAATGAATTATATTATCCACACAGTAGCATTAACCATATGGGTGTGAAGTAATAACTGTAGAATATCAAATCTGTATATATTTATATAAATGCTCAACTTAAAGGTGTAGCGGAGGATTTTCTCGAATTTTAGAAAAGAACTGCCTTCTCCACTTTAAAAAAAATGCAATTGCACAACACTCCTGATTGACAACTAGGAGGACCAATTGTCTTGATGATCCACCCGGAAAAAGAAAATCCTCCACAATACCTTTAAATCTTCATATAACAATCATATGCAATACAAATACACATACTAATATAAACAGCAATATGTTAAAACTTAACAAAATAGCAATATAAATCAAACAATAAACTCGATATGGCCGGAGATGCACGGACGATTGTGCATAAATTAACACTCGATAAACGAGCTTAATAACTCCAAAATGTAAAGATATCCCGCAGAACTGTAACATAAACATGCTCTGGATAATATTTTTATTATGATTTATCCATACGGACACAAAATAATTAACGTCACGTCATTGACCCATTTATGCATAAATATGTCCTGTGACATACAGTGCATTACAATGTATACATCACTTTAAATTAATGCATCTGGCAAATTGCTTTTATTTAATGTAAATATATTCTAAATATAGACAGAAAGAAACTAATTATACTGTTCAAATGAGACCAAAAATATTGTACTTGGCTATTCATTGTATTGTTTATGTTTTTTTCTGTAGGGTTTGTGTGAAGAAATCAACACAAGAACGATTTGCCCTTAAGATCTTGATCGACAGATCTAAAGCTCGTAATGAGGTATTGTGTGCACCAGATTTACTTTCTTTCATTTGGTGTCAGTGGTTAAGAATTGTTTCTCAACAACCTTTAACCTCTAGTGGTTAAAGCATAAACCTGGAAATGTGCTTGTGGTAAATACTTATTCTGCACAAGTTTGATTTCCAAAAAATAATCTTTTTAAGAATTCAGACTTTAAAAAATGTCTCCTGATGCAGGTTTCAATTGTCTTTTTTTTGCAGGTGAGACTTCATATGATGTGTGCCTGTCACACCAACATTGTTAGGATTATAGAGGTGTATGCCAACAGTGTACAGTTTCCACATGAATCCAGTCCAAGGTAGCGATTCACAGTGTTGTCTACTATACGTAATAAAAAAGCACATAAAAAACATATGAATACTTTCATATTTTCTGCGATAGGGCGAGATTATTGATAGTTATGGAGATGATGGAGGGCGGTGAGCTGTTTCACAGAATCAGTCAACACAAACACTTCACAGAGAAGATGGCCAGCCAGGTCACTAAACAGGTACAATGTTGCACAGGTTCATCGCCCTTTTCAAAAGCCCTGGAGAAGATCTGTGGAGCTAAACACAAGACTTAATCATTTACTGTATGTTAAAGTATGCACTAAATCAAGAGTTGCATGTTTAAAGCATTTTTAGGGGCAATTATACATTACGTGCATTAAAATTAAACTGAAATCAGTTTATTTTTATAATTAATCCTCTGTCATTTCTGCAGATAAGTTTGGCTTTGCAACACTGTCATTCATTAAATATTGCACATCGAGACCTGAAGCCGGAGAACCTGCTCTTCAAGGATAATTCACTGGTGAGATCTGATACATGAATCATTTCTTTTGTGTTATTGTAATAACATATTAACATAGTTTTTTTTGTGTGTTTGTCCCATTAGGATGCCCCTGTTAAACTGTGTGATTTTGGTTTCGCTAAAATCGATCAGGGTGATTTAATGACCCCACAGTTCACTCCTTACTATGTAGCACCTCAGGTAAGACGTCACACAATTATTTCTTTAAATCATAAGGAACATTTCACAGATGAGATCAGATATAGAGTTGCAAAATTCTGGGTATTTTCAAGGCTGGAAACGTTCCATGGGAATTAATTGGAATGAACTGGGAATTTGATAAATCAATGCAAAGTTGCCTATAACAGTGAACTAAAATGTATTTTAACAAAATCTTGCAGCATAATTTAAAGAGATTTAATGCAATTTAGTTGAATTTCTACCCTGCACATTCCTCAGTCACATGCACACTGCTTACTGAAGGGCCAATGAGGAGACACACCCAGATCATGCACAGATGCACACAAAATAATGTCAAAATTATTGTTTCCAAAACATTTCCGCAAATTCTCATAAATTCTTGTTAAGTTTACAATTTGAAATATTTCCCCAGATAAAGTTTCCGTAAATGTACGGTAAACTTTCCACCCCTTTGCAAACCTAGTCAGATAAAATGTTTATTCATTATATGTATTGTTAATTTTCATTACTGTATTTATATAATGTGCATTTTGAGGTGTTAAGCCTAAAAGACAGCATTGCGTCTATGGCAGCCCATAGAAGCGTACGTAGGATAGTTATGATCTCCGCAAGCGTTATTTCGATACCATAAAAAAAAAAAACAATACAATAGCTTCTGAACAAAAACTTCTATTGACATCAGGTAAAACAATTATGGAGACTGACCATGGGTTCACACCTCACCGCATTTGAGGCTTAAAATTTGCGTCTACCGCGTGTAGTTTGCCACTTGAACATTTAGAGTTTACTTGCTTTGTTCGCACGTGAAATTCTAGTCATCGAGACATTCACACGGAAACTCGTGTCATGGGAGGGCCTTTTGCGACTCGGCTCGCTTTCTGTAATCACATCAGTACTAGAGCAAGCTCCTGATTGGGTAACGCGGCACGTTTTCCGCCAAAGTTCCAATTTTTCAACTCGCATGTTTGCCGCGGCAACGCTCAATCAGCAGCATTCTCGCAAAAGAGGAGAAATCGCGTCTACCATGCCGCGCTAAACGCCTCATCCGCAACGTGAGACCTTACATTGACTTAACACTGAAATCTCTCACGCTTGACGCCTCTACCGCGACTGGTCTGAACGTAGCATGAGGCCACACAAAAAAGATGGTGTTCTTGCACCACTAATTGGCCTTATAATTAAACAAAATCTTTGAGTTTGAGCAAGCCCTATGATTATACAACTGTATAGTCATGAAACTAGCTAGATGTAATCATCGTCATGACCTGAGGCTGCATGCACGATTTTGTCATAGTGCCATCTAGTGGTCTTGAGATAGAAAATGGTTAGTTTTGCTTTAAACACTAATGCAAACTTGTATCTAAAATCATGAGTCATCATGATTATTACGTTCATGGTTTGGAGTATAATCATTGGTGGATGCCAATTCACTCCCTAGCAACCAATGAGAATATCATAGCAAGAGCTATATCTCTGCATCAGAACATCATAGAGACATGGGGTTGGGCTCTTTTGACTCATTAACGCTATCGTAATATATAAATATATGAACTGAATGACTGAATGTTGCAATGATCTTCTTCAATAGGTGCTGGAGGCACAGAGACGTCACCAAAAAGAAAAGTCTGGAATCATTCCCACGTCGCCCACCCCTTACACCTACAACAAGGTATACATTATTACAAATTTAAAACACATTTACGCCATACGTTTCAGGAACCTGTTTGACCATTCGTGCTTCTGTTTAGAGCTGTGACCTTTGGTCTCTGGGTGTGATTATTTATGTCATGCTGTGCGGATATCCTCCGTTTTACTCCAAACACCACAGTCGTACCATCCCTAAAGACATGCGCAAGAAAATCATGACCGCCAGCTTCGACTTCCCCGAGGAGGAATGGAGCCAGATATCCGAAATGGCCAAAGACATCGTCCGCAAGTAAGCGTCCCCCATCTCATCACATGTTGTGGAAATGTGAGGCTTTAACACATCTTGTTGCTTTAAGGCTACTGAAAGTAAAGCCAGAGGAGAGGTTGACCATAGAAGAAGTGATAACTCATCCCTGGCTTAACTGCACTGAGGCGTTGGACAACGTGCTTCCCTCCGCTCAGATGATGATGGATAAGGTGAGATCCAAAAAACTTGCAACTAATGGCAGCGACCGTCACACATTCACAAAAAAAGTGTGTTTTCAGCATACATCTATAACACATTTGCTTTCCTGTGTCTGTTCTTTGATGGTTGTTGTATTTCTTCAGGCTGTTGTAGCTGGTATCCAGCAGGCACACGCTGAGCAACTGGCCAACATGAGGATACAGGACCTGAATCTCAGCCTGAAGCCGCTCAACTCCGTCAACAATCCCATCCTGAGAAAGAGAAAGCTGCTCGGGTGAGTCTTTGTGTACGTTGAAATATCCACTGGGGTGGGGAACGTGAACGGGTGCAGTAAATATATCCTAACCCTTCAGAACCAAACCCAGCGATGAACCATTCATCAGCGATCCAGAGAACGAGCCTGAAGACACGAATGTGGCTCTGGAGAAACTGAGAGATGTTATAGCTCAATGCATACTGCCACAGGCTGGTATGTATATCTGTCTCTTCTGTAAAGCCATTATTTCACCGAAAATGCGCCCGGGATTTGTCCGGGTTCGTTCGATTTTTGTTTCATTCACACTGCCAATGATTTTCTGGAATCTGTGCGTGCAGTCACGCACATACTGTTAAGATCCCGTAAAGACATGTGACGTATTGGAAGTCCTGCATTTGGTAGGTTTTTTCCAAAGTGTCTGAAGTTTGCTAATTATCTGTGATTTCTCTCTTGAGAAACCACGCGCATGCATTTTTTTTATTTAGTTTATGATAAGATGATAAGGAGCATGTGATGAGTTGTTCTGTTATGCTGGTGAATGATTTCAGCTTTTATATATATCGGGACCAAAGTGCTGTGTTCATAGGGTTTAACACACACACTGCAAAAAATGATTTTAAAGAAAAAATTCTTAGTATTTTTGTCTTGTTTTCAGTAAAAATATCTAAAAATTCTTAAATTTAGATGCTTTTTCTTGATGAGCAAAACGACCCAAGAAAATTTGTCTAGATTTAGACCAAAAATATCAAATTTAAGTGATTTTGTGGATAAAACAAGCAAAAAATCTGCCAATGGGGTAAGCAAATTTTTCTTGAATATTTCTTGAATTAAGTGTAAGAGAAAAATTTTCACAATTTTTTTTTGCCTACCACATTGGCAGATTTTGGCTCGTTTTATGCACAAAATCACTTAAATTTGATATTTTTGGTCTAAAAACTAGACTTATTTTATTGGGTCGTTTCGCTCATCAAGAAAAAGCATCTTCATTTAAAAATGTTTAGATATTTTTACTGAAAACAAGACAAAAATACTAAGAACAATTTTTCTTGAAAATCATTTTTGAATTGTAATGTTTACACACTGCAAAAAAAGATTTTCTTACCTAGTATTTTTGTCTTGTTTTCAGTAGAAATATCTAAAACGTCTTAAATTAAGATGCAAAATGACCTAAGCAAATAAGTCTAGTTTTTAGACAAAAAATATTTATAATTTAAGTCAATTTGTGCTTAAAACAAGCAAAAATATCTGCCAATGGGGTAAGAAAAAAAATCTTGAAAATAAGTTAACTTTTTTCTTCACCCCATTGTCAGATATTCACAAATTAATTTCTTTTATATATTTTCTCTCTAAAAACTAGATTTTTTTCTTGGGTCATTTTGCTCATCAAGAAAATACATCTTAAATCTTTAGATATTTCTACTGAAATAAAACAAAAGTACTAAGAAATCATTTTTGCAATGCAATCATGAGGTCAAGAATGATACAGAAAACTTAAATTAACATTAACATTTATATATTAAGTAGTGCTGGGCATAGATTAATTTAGATTAATCTCAAACAAAATAAAAGTATTTTTTGAATAATATATGAGGTTGTGCTGTGTGTAAATAATATTATGTATATTTAAACACATACACATACTTTTTTTTTACACGTAAAGTTGGATTGTTGCAGATGTACACAAAACTAGAAAATCCTCTATTCTGCATAATTCTTCAGACATTGTTGCCCTTGATCATTTCTGTCATATATCACCTTAATACAGTCACATTCAAATACACGTCAATAGGTATTTTCACACTTTCACACACACCCATCATGACATTTTTTATAAGAACCCTTATCTCCCTTATCATCATTTACACAGTTTTTCATGTCTCAAAACCCCCGAGCTGGACAGGATCTGTGAACGGCATAAAAATATATTGTTATACTTCATCACAAACAGTATTATTTTTGTTGCAGGTGACAATGAAAATGAGAAACTAAGTGAAGTTATGCATGAAGCTTGGCGTTTCAATCGAGACTGCAAGCTTTTGAGAGACGGATTGCAAGGGTTAAGTTGGGATGGTAAGTCATTTTGTACTTTATAAGTCTGATATTAAAAATGTTCTTGGTTTGTCCCACCACAGAAAAATGTGTTATTAACCACCCAGCAACATTTGAATGATGATAAAATCTGCCAAATGAATAAAATAAGATATCAAAGTCTTGGAGAAATAAGAAGGATTCTCTGCTCTCAAACAGTGGGGGCGTGTCCGCTGTCTGTGCTGAAACCACGCCCACTTGAGGGAAAGATCGCTCAACTTTCAAATACAGCTACAACCTGAATGGATGCTCACGATTGTGTTAGGGGCGGGGCCATGCTCAGTTGCTCCAGTGCATCATCAAGCCACCGTCTTAAGCCGTATTTGGACGGGATTCGTTTTATGGGGTTGGATGGCTTAATGTAACTTTACCACAGGACGTCTGTAATATTGATGGTCAATTGGCACGGGATAAAAAATCTCAGTAAAACATTCAAGAGTGGGAGGGGTAACTAGATTATGCAGTGTCGTCCCCTCGTGGTCACGGCCACATTACTTTAATTCCTGATATTACATGTGCAAAATCTGCAAACACGGCGTCGATGAGGGAAAACTAGGGAGGTTGAAAGGTTGCTACGGACAAAATCTCGTGAAATCTCGCTGGTTGTGCTTTTTTTATCCTAATACTACATTTTAGAGGATTTAGGCCGTAGCTGTATGCTATCTAGCCACAACTGCAGTTTTTCCATACTAGTCCTACCCCCAAACCTAAACCCAATATCTTGCGTGATTTGTCCGTAGCTGTATCCCTATAACCAGAACCTATTTGAAAGAGAGACGGCAGCTTTTCTGTGACTGGGTGTGGTTTTAGCACCAAAACGGACATTTTCCAAGATTTGTATAACTTGTTTACTTGGTGGATTTTTAATGATTTAAATTTGGCTGGTTGGTTTATCTGTGGTTGACGAACTGAAAACACAATATCATACTTTTAAGATTTTCTAAAATAAATGCCCGGCCTCAGAGGAACATGGTAAGCTTTTAAGATTTGGGTCTTTTAAATATTAGAAACAACTTTGTGGACTAAACCAGACATTATTTTCATAATTCATCCAAAATTAAT